>NW_004443940.1:268176-269616 GCF_000243295.1 Trichechus manatus latirostris | reverse complement strand
ATTTAATGTTAGGTAATCATTGCAAAGATGAATTTGGAGAGATGAGCATTATGTTAAGCACTACTACATGGAACAAATAGTTAAGTGCTCAACTACTAACCTAAAGGTTGTCAGTTTGAACACACCCATAGGTTGCTCAAAAGAAACACCTGGTGATCTGCTTCTGAAAGGTCACAGGCAGGAATTTCTTGTCATGTGATTAGCAAGCTCAAAAACTGAGAGAAGATAAATAAGGTTAACCATCAAAAAAAGAAAAGAAAAAAAAATGGCTCTCACTCCTCATAAAAATGTAATAGCATATATTAACTTTGTTATGATAAAAAGTCATTGTAATATTTGTACACGTTTATATTGTATATTATTTCTTATAAAACACGCTTGAATTTGTATTCTATTTGATGGAAAATATTTGACTGAATTAATAATGATAACTAGGAGCACTAAATAACATAGTATATGTGAAAACGCTTAGAAAGTGTAAAATAGCCTAAAAAGTTAATTATTTTTATTAGAATATATTTAAATTTGTAAATGTAGCGATTTATACTCAAGGAAAGATAGTCATCTAGGACTTTAATATGATTTTAGACATAATTTCATATAATAACATGGGCAGCAATGTATGGATTTCCACATGGAGCACTCCCACCCACCTTGAACATCTTATCATAACTAACCATGCTTCTCTCTAAAAGGGTTGGTCATGAAACTTTCTTCCAACATTATCTCTGCTGGATACCTTCTGAATGATATCACTTGTTTTATAAAGGAATCCCTGAAAGTAATCCTGCAGCATTTTTCATGTCAGGATGCCAGTTGTTGATGTTGTTAGCTGCTGCCAAGTCTTCTCTGACTCGCAGTTACCATACGTATAACAGTACAAAATGTTGCCTGGTCCTGAGCCATCCTCAAAATATTAGGTATGTTTGAGCTCCTGTTTATAGCCACTGTGTCAATCCATCTCCTTAAGGATGTGTCAACACCAAAAATGCTAAAAAAATTACTCTACCACAGTGAGCCATCATATTAAATAAATGAATTTATGAGATTTCATAACAATAATGGCCTTCCAAGAGACTGATGCAATACTTAATGTGGTAATCATGGAGCACAGATTTTGGCCACCCCTCCTTAAACAAAGCTGGATATATAGGACGATGATCAAAGAATAAGTATACAATAATATTTCCTTTTTTTCTTCTTCTCTCTCTTATATGTTTGGTCTCTGGGGAGCAATTACCAGGATCTTTTTATCCTCTTTTTCTTAAATATCAGTTCTTTCTTATTCCTGTCACTAATATTCTATTTAAATACAGATCCAACAACGTTAATGTTATGATACGCAAGGTATTATATTTCAGTTCATCCATATGGATATATGTTGGGTAGGGTTTAGCCAGGGTTAGTCCTAGTTTATGAATGTTGTCCCGGAAAAAAAAA
>NW_004443940.1:261885-264187 GCF_000243295.1 Trichechus manatus latirostris | reverse complement strand
GAAGAAAGGCTTGGCATATTTCAAAGGCCGGAAAGATTATCCATTGAAAACCCTGTGGAGCAAAATTCTCTTGTGACACATATGGGGTTGCCATGAGTCAGAATTGACTAGATGGCAACTGGTGGCAATGAGATATAAAAAAATTCCTCAGTAATCTTGTGATTCAGCTTCTCTGAGGCCAAGATAGGTTGCACATATTTTTGTGGTTTATGACATAAAGAGATAATAAACTGGTACACTGAGAAAGGCTTTGGAATCTACATTTGAAGGTATACCTGTACTTTCTTCTTCTTGTTATATTGAATCCCTTTTGTTTATTAAAGTCTTAATAAGGTATATGATGTTATACACTTGCAAGTCCTCTCACTTATTTGGTGCTGCATAATAGTTACAGTAATAACAGCACCCAATGATGATCATTGCTGAAAGCTGTTACTTTATTAGAAGTTGAAGAGAGTGTTATTTTTAAATTTTTTACGTATCTTATTTATTGACTGGCTGAAATATTTTTATAATTATGAGCTTCTCCTCATCTATTATTTAGTTAGCATGAAGTACATTTGATAAGAAAAGATAAATATTTGATTCTTTCCTTTATTCACCAGTATTCAAAATTATGAAATGTTTCCCTAGAATTCTCCAAAAATGACCACTAGTTTTGTGTATGTGTTTGTATATATGTATGGTGTTGTTGTTGTTGTTAGGTGCCATCAAGTCAGTTCTGGTTCATAGCAACCCTGTGTAAAACAGAATGAAACACTGCCCAGTCCTGAGAAATCTGAAAAGGCATTGCTATATTGGAGCACACTGTTGCAGCCAATGGTCAATCCATTTTGTTGAGGGTTGGCCTCTTTTTTTGCTGACCCACTACTTTAATAAGCATGATGTCCTTCTCCAGGGACTGATCCCTCTCAATGACATGTTCAAAAATAAGTGAGATGAAATCTTGCCAACCTCTCTTCTAAGGAACATACTAGCTGGACTTCTTCCATGACAGATTTGTTCCTTCTTCTGGCAATCCATGACATAGTCAATATTCTTCTTCAACACCATAATTCAAATTCATCAATTCTTCTTCTCCTGTCTTTCATCTTTATTGTCCAGCTTTTACATGCATATCAGGGGATTGAAACTATCATGGCTTGAGTCAGGTGCACCTTAGTCTTCAGGTGAAGTTTTTGCTTTATAACACGTTAAAGAGGTCTTTTGCAGCAGATTTGCTTAATGCAATACATACTTTGATTTCTTGACTGCTGCTTCTCTGAGGGTTGATTGTGGATCCAAGTAAAATGAAACCTTTTACAAAGTCAATATTTTCTCTGTTTATCATGAAGTTGCTTATTTGTCCAGTTATGAGGATTTTTGTTTTCTTTATGTTGAGGTGTAATCCGTATTGAAGGCTGTGGTCTTTCATCTTCATCAGTAAGTTCTTCAAGTCCGCTTCTCTTTCAGCAAGCAAAGTTGTGTCATCTGCATACTGAAATTTGTTAATAAGTCTTTCACTAATCCTGATACCACATTCTTCTTTATATAGTTCATTTTCTTGGATTATCTGTACAGTATACAGATTGAATAAGTATGGTGAACAGACACAACCCTGACACACACCTTTCCTGATTTTAAACAACTGAGTATCTCCTTGTTCTGTGCAGACAACTGCCTTTTGGTCTATGTACAGTTTCCTTATGGATACGATTAAGAGTTTAGGAATTCCCATTCTTTGCAATGTTATCCATAATTTGTTATGATGCACACAGTCAAATGCCTTTGCATAGTCAATAAAACACAGGTAAACATCTTTCTGATATTCTCTGCTTTCACCCAAGATCCATCTGACATCAGCATTGATATCTCTCATTCTATGTCCTTTTTCTAGCTGTTCCTTGTATATGCACTGTTGCAACTGCTTTTGAATGATTTTCAGCAAGATTTTACTTGCATATATTAATAATATTGTTTGATAATTTATGTATTCTGTTGGATTACCTTTCTTTGGAATGGGCACAAATATGGATCTCTTCCAGTCAATTGGCCAGGTAGCTGTCTTCCAAATTTCTTGGCATAGGCGAATGAGTATCTCCAGCGCTGCATCCCTTTGTTGAAACACCTCAGTTGGTATTCCATCAATTGCTGGAAACTTGTTTTTTTGCCAGTGCTTTCAGTGCAACTGAACTTCTTCCTTCAGTACCATTGGTTCTTGATCATATGCTACCTCTTGAAATGGTTCAGTGTTGGTCATTTCTTTTTGGTACAGTGACTCTGTATTTCTTCTATCTTCATTTGATGCTTCATTCATTATTTT
>NW_004443940.1:255117-261320 GCF_000243295.1 Trichechus manatus latirostris | reverse complement strand
AATGGTTTAGTCCATTTCAGGTACTATTCTTACTGATATTTAAAGTGCCTCATTTAGGCCAGCAGAGACCTCTTCAGATTAACAGAGTTTGATAGTTACCTTGATGTTCAGCAAGACAAACCAATGCTCATTGATCTAGTACATTTCCCCTCCCAGATTAGATTAAATCATATTGCCAAAGAGCCTGGTTCCTTTACTGAGAAATACTTACTGGCATGTTTTACCTTTTTTGAAAGGATAGATTACAAACAACAATCCATTTGTAAGAAATTCTTTTTGTCTGAAATACCAGTCTGATTGCCCAAAGTAATAATAACATTACCAATACCATTGTTATTATTATGAATAATAGATAGCCTCTTGTGAGAATTTGCAGCCTTAAAATTGATCTCACTCAGGTTGGAAATTAAAATTTTCACTAAACTGTGGTCGTTGGATCCCAACCAAAAAGGTTAAAAAGATCCCTATTCAGAAGTATACACTGTTGCCTAACAGGAAAAGCAGTAGTCCTTTTTGGAAGAAAGTGATCTGAATTTAGGCTCTCAGATTTCCCACACATTTTATTCAGTTAAATGCGGGCTCACAATCAAAGCTATCAAATCCATACACTTACACACAAGAACAACAACAACAAACTGCTATCGATGAAAGTTATCAGAAAAAATATGTCAGGTTTAGACCCTCAAAAATTAGAAATATCAGATAAAGAATATCAAATAACTATTTATAAAATGATTAAATAAATTTAAAAATATTAACAATTAAGAAATAAATTACAGCAATTTTACAAAATCTTGTTCTGAAATTAGAATCAGAAAGAATACTTCATAACTCATTTAATAATGCCAATATTACCCTACTACCAGAATCTTATAAAGGCAGTATAAGAAAGGAAAATAACTGGCAAATAACTCTCAGGAACATAGATGCAAAAATCCTTAACAAAATATTAACTAATTATATCCAACAATATATTAAAAAAATTATACACCACAACCATTAGGATTTACTCCAGGTACATAAGACTGGTCCTACATTCTGTAACTGGTCTACTTAAATAAGCTTATCACTAGTTAAAGAAGATATATCATAAGATTATTTCAATTGATTCAGAAAAAGACATTTACAAAATTCAATTCATGATAAAAAAAAAAAACCTCTCAGCAATTTAGTAAGAGAAGGGAACTTCCTCTTCTTCATTAAGTACATATACAAAAAAATCTATAGCTAGCGTATTTAATGGTGAGAAACTGGACACATTCCTTGTAATTTTTGAAACAAAGCCAGGGTACTCTCTCTCTCATCACTCATGTTTAACTTCATGCTAGAAGTCCCAGACAGTGCAATAAAAAAATTATTAAAAAAAAGGAAAGGGAAGTTGTACACACTGAAAAAGAAATAAAACTCTCTTTGCCAATAACATGATTGTTTATGTAGAAAATTCTAAATAATTAACAAAAACAAACATCCTCTTGGAACAAATAAGTAAGTTTAGCCAAGTGGCAGAATACAAAGTTAATATTAAAGTCAATTGCTTTTCTATTTACCAGAAATGAAGAAATGGAATTTGTAATTTAAAAGCATGATTCTCATTAGCACTAAAATATAAAATACTTAGGTACAAATCTAACAAAACATATACAGGATGTATATGTGGAAAAGTATACAACTCTGATCAAAGAAACCAATGATCTAAGTAAACGGTTAGATAGTCCATGTTTATGGATTCAAAAAAAAAATTTGTTAAGACATCAGTTCTTCCCAACTTAATATTCAATTCAATACAATCCCAAATAACATGCCAGGAATTTTACAGATATTAGCAAACTGATTCTAAAGTTTATATGAAAAAGTAAAAGACCTCTAGAAAGGCAAAACAATAGTGAATAAGAAGAGCAAATTTGGAAAATTCACACTGTTCAGTTTTGACTTACTATAAAACTATTGTAATCAAGAGCTTATGATATTGGTAGAACAATAGACACAAATCAATGGGACAGGATACAGAAGAAAAAATAGACTGGCAGAAATATAATAAATTAATATTTGACAAAGGGGAACCCTAATTCAATGGAAAAATGATAGTTTCTTCCACATGTGGTGATGGAACAATCAGAAATCTGTAGGCAAAGAAATAAATATAGACACACATCTTACATCTTTTACAAATATTAACTAAAAATGCAGCACACAGGTGAAAAGGAAAAACTATAAAATTTGTAGAATACATACATGTATTTCCTAAATCTGTCAGACAAGAAGACCTAAAAGATATAGGGCTGCTCTTGTGTAAAGTATAAAAGTGTTCCTGAAAGAAAATTGTCAAATTTATTGACATAGAGTTGTTTATAATATTCTTTTATCTTTTATTCTCTTTTAAGATGAACATACCTATAGTGTTTCTTATATTTATGATATTGTAGATTTTGTTCTTTCTCATCTCTTTCTCTGTCTGTCTCTTTCTGTACGCCCCTCTCTCAATTTGTCTTGCTAGAGTGCCTGTTCAAAGAATTATTTTTTTGCTTTGTTATTTTTTCTATTATTCTTCCATTTTTGATTTCATTTATTTCTGCTTTTATATTTATCACTTACTTTTTTCTCATTATATCAGAATTAAATTATTCAACTTCTTTTTACTTATCATAAAAGAATATTTTTCCTTTTTTTTCTAATATAAGCATTTATTTCTAAACATTTCCCTCTAATCACTGCTTTAACTGCATTCAGCAAATTTAGATATGTTGCAATTTTACTATTATTTATTTTAAAATATTATACAATTACCCTTGTGATTACTTCTTTAACTCATGAGTTATTTAAAAATGTTTTTAGATTTTCAAATATATGGAGATTTTCTAAATACTTTATTATAATTAAATATTTAACAATGCTTTTTATAGAGGATATACTCTGTAATATTTCTATATTTTAAATTACTAATTACTAGGCGTGACATACTATAAAACTTTATTGGGTCAGGGTGATTAGTATTTTGTGTAGATCTTCTAAATCCTTATTTTGTTTTTGTCTAATTATGGATTCCAGAGAGATGTTTGTTAAAATATCAAACTACGCTTTTGGATTTAACTCTAATTCCCTTTAGTTCTGTGAGTTTTTGATTCTTGTATTTTGAAGTTCTGCTTTAAGTTGAATTCACTAAGAATTTCTATCTTCCTGATATTTGAACCTTTATCATCTTTGGTAATAGTCCTTATCTTGATACCTAGTGTTGGTGTTAGGTGCCATCAAGTAGGTTCCAATTCATAGAGACCTTATATACATTAGAATGAAACACTGCCCTGTCCTGTGCCATCCTCAAAATCATTGCTATGCTTGAGCCCGTTGTTGCAGCCACTGTGTCAATCCATCTAATTGAGGGTCTTCCTCTTTTTTGCTGACTGTCTACTTTACTAAGCATGATATCTTTCTCCAGGGACTGGTCCCTCCTGATAACATGTCCAAAGTAGGTGAGATGAAGTCTCACAATCCTTGCTTCTAATAACCATTCTGGCTGTACTTCTTCCAAGACAGATTTGTTCGTTCTTTTGGCAGTCCATGGTATATTCAATATTCTTCGTCAAAACTATAATTCAAAGGCATCAGTTCTTAGGTCTTCCTTATTCATTGTTCAGCTTTTGCATGCCTATGATGCAATTGAAACCACCATGCCTTGGGTCAGGTGCACCTTAGTCCTTGAAGTGACATCTTTGCTTTTTAACACTTTTAAGAGGTCTTTGGCAGCAGATTTGCCAAATGCAATGCATCATTTGATTTCTTGACTGCTAATATTTGATACTTAATGTTTCTCTGTTCTTATAATGACATTTTCTTATGTTCACCATTCCATGTACATATCTTCCCCATCATTTCACTTTTATAGTATCAGCATTTTAATTCAAAGTGTGAGCCTATAAACACTATATATTTGGCTTTGTTGTTGTTTTAATCTAACCTATCTCCGTCTTTTATCTGGAGAACTTAGACCATTCATAGTTAAAATACGAATAATACAAATTGTTGGACTGAGGCCTACTATTTCACTATGTGGTTGCTATTTGCCTGTTCCTGCCTATCTGATCTTTCTTTCCTGCCTTCTTTTAGGTTATTCTAGTGGGATTTTATTTTTTATTCTTGATTATTTCCTCTATTGACTTTTAGTTACACCTCTAACATTTTTTATTGATTTCTCTAGGGATTAAAAATTCATCCTTAAACTATTACAGTTTTCCTTAACTTTTTACATGTAATTTAAGAACCTTGACACATACAGATTTTGTTACCCCCATTCTTTCTGCTTCTGGTTTTATGTGTATTACATGTATGTATATCACAAAACACACAATACTGTGCTGTATTTACTGTTTTGGATAGCCTTAATTTCTTCCTGTATTCAAGTTTCCATTGAGTGTCATTTCTCTTTGTCATAAATAACCTATTTACTGTTATTTGCATCAAAGTATTACTGGCTGCAAATTTATTCATATTTTCTTTTTGTACAGATGACTTTATTTTGCTTCATCTGATGAATAGTTTTACTGGTTATGAAATTGTGGCTTGTTTTTTGTTTGTTTGTTTGTTTGTTTTTGATGTTTTCCCCCTTACTCTGTTTAACTGTAATCTATTTTCTTCTCTTTTACATTGTTTCTGAACAGAATACATTGCCGTAATTATTATTTTTTTCCCATATACAAAGTCTTAATTTACTCTGGATGCTTTCAAGTTATTTTCTTTATCTTGAATTTCAACAATTTGACACAAATGGACCTAGCTGTAGTTTCCTTGGCATTTTGTCTGATGGAGGTTTATTGAACTTCTTGGATCTAAATGTTGATATCATCTGACTAATTGGAAAGTACTGAAACAATATTTCCTCAAATATTTTTCTATTTAATTTTATCTCTCCTTCCTTTTCTGACTTCAACTGAATGTATGTTAGATGACTTTATGACACAGTTCATGAGAAGCTTTTAATTTTTAAGTGTTTTTTTATTTCTAAGTTATTCAGATTGACTAATTTCTATTGATCTATATTCAACATAACTGGCCCTTTCTTCTGCTGATTTAAATATATTAGACACATCTACATTTCAGACAAAATTGTTTATTTTAAAATATATTTTCCATTATTCTCCTTAAATATCCCATTTGTTTATTCATGATTATTTTTCTATAAGTTCTTAAACATATTTATGATAACTGCATTAAAATCCTTGTTTATTAATCCCCAAATCTGGGTCATTTTTGGGTCAGTTTCAATTGACTAGAGCCCTAGTGGTACAGTGGTTAAAGAGTTCAGCTGCCAATCAAAAAGTTGGCAGTTCAAACCCATCAGTCAGTCTGTGGGAGAACGATGTGGGAGTCTGCTTCCCTAAAGATTTATAACCTTGGAAACCCTACGGGGCAGTCCTACTCTGTCCCATAGGGTTGTTATGAGTCAGAATCCATTTGACAGCAGTGCCTTTAATCTTGAATATAGATCACATATTTTTGTTTTTGTTTCTGTGTATATCTGGTATTGTTTTTTAACATGTACTAAACATTGTGAATGAAAAAATACAGACTTCTGGATTCTGCTATCTTCTTATAAAGAGTGTTCACTTTTATTCTACAACACAGAGAACTTGGCTGGAATCAATCTATACATTTTTCCCTTCTAGTGGGTTGCAGTTGCTCAATTCTTTCAGTCCTTCAGATTTTGCATTCCTCACGTACTTCTGGAGTCTTGCCTATACATGTGTAGCTCAAAGGTCAGCCAAGGTGTTTCAGTGAAGTTTATATACAGACTTTTGGGCTCATTCTTCTGCACTCCTCGCCTTTCTGAGAGTTCCTCTCTTACTTTCCAGGTGTTCTGGAAGCTCCAACTCTGTCTTCAAGCTTACAAAGAATGTAGGCAGCCATTTTCTACACATCACACAGACTGGGGAGTATCTTCTGGAGAAAAAGTCCCAAAATACAGAACTGAGTTTTGTATTGCCCCCCTTTCATGGATTAACTACACTACAGTTTCTGTATGCTTTTAGCAACTCTCCAGTGCTTCCTACTAGACAGTTTTAATGTTTTACGCAGATTTGTAATTTTTATTTGTAAGATAATTAATCTGTTATGAGCTACTCTGCCATTACTAGAAGCAGTATTCTGCTATTGGTGATTTTTCTTTTAATTATGAGTATTGAATTCAAAGATTCTCTGTTATTATTATAATT
>NW_004443940.1:236589-253764 GCF_000243295.1 Trichechus manatus latirostris | reverse complement strand
GCTCCGTGAGGCTGCTTTCTCATACCCCCATTTGCTGGTCTCCGATAGAAGTCTAAGATGTCGGATCCGCACTGCGTTAGCTGGTAGGGGACCTCTGCATGAATCTCTCCTTGCTCTCCTTTCTCTGTCAGTTTTCTCACTGCATTTGGTGCTTGGCTGAATTCCTTATCTCTTATCATTTGATGTTTTAGGATTTCAGGATTGTTGTATTCTCTGTTCGGCTTAGTTTTTCGAATCTTTGCTGTGGACGGATGGCATGGTGCTTCTGCCTAGAGTGCCATTTTGCCGGAACTGGAAAAATTTTTTTTTATAGTCAAAAGCAGAGATTCCAGTTTAGGCAGGGACTTCCATATAAGCAGTGTGGGTATCTTTCTCTAGGAATCCAATGCTCATTATAGCGGCTTTAACTCTTTTTTGGATTTTGTTATTTTCTTAGAAAACTAGCCCTTATGTGTTAATTTCTTGTGTTAAAATGCTGTGCTTTTCCTTTATGTCATTTGGGGGAGGAGTAAGAAAATGGTAGTGGTGAGATTAGAATGTAGGGATTGCACATGCAAAGTAATTCAATAATCAGTGTTTCAACCATATGACTTTTTTACTTACCACACTCCTTCACTGGTGCTACATTTTTGTGATTCTGCTGGAGTCTCTTCTTTCCACTGCAATTGTCTGTCATCTGTGATACTGGATTCTGGCTTCCTGGCTCTAATTTATTCATAAACAGGTAAAAAGTTTGCATCCACAGAGTGTCTATATTCTGTCTTATCTGTGTTTATACTTATTATCATTTTTTAAAAACCTTTGAGCAAAGTGAAACAGACATGTAATTTTGATCAATCACCTTGAACTCACTTCCTTCTTCTGTGTCATTTTGCTAGTTTAATCTGATATCATGGTCAGTAAAATGTTGGACTATTTGTATCCTGAATTTCTCAAATGAATGGCTTTGTTTCAATCTTGTGTGCTTGCTTTTTAAAGCCCAAATCAAAATATGTTATATATAATCCTGTAAGAATTCATTTTATGAATTTTAGACCTTCTTGTTAACCTTTTAAAGTACTTTTGATTGTATTTTGTCATCTGAAATATCAGAGCTCCCTCCTACATGTATGCCATCTGTTATGACATATGGCAGCTTAACTTCTACAGCAGTGTTTGAAAAGGATCATTGCATCACTGTCAGCCTGTATCCTACCACAGATAACTGACCTGAGGTCCCTTCCCAGGTGCATAGCCAAAAGTTTGGTTTTTTTTTTTTTTGGTCCTTTTGAATTGTTCCCTTGATACACCTGATACAGCTAAAGCTATTTGTTCAAGGAATAGAGAAGTAAAAATTTAAGGAATAAATAAATGCCAAGTATTTTAAACAAATTACCTCTATTAAGTCTCAAAAAATGCAAGGCTATAATATTTTTACAATTTTATGGGTAGGGATACTGAGACTGGAATGGTTTACATGATTTGCTTAGGGTCATATACCCATCATTTGAGAAGAATGGGTCTTAAATTCTTGTCTCCAAATGCATGCTCTTTCCACTCCTGCACACTTCCATTTTGGTGTAATGAAATAGAAGAGTTAGCAATTCCAATACTTTCTGTATTCTGACCCTGGGCTCAGATGTTGGACCAAATATCTCATTATCCTCTACTTTTGTTGTTTCAAAAAGGATTGTATTTCCTGCAACCAATAAGCAACCAGATGGCTGGAAGTTGGGAGTTGTTTTTGGTTCTGTAGCAAAAGATGTCAAATGTTTCTGCAATCCTCTCCATCTTCCCCTCATGGATTAAAAAAATAATAATAGTCACCACTGAAACTCCAGACATTACATCTGCACTCCAGACAGGCAGAAGGAGGAATGTCAAAGAGCATACATTTTGTAGTAGTATACTGACTTAGTCATCTAGTGCTGCTATAACAGAAATACCACAAGTGGATGACTTTAACAAAGAGATATTTATTTTCTCACAGTCTAGGAGGCTAGAAGTCCAAATTCAGGGTGCCAGCTCCAGGGAAAGCCTTTCTGTCTCTGTCAGCTCTGGGGGAAGGTCCTTGTCATTAGTCTTCCCCTGGTCTGGGAGCTTCTCAGCATAAGGACCCCGAGTCTAAAGGACGTGCTCTGTTCCTGGCTCTGCATTCTTGAGTGTATAATTTCCCCCGTCTCTCTTCTCACTTCTCTCTTTTATATCTCAAAAGAGGTTGACTGAAGACACAAACTAATCTTGTAGATTGTGTCCTGCTTCATTGACATAACTTCCTTTAATCCTGCCTCATTAACATCAAAGAGGTAGGGTTTGCAACACATGGGAAAATCACATCAGATGACAAAATGGTGGACAATCACACACTATTGGGAATCACGGCATAGCCAAATTGACACATATTTAGGGGGGACACAATTCAATCCATTACATTTACAATGCTTCTTTTTTAAGTTTAAGGTCTCTAGTAACATTGATTATACACTTCTCTTCATATACTCTTTAATCTTTTAATATTTTTTCTGTATCTGCAGGTTTTAACAGTTATTCACCTTTTCAAAAAATAGCATTCTTTTTTTTTAGCCAAATTAAGTTCTTTTAATAGAATGCATATATAGATGTTTAGCCACACTGTTTAATCAACTCTTTAAGAGTAGAGCTTTATATCCAATTTACATGCTTCAAATAAGATAGTCTTTCTTATTTGTTACAGTAAGGTCATGTATCCAAATTTCCACTTGTACACTGAGAGCTTTAAGAAAAAACATAGGACTTGAAGGGAGTTGCCAGTTTTTAGCAGCAGTGAAATATCACTAACCCCTTCGTACATACCAAATTCAAGTCACTATCAGAGGTGAGTGTACCAGAAAGTCACCAGGTACAAACTTGCTAGTTCATTTTTAAATTATTAACTTGAAATTATCCCTGCCCCCACCACATTACATCTCTTCTTTTTGTAAACAGCAAACATTTAAAAATAGCATTCTTGTCTTTCTTCTTGATTTGTAGAAGATCTTTATATTTCTAGATGCTGTATATACATCAGATTAAGAAAATAATCTATTCTCCGGAACTGTTTTCAAACATTAATTTCATTGAATAAAATTACTTAATTGTGATGCTATCAAACTTTTTTTTTTATTTTTGCTTTATGGTTTTTATTTTGAATTTTTAATTAAGATGTCTTCCTCTACCCTAAGGTCAACAATGGTATTCAAATTCCAATTCTGGCCATGATAGTGCAAAAAGGACTTATATTTCAAATGAAAGAAGAGACAAAATACATAAAACAACTATTCTCAGATCTGTGGCACAGAAATTTCCAATCTGTTATACATGAGATAAGACAACAAATAAGGTAATCCCTAGTACTGGCCTCACTTTCTAGTTGAAGGAATTTCCCAGACTAGAATATAGAGGCCTATGAGTCAGAATTAATGGCACTGGGTTAGAGTGCAAGAAATAGGATGCCGAGAAGAGCACAAAAATACCCTTGAGAGCAGAAACATCAAAATTTTGTGTATTCTCAGATTTTTGAAATTTATTGGAAGCGTTTACAGAAATAGAGTATCAGAAATCTGCATAAAGTTATCCTTGAGTCTTATGTGAATAGTGTGTCATATATCTTATGTTCTAGCTATGAACCAAGATAAAGAATGAGTATGGTTCATTCATGATGAGGAGATATTTGACTTTGACCAATTGGTAACCTAGGACATTTAAGAGACATGACAGAAGGATCATAACTTAGTACTAGGGGTAACTATCTTAGAGTAAAGGCAACTCTAGAATCACCCTAAAAGGTTTATAAAAAGCATCAAAATGATAAATTGCTTTTTCATGTAATTTCACTGTCAGCCTGAACAAAGCCTAACACCATTTAAAGAAAGAAAATAAAATTTAGACTCTCAACAATGTTATACATAAAATTTCTAGCATTCTATCAAAAATTACTAGATATGCCAAAAGCAAGAAAATATAACCCATAATTAAGGGAAAAGGTAAACAATATAAATAAACAAAAAAAGAGAGGATAGAATTAGCAATGACTTTAAGACTTTTGAAATAACTATGCTCACATGCTCAAAAACTAAATAAAAACATAATCATAATGAAGAAAAACATAAGAACTAAAAAAAACAAAAACAAAAAACAAAAAACCCTGACTGGATATTTTAGATATAAAAAATAAATTACCGAAATGAAAAATTAATTGAAATATATTAAAAGTTGGTTAAACAAAGTAGAAAAAAATACTGGCTAGTGAGAACTTAGCCATAGAAACTATGTAAACTAAAGGATAGAAAGTAAACAAAAAGTTTAAAAAAAAAACAACAGAGTCTCAATAAAAAAAACTGTGTCATTACATGTAATTAGAGTCATAGAAGGAGATATAAGTAGATGGGGAAGGGGATATTGGAAGAAATAATAGCTAAAAACATTCCATATTTGATACAAATTCCAAACCCAGATAACCAAGAATTTCAAAAACCTCAAGCAGTAAACACAAACATGCAAACACTTCTCACTGAGACATATAATCAACAGCATGAAAATCAAAGATAGATTATAAGAGAGACATAAATAAGGAACACATTATATACAACTAAAACCAAAACCAAAACCAAACCCTTTGCTGTTGAGTGAATTCCAACTCATGGTGACCCTATAGGACAGAGCAGAACTGCCCATAAGGTTTCCAAGGAGAGACTGGTCAATTCATACTTCCAGCCTTTTGGTTAGCAACCAAGCTCTTAACCACTACACCACCAGGGCTCCTTATGTACACCTACTCCTCACTTGTCAACTCTCATTATCCAACATTTCACATTTAAGACAATAGTAAAACATCTACTATCTGACTATTTTGTGCACCAAGGAGGCAGTGAGCATGGAGGCAATGGCTGCGAAGCATCCCCTCCCACAAGGAGATTCTCTTAGCAGTCTCCAGGAAGCTGGCTGCACTGCCCCCTCACCCTCTGCTTCCTCCTGCCCAAGGCACTGTATCCAGCTGCTGTTGGGCCAGCCTCTTCTGTGGCTGTAGCCTCTGGGTGAATGCACAGGCAGCACTGAGACAATGGGTGCCTGTTCTGAGTTCCCAGCTCCTATGGGACCTGAGGCCATGTAGCTCTAATTGTTACGGGGTAGGAAAGGAGGTGCAGTGTAATCGACTGTTATTGTGTGATCTTTCTTGCCACGGTTTTGTAACTCTCACCCAAGTGATTGGGTGGGACTGTGTAATAGGGTTACTGTAGCCCGCCAAAGGCATTGAGTCAGTTTTGCCATCTTGTTGGGTTTGAAATGAGTCACCCCAGAGGCAGGAAGAGATGAGCCCACCACCACCAAGGAAGGAGAGACCAGCAGGAGAGATTCACAGGAGACAGCACAGTGGGATTTCCGGCCCATGGAGCGAGATAGCTGAGTGCCTTTGGGCAGAAAAAGAGGGCTAAGGAGAGGTGTGCCTGCAAGTACGGCTCAGAAGAGGTTGTCCTAATGGAAGACCTGTATCATAAGAGAGACGTAAATAAGAAACAGATTATATACACCTAAAAAAAAAAAAAACAAAACAAAAACCAAACCCTTTGCTGTTGAGTGAATTCCAACTCATAGTGACCCTATAGGACAGAGCAGAACCGTCCATAGGGTTTCCAAGGAGTGACTGGTCAATTCAAACTGCCAACCTTTTGGTTAGCCACCAAGCTGTTAACCACTACACCACCAGGGCTTCTTATGTACACCTACTCCTCACTGGTCAACTAATCTCATCATCCAACATTTCGCATTTAAGACAATAGTAAAGCATTTACTATCTGACTATTTTGTGCACCAAGGAGGCAGTGAGTTTTCCTGAGCCTTAATTGTAACTTGTTGCTTCTCTAATAAACCCCATAATCATGAGTATAGCCTGTGAGTTCTGTGTGGCCGCTGCAATGAATTATCAAACACAGCAGAGAAGTAGAGGTGCCGTGGGAGGGACAATTAGTGTCAGAACTGGTAAAGATGGCAGAGAGAGGAGGCATAAATATTTATTTATTTTCTCAAGGAATTGTTCGATTTCCTTTCATGGAAATATGTAAATATTTTTTACAAATATAAATAATATTCTGATAAATACGTTTTGTTGCTTTCTTGGAAGACTAATTTAGAAACATACTCGTTGCAAAACAGAAACATTCTGCACAATAAATAAATATTGAATTTTGTATCCTCTTCATGTGCCTAATACCTCATTTATTAGCACATATAGAGTAATATCAAGCACTATGTCCTGTGCAATAGACAATTAAAAATGAAACTCACTTGATACATAAATTAAAACTTCTTGTGTATTTTTTGGACATTTGGTATGTTAGCCTTAGTATTATATTATTACCCATGTTAGTATTCTATGAAATGTATGCTAGATTGCATTTGTGCATATGCCAAACGTATTTGAAAATTAGTTTTAAATATTATTATTTACAAAATTTAGGCCATAACTCTGTACTTAAATGCTATACAACTAAAAAGTAGCTTGTTTGAATTCATTGCAATGGTTGACTTATTCGAGTTCTCTTGCTTTTTGCCCATCATCTGGGACTGGAGTTCCCATTGGTTGTTTATAAAGACTTACACAAGAGCACACCCTTGTGTTTGTGTCATGGCAAAGAGCATTGCTGGCCCTCTTGGCTGGACTTGCTGGATCAGCAGACGTGGATGTACAAGACGGCTGTCTCAAAATGGATCAGAGACCTGTTATCTATTACTATAATCCATCCTTGCCCAGTAACTTGTTCATTTTAGATCCAATTGCATATTGGATGAATGTAGCAAGAGTTAGACTCAATAGCCCACCCCCACATCTTGTTTATTAGAAAGAAATAGTATACTCCCAAGAGAGCCGTGGAGATAGGGAGTTTCAGTTACATGGGAGACAGATGTCAATGAAGGTGTTGAAATGGTAGGGGCTTCATAGCTTAAACAACTTTATGCATGGCTGCTGTCTTGACCCTGATGAACTTTACTTCTGGACGGTACATTCTCATACACCAGAGCTGATATCAGTTTTGTTTAGTGCCCTGCCAGTTCCCTTCTACTGCAGCGCTCACTTTTCCTTGTATCCTGTCTGCTTGGCACCTATGGGTCTTTGCTTTGAACAACTGGTGTTCCTGTTTTGTTGATGCCCTACAGCACGTGCTTACCTTGCTTGTTGGGTGATCCATCCCTGTTGGGAGGTCATTGTTCTGCCTACCACATGTTCAATGTCAAATAATTCTAACAGGTATGCCATTCAATGCCTTGTCGTAAGAAAGCTAAGCTTGATTTTTTAATATCGGAGAGTAGATTTCAGAGCAAGAAACATTACCAGATTAAAAAACATATACATTTTTAATTATAAAAGAATCAATTTTTCAAGAAGACATAATCCAAATATACATGCACCCAATTACATAGCTTCCAAACACGTGAAACATGTACTGACCAAATTAAAATGGGAAAGAGGGAAATAAGCAATTAACATTTGAAGATTTCAATATTCATGTCTAGGTCATTGATATTATAACTAAGCAAATTACAATTAATAAGTTACTTTTAAATATTTGTGAGTTCTAAATAATTATAAATTTAACTACAATTAAAATTAATAGAAGTAGACATTAATAGCACTATTTACCAGCTCAGCCTGATTAACGTTTATAGAACATTCCACTCAACCAAAAAAAAAAAAAAAAAATCAAGATTGTGTGAGAAATTATTTAAGAAAGAACATATTCTTGGCAATAAAAATAAGTAAATTAGAAAATACATAAACCTGAATGAAATTTTATAAAACCATAAAAATAAGAAAACCAGAAACACATCAAAATTATATGCAATGAAGCTAAAGAAATGATTAGAGGGAAATGTATAGCTTTATATATTCTTATTGGAAAATAAGTAGGGAGTACAGTAAGTGATCTATACTTCTACCCTGTGAAACAAACAAACAAAAAAAGAAAATCAAATTAAATCAAAGGTAATTCTAAGCAAGATAATTATAAAGATAAAAATAGAAATCAATATAATAGAAAAAAGAGAGAAAAATCAATAAATCAAAAGCTGTTTCTTTGAAAAGGTGAATTAAATTGATAAATCTCTAGCCAGATTGACCAAGAAAAATAGAGACAAAACATTTTTTTTTCTTTATTTAAGAGAAATCCTAAGTTATTCAGATCACTTTTTTTGCCTTTTATCATATTTTATTATATTTTTATTCCACAGAGGTCTTTTATATTCTTAGTTGGAATCTTTTCTAGATGCCTTATATTTTTGTGGCTATTTGAATAATGTATCATTTTTTGCCATATTGTCTAATTACTGTTGTACAGAAGTGCTTTTTCTTAGTAAATCTTCTATTCAATAACCATGTTGAATTTTTGGAAAAAAGATTTTTACTTGTATTACAATATGTATTAGTTTTGTATTGCAGTAATAACAAATTATTGCAAACTTAGTTTCATAGAATAACAAGAAGTTATTATCTTATAATTCTGCAGGCTAGAAGCCTGAAATCAGTTTTACTGGGCTAAAATCAAATTATGTGGCCTGGGTTCCTACTGGAGACTCTGGGGAAGAATCTATTTCTTTGCATTTGTCAGTTTTAGAAGCTGCCAACATTCCTTGTTCTTGCCAACATTCTTCCATCTTTGAAGTCAGCAGTATAGCATTTTCTCTCTGATCTTTTGCTTGATCCTTAAAGCTTCTGTTTCTGACTCTGATTCTCTCATTTAACTCTTATCGGGATCCTTGTAATTACCTAGATAATCCAGGATAATCTCCCCATCTCAAGATCTTTAACTTAATCCTGTCTGCAAAGGCCCTTTTACAGTGTCAGGTAACATATTCACAGGGTCCAAGGATTAGGATTTAGACACCTCTGTTGGGGGTGGGAGTAGACCTTATTCAGTCTACAACATTTTCATTATTACTTCTCAGTAAAAATAGAATTCTCTCAGGAAGAGGAGGAGACGGAACAATGGTTGAGCAACTGTCAATCACTATAAATGGCTATGATCCTAAAGCAGAGTTTATGAAACTCACCCTTTCCCACTATCCCATGCGGACACACCTGAGTTTTAGTAAATCCATGTGGAACATAAATAAGATATTCTATGAGTCGTGCGAGCGGGTACTTCTCTTTCTCGCACATTCAAAAATATTATATTGCAAGTTCATTACTATTATCAAGCTGTAGTGATATTTTTGTGTCTACTCTAATTCTTTTAAAACAGAATATTTGGAAACCTCAGTACTTTGTCATCAGTGACTAGCTTGTCTCAAACATGACAACGACTTCTCACACATTTTAGTTCCCTGACACTGGAGTTGCTGAATGGGCCATCCTTCCTTCGCCAGCTGGCCCTCTGCATCCTTTCTACACTTGAGGTATCCAGAGCTTGTGTTCTCATCGTCCCATATGAAATTGAAAGATGTCATAAAACATTGAAACTTTGGAAGGCTCTAATTTGACAACCAAATTTGCTAATTTATAGTCTGCATTTATGCAAATCATATAATATCTCTAATTTTTAGTTCCCTCTCTCATGAAATTAGGATAATGACACTCTCAGGCCCAACTCTTAGCATATTTAAGTGGATCTGTACGTGAAGATAATTTATAAATTACAAAGTGCTCTACAAATGCAAATTGTTGCTTGTATAAAAACAGTAGCTTTTAGGCACACTAACATTGCTAGGGAAATATGTATATTGGTGAAAACTTTGTGAAGGAACGTTTGGTATGTTTCTCTTTGACCCAATAATTGCACTAATAAGAATTTAGTTTATAGAAATTACGTGGACTATGTCCAAAGATTTATGAAAAGTATGCTCACACTAGGAAAACAATGGCAACCAAATCTTAGCTAAATTTTGGCACATCTACATGGTAAAAACAATACAATCATTTCAAATCATGAGCATGATAACTATCAGCATGTGCCTATGCTGACATTATGAAGTTAGGTGAATGTTCTGTAAACAGTTAGATTGCAACTTTGTTGCACACATACTCAGAGACACAGATAGTACACGGACTACATTGAACTGTTGAATATTCTTACATGAGTGTTTAATTATGCATGGTTTCCAATTTTTCTTTGTAATGTTTAGTATTTATAATTATCTTCAATATATATATTTTGGCTTTATAGAGAGAAAGAAACGTGGTTTAAATTTAAAATGTAGTTTCTGGTATTTACATACCACTCTATGCAAGTGCTCACTGTATGTTCTTTTCCAAGAATTTTTGTGGTGTATAGATTATTAAGTCACAGAATGTCAGGCAGAGCTAGTACAGATATAATATACTCCAGCTCCTACATTTTACAGATGGGGAAACTGAGCCTAAGACAGGTTAATAGCTCAAGAGCGCTCTAACATCGACTTGAAAAGAATGCTTTAGAATCAAGTCCCATTAGTACGTTGAACCTTCCGTTAACTTGTATTTTGTTACTCATTGTGCGATAAGTTGTTTATTCTTATTACAAGACATTTAACCTTTAGCAATTAGACAAGGATTATATAATTTTCTGGAGAGATTTAGATAAAAGTAGAGGGATATCAAGTGGGCCTGAAAACATATTTTGTAAACAATAGCTTAAATCCTCGGTATAGTGTGCAGCCCCCAGGGTCAGAAATGGACAGCAGTCAAGGAGTGAGAAATTCAATTAAGTAGTGTGTATAAGAGACTCTGATGGATGGGGGCCTAAGTGCACAATGCTGGGCTTAGCAGCCCTCAGAGGTAATTCTTAGAGAAGCTTTATTAGGGTCTGAGGTTGTCTCAGGTTCAAACAGTGCCTTCTGGGGAGATAATTTGACTTGGCAGTCATAATTGAATTGGATACCTGAGCCAGGCAGAAAAAGAAAGGAGGAAACCAATCAGCATAACAGCGTGCTTGATCAATACTGAAAAGTAAAGTGTTATTTAAGCTATTGCTATTTTAAAAATAATTGAGACCAAATATTCTCTGACACAGGACATTGGTATCTGTCCTCTACTTTCTAGCAATTTGGGAAACTATGTGTAGGCTGACAAAAGTTGCTGAGTGAATTGATTTTCAGAAGAAATGTTCAGTGAGAATCCCGTGCAGTATGGTGGCTGTTGTCGTTGTCAGACGCCTTCAACTGATGGCGACCCTTTGTACAAAAGAAGGTAACACCGCCTGGTCCTGCACCATCCCAGGGATCCATTGTAGATCAAACCATTGCGATCTATAGGTGTTTTTACTGGCTGATTTTTGGAAGTAGATCTCCAGTTTTTTCTTCCTAGTCCATCTTATTTTGAAAGCTTTGCTGAACCGTGTTCAGCATCATATCAATATGCAAGTCTCCACTGCCATAGGGGTAATGAATGGGTCAACATGAGGTGCATGGCCATAAATTAAACCCAGATGTCCCATATGGGAGGCAAGGATTCTACCACTACACCACCAGTAGGTATATTTAATTCAGAATCAGAAGATCTGGACTCAGATTCAACATATATCATTTACTTGTTTTCTATAGAAAGCAACAACAGTAAGAAGTCACTTGATACCTCTGGAATTCCTCACAGGACCCAAAATGATTAAACCCACATTCCCCAGGAAGCTTTGAGAACCAAATGCCCAGCGTGGTGCCCGATACAAAGTTGGAATCAATAACACATACCACTGCATTGATGACATTATCTGTTAAATTGAATGAATTTATACTGATTGAATTGTTAAGATGCAGCTGACAGTAGTGACTAGACTGACAAAATCTTACCCAATTTACAAATAGACTATGTAAAATCTCAGGTGGATATTCACTTTTTACATGTCAAATTCAAGGCCTGATATAAAAGTGGAAAACTATCAGAAACATAATTGGAGAGGTTAGTTTTGGCTGATGTCTGCCTTGGTGATTTGGAACCTCTGAGAAATTTACACTGCTTAAGTTTGATATTGGATACCCCAGGAAAAGCTCTTATAAATTAAGTAGAAGCCTAGCTTTATTTTGCTCTTGGGGTGTAAAATTGTCTAATAAGAAGGTGGTTAAGAGTGCAAACTGGAATCAGATCCTTTTTACACTTCCTGATCTCACCAATTATCGTATGATCTTAGGCAATTATGGAAATACAGGGCCTTAGTGTCCTTGGGGGATAGCAACACCTTTCCATTAAAAGGTTTACTGTGAGGGCTAAGGGAACATATAAGTTACTTGCTTAGTTATTGGTAGAGAATGAGCATGTGATTCAGGGGAATGATTATGAAGCAATGTTCTCTTCCAAATATTTGTCTCTTTACCTATAAAATTAAGAAAATAACAGCTGCCTTAGCAGTTGTAATGATAAAGATTAGATAATCCACAGAATGTGACTTTGCAAAGTTTTAAAGAAGTTTATAAGTGATAGATTTGACTTTTCAGTGTCTACTGTATTTGCATAGTCTATTGAATGAAGTGGTAATGGAAGTCTGAGATAGCAAATATTATCATTAGATTTTAGTTTATTGGGAAGAATTTCTGGCATAGCCAAAACTGAGCGCATATGCTGATTTAAAGTAATTTGCATTTTTTAAATTTATATACAACATTTTTCCAAATACACATGGTTGATTTTCAGAATTCATAGTATTGAATTTGTACAGAGATCATTAGAGCAAGAACTATCTCCTGCTTATTTATGCACTGTTTGTTCTTGATGGGCTCCCTCAGGGTTGCCTCAGTCTTCCACCAAGATGCTTAGCTTGTAGATTTTTTCTTCAGCTCACCACTGTTCTTGCTTTCTGCGTTCAGAAATCATAGCCTAAACCTTCATTAATGACAGCTAAATCACTTCAGTCAGTTTCTTAGGCACATGCACTGTCTCCTTAGATGAATGTATACCTCCCTTCTTCCTGATGCCAGTGTCATAGCCTCAGCCAGGCAAGAGTTCCACAGACTCCCTTGGTTTGCCTGAGTGAAAGTTATAAAAGTCAGATCAAGTTTTGTTTGGTTTCCCTCAGCCTCTTTCTACAGAAGATTAGCAGGATGGGATAGGGAAAGTGTTCTTTATTCTTCTATTATCTACTGATTTTGTGTTTCCTAAACCCTTCAATTTATGACTGAAGGGGAACCAGCTGTGTGACTTTGATAAAGTTACTTAACCTCTCTGGGCCTCAGATTTTCATATATAAAATGGAAATAATACAGCATTTACTTTTTAGGATTGTAAATAATAAGTGAGATTATACTTACAACCCTTGAAAAACAGTGGTTAGAACCTAGTAAATACTATAGAAATGTTAGCATTTGTTATTATGGCTAACCTATGTACTTCCTGAAATGCCCTCTACCCCAATCACAGATGCCTGTCTGTATATATGGTGTGCCTTTGTTACATTTGTGTTAAAACAAATAGGAATAGAAAGGATCTACTTTTGAATTAATGTATTTTTACTTAAATAATAAGTGCCTTCTGCGTTTGTTTGCGGGTCTCAGCCCTCTGCCCATGAGGTATTTTCATAAGCATGCTATGCTACTTTTTTTTTTTTTACAGAAGATGTGGAAGAAAATTGACATGGTCTCACTTGTAACCGGCTTCATAGCGGAAGGGCGCCGCCGGCAAACAAACACAGAAGGTGCTCATTATTTTCGTAAAAATAAGGTATTTATTTGAGAATGGCTCATCAACCTTGCCCAGATGAAGAAATACATCAAAAGCCACTCAAAATCAATGTGAATGTCAACACATTGAGACTGTTGACCAACGTGCCTTGTGATAAGCACAATGAACAAATCAATGAGGCCCATTAGAAGGTAGTTAAGAATAATAAATTATAAAGAGATAAATAATACTTCAGCAATGGTTTGTCTCTGATACTTTGAAATGAAGGTGTCAGAAATGGAAACCACCTAGATGTTGCCTGTGTAACTTCAGCTGAGGTAAATATATATATGAATTTTAAAAGGTCAACACTCTCTTCTATGAATAAAATTTATTCCGTCCTTGGCATGTGTGTGTCCCTGTTTGTAAGCCTGTGCTGTGTGGGCACTCCCTTCTCTCTGGCAGTGCGGTCACCCTCCACCTCACTTCTAGTTTAAAATCATAAGTGAGAAAACAATCAGTGAGAAGACCTAAGACATTATTACCACAGATGCATAAGCAACACAGAAAACTGTCTTGAGCTCGAAAAACAAACAAACAAAAAAAACCTGTTTCCAGTTGAGTCAATTCCAACACATAGTGACCCTATAGGATAGGACAGAGTAGAACTGCCCTGTAAGGGTTTCCAATGAGCAGCTGATGGATTTCAACTGCCAACCTTTTGGTTAGCAGCCAAGCTCTTAAGAAAAAAGTTAATAGTTCATTTTAGAATGTTTTCTATCCTATTTATTTTCCCATGTCCATTATTGTTAGTATGCTTATAGTAAAGAATCTGTCTCAATCTGGGGTCAATGGAGTGCCAACTACAGAAATCAATCTCCAGTGTTACAAGTTGAGGCAGTAGTTAATAAGTGAAGAAGGAATTGGAGCTATACAAGGCCTGGCCACCTTCCCTGACATCATATATTCTACTCGGGTAGCACTTTTCTTCCCTACATAAGGCTAGAGACACCCTGGGAAAAAAAAATATTGTCAATATGCACATAGCCTTCTGGAATTTTGTACTCAATTAAACCATCTGTTGGTGCCCTGGAGTACACCTACCTACAAGTTTCTCAGCTAATGAGTTACTCGATGGACTCAGTAAGAGTTCCTCCTCAAGGACAACGCATTATCCAGTTAAAAAGCCTACAAGAAATTGCTAGAGTAGGGAGAAACACAACAGTATGTGCTTTTTATAGATTGAAGGGGATTACGTTCATGCAGCATTAGACCAGACTAAGTGTGCTAAAAGTAGACCTGTTCAGTTCATCAACTGATTGTTTTCTTCACAGCATTGCCAAATTTACCACTGTTTAAAAAGAAATTAACATATATAGGATCCTCCATTTTGTTGTTGAATTTGCCTTCCCAGACCATCATGAGACATATGCCATTAAAAGGCATCTACAAAAATGGTCAAAGTCTGCTTTCCTTTATGAATTTACTTATGACCCACAGAAACCAGGTGTATAGCAGAGAAATTGTTTCCTGAGCTTTGGTGTGAGGGACCTGAAAATGGTTACTGATATCAAGGGGACAAATGATGAGAGATAGAGAGGTAGGGAGAGGAAAACATGGAGAAAGAGAGAGAAAGAAGGAGAGAGAAAGAGAAGGGGAGATAGAAATAAAGAGAAGAGGCAGAGAAAAAGAAAAGAATCACCATTTAATCAAATTTCTTACTTGAGTCTTTTAATTTTTTATTATTTTTGTTAGTTACCCTAAGGGTTTTAATGAGTTGGAATTAACTCTACAGCGACAGGTTTTTTGTTTTACAGGGTTTTTAATATATTTGGTCAAAACACATGCATCTTTTATTTAGCCTTAACTTATAATCCAATTTAATAAATGTTTATAAGTATGCCCTCCCAAAAGAACAACAGTAGGAAATTCTTTCTTAGAGAAAGATTTTCTGTAAACCAACCATTTAGCCTGATGTAATATTTATTCTAAACCAGTGATGTCTAAGAATCAGACTATAGGGTTAATGATTCACTTTCGCCATAGAGGAAAATCTTGTGACCAGCTAAAAATGACCTGCCTTAGCTAGGTATGGACATTTATATATATATTCAGACTTATAAATAAATGTCTTCTCATATACTCTCAGTGACAGGGAGTGACTGCATGGGTGTTGAGGTAAGAAGGAGACTGAGGTCAAGTAGAAATGAGTACCAAGCCTTCCATGGGTACAAGAGACGGAATCGTATCATATGTACCAGGTATTTGTAATCTGTATTTTAGAGCTGCATTGTCCAATAAGGTAGCCAATAATCACATGTGGCTATTGAGCACTTTCGATGGCTAGTCGAAATTAAGATGAGCTATATGAATAAAATACCCACTAGACTTCAAAAATGTATTACCAAAAACATGTGAAATATCTCATTAATGGCAACTATACACGTGGGCCTTGCCTGATGGAAAACACAGGAATCAAATTGACTACATGTGTGGAAAGAGAAGATTGGAAAGCTTGACATCATTGATTAGAAAAAGGCCAGGGGCTGACTGCAGAACAGACCATCTATTGCTCATATGCAAATTCAAGAAAATTAAAACAAGTCCCCAACAGCCAAAATATGACCTTGAATTTGAAGATCATCTCAAGAATAGATTTGACACATTGGACACTAATGACCAAAGACCAGATGAGTTGTGGAATGACATCAAGGACATCATACATGAGGAAAGCAAAAGGTAATTAAAAAGACAGAAAAGACCAAAATGGATGTCAGAAGAGACTCTGAGACTTGATGTTACACGTAGAGGAGCTAAAGCGAATGGAAGAAACGATGAATTAAAAGAGCTGGATAGAAGATTTCAAAGAGCAGCTTGAGAAGAAAAAGTAAAATATTACAATGAAATGTGTAAAGACCTGGAGTTAGAATACAAAAATGGAAGAACAGTTTCAGCATTTCTCAAGCTGAAAGAAATGAAGGAAAAATGCAAGCCTCCAGTTGTGATCTTGAAGGATTCTATTGGCAAAATATTGAATGACACAGGAAGCATCAAATGCAGATGGAAAGGATACAAGCAGTCATTATACCGAAAAGAATTGGTCAACATTCTACCATTTTAGGAGGTAGCGTATGATCGATAATCGATGGTACTGAAGGAAGAAGTCCAGGCTACACTGATGGCACTGGCGAAAAACAAGGCTCCAGGAATTAACAGAATACCAGCTGAGATGTTTCAACAAAGGGTTGCAGCACTGGAGGTGCTCCCTTGTCTATGCCAAGAAATTGGAAGACAGCTATCTGGCCATCTGATTGGAAGAGATCTGTATTTACATCCATTCCAAAGAAAAGTGATCCAACAGAATGCAGAAATTATTAAACCTTATCATTAATATCACACACAAGTAAAATTTTGCTAAGGACCATTCAAAAGCAGTTGCAGCAGTACATCAACAGGGAACTGAAAGAAATTCTAGCTGGATTCAGAAGAGGACGTGGAAGGAAGGATATCATTGCTGATGTCCTTGGCTGAAAGCAGAGAATATCAGGAAGATGTTTACCTGTGTTTTATTGACTATTCAAAGGCATTTGACTGTGTGGATCGTAACAAATTATGGATAACATTGC
>NW_004443940.1:234478-235963 GCF_000243295.1 Trichechus manatus latirostris | reverse complement strand
GAAAAATAATTGATGCTTTTGAATTATAGTGACAGTGAAGACTATTGAATATACTATGGACTGCCAGAAGATGGAATAAGCCTATCTTGAAGAAATACAGCTAGAGTACTCATTAGAAGTGAGGATGGTGACACTTCGTCTCACGTACTTTGGACACGTTATCAGGAGGGACTAGTCCCTGGAGAAGGACATCATACTTGTTAATGTCGAGGATCAGCAAAAAAGAGGAAAACCCTCAATGAGATGGATTGACACAGTGGCTGCAGTAAAGGGCTCAAACATAACGATTGTGAGGATGGCGCCGAACAAGGCAGTGTCTCCTTCTGTTGTAAGTAGGGTCACTATGAGTTGGAACCACCTCAAAGGCACCTGACAACAACAATAACAACAATTTTTATATCAAGCGCATGTGAATTTTTTTTTTAATTGTGGCTACTAGAAATTTCAAATTGTATATGTGGTTCACATTATATTTCTATTGGACAATGCTGGTCTGTAAAATATACTCAAATGATGGCTTTACGGATTATGGATCGAGAACATGTAAAACCAATGTCCTTTCCATTTTTTTAAATATGAAATCCAGATTATAATATAAATACTTTTTGAATTTGTGTGTGTGCATGCCAAGGTTTGAGTACAGTATATATAAAATATAGTAGTAGTTAACATGTGCTAAGTATTTATTATGTCCCATGAGGTGCAGTAGTTAAGAGCTCCACTACTAACCAAAAGGTTGGCAGTTTGAATCCACCAGCTGCTCCTTGGAAACCATATGGGGCAGTTCTACTCTCTCCTATATGGTTGCTATGAGTCAAAATTGACTTGACAGCAACTGTTTTTTGTTTTGTTTTTTAATGAAGCATATACTATAATTCCATTTTATAGTTGAGGAAACTTAGTGTGCTTAAGTAACTCACCAGTGTTGACAATCTGGTAGGCAGTGGAGGTGTGACATAAATCATAGTAGTCTGACTCAATCAGGTTTTAAGGTAAAAAAAATATATATAACACAATGGGGATTGTAATAGACTGTAGGGGATTATTGATTAAACACCTCAAAACCGACATAACTCAGGTCAATCATGGTCCCCATATTGTGGTATTTGATTTTTAAAGGACTTTAGGAAGTAATATGTTACTATTTCTTGATGCAGCTGTACCATTTCCATAGAATTCCTGGTGATCCTGGGCATCCAGTGATTCTTCATGTCCATGTGTCATTTGTCACAGACATAGTTAGCTCATTTACTCAAACCTGTTGAGGATTGAATATAATGTGTAATTTGTGCTATAAAAAAAAAACAAAAAACGAAAACATTTCCCTCAAGTCAATTCCTACTCATAGTGAGCCTATAGGACAGAGTAGAACTGCCCCATAGGGTTTCCAAGAAGTAGCTGGTGGATTCTGACTGCTGACCTTCTGGTTAGCAGCCAAGCTCTCAACCACTATGCTACCAGGGCTCATTTTAACATTTTTTCCCC
>NW_004443940.1:232551-234051 GCF_000243295.1 Trichechus manatus latirostris | reverse complement strand
GATTTACAACACATAGGAAAATCGCATCAGATGACAAAATGGTGGACAATCACACAATACTGGGAATCATGGACTAGCCAAATTGGCACACATTCTGGGGGGACACAGTTCAATCCATGACAATGAGTAAGTTCACATTCATAAACATCAACTATTTATCTGCATTTGCGTACACTTAAGCCTTCAGGATCATTGAAATATCACTGTAGCATGTTTGGGTAGGTAACCATCTTAGATTAAAGGCAATGATATGTGGGTTCAGCTAACAAAATAGGCTAATTCCCTGTCTCATGTTTAATGTGATAAATCACTCTAAATCCCCCCCACCAGGAAAACCCCCTACATACAAACACTGGTAGCAATTCATTTTGAATATTCTTCTTCTTAGCTTCTCCTTGAGCTTATTAAGGGATGGTGGGCATGCACAGAGGAGCGAAATATGCAATCCTTCTTAGAAAATAGTATGTGTGTTAAAGTTACAGTGGTTTAAACCCTAAAGTAAATGGTGTTACATTCACTAAACTTGTTTTGACATAATTATGAGGAAATTAACCAGAGATAGCCTTTTCAGATTGCTTATTTACTACAGTATCCTTCACTACAGCAAAATAGATCCAAGATAAAATTAACTAATCTATGTCTGATAAGGCTTCCTTAACTCACATATTAATTTGGGATAGGAGAGGTAAACCACAGTATCTTCACTCCTAGCTAGGTGCCCATAATGGCTCTTGTAGACATGGATGCTTGCTGTCTCCAAGCCAGAGTATTATGGGAGTTGGCTGGTGGGACATCACTGCAGTAGGGTTAAGTGTCATGGAACTGTGAATGTCCAGGGATTTTTACACTTGGAAATCTCAAATATGTCGGGATTAGCTTGAAACAATGCACAAGCTGACTCTGCTATACATAGTGGTGTGCTGTAGGTTTTACATATATGCAAATCATACAGCCCTAACATGTGGATCTTGATCACTGGACATAAACAATGGTTACGGCTTGCTGCAGATGAGGTACTGTGGCCAGAACTGGGACTTAGAGTCGAGTTCATACATACAAACCATCTAAAATATCTGGCAGGTATTAAATTTCTGTTAAAAAAAAGTCATTTTCTAGTTGATACTTTTTCTCCTTTCTTTCATCATTTGCCATATACGCTATCTTTTTCTCTACCTTTGAAATAGAACTCACCTCATTCTTTGAAATAATTATCCTCCTTAAAGTTTCTAATTTCTCTTAAATATTCTTCATTTCCACTGTTATCTGTAAGTTTTTCGCTTGCTGATTTTTTCCGAAAGCAGATTTCCAGGTCCTTCTTCATAGTCTGTCTTAGTCTGGAAGCTCCACTAAAACCTGTCCACCATGGATGATCCTGCTGATATTTGAAATACCAGTGGTATAGCTTTCAACACGACAGCAACATGCAAGCCACCACAATACGGCAAACTGACAGACGGATGGTGGGGGTATCAAAACACTTAACTGTGCTCATGAGGAACC
>NW_004443940.1:229492-231119 GCF_000243295.1 Trichechus manatus latirostris | reverse complement strand
ACATAATCTGAGGAATAAGCCATCAATGATTCCTACACATTTTATTAAGTCTTCCTGTCTCAGGAACTTATTTTGAAGTGTAAGAATAATCATCATCATTTTTTTAGAGGATGTGAGTCCTTTGGGCGAGACTCTAGTTCTTTATCACCCCAAATCCTGAATAGACTGTGGAGAAAGGAAGTCGTACTATAAGGATTATTCTGTCAACTACCCCTTAGGGCCAGAATTTTTATGGATCTTTCTAAAATATTAAATTACTACTGAGAAGAAAACATCACTTTAAAGTTTCTTTGGTAATTTATGATGATCAGGTGATTCCCTTCCTTATAAATGGAATGATATTATGCCTAAAGTATGACTACCACCATCTGTTCTTTCTCCTTTCAGATGACCTTTTTTATCTACAAAGCACCCTTGTCTTATGTTCAACTCCTTGGTAAATATAAAACAGCCACTGTGGCTACAACCCCAGTGCCTTATCCCCAAGCAGCTAAAGAATTGATGTGGCTGTTTTATTCAACTTTCATCTCTGCTGGAAGTGACAGAGTAGAAGGATGAGAGACAAGGCAATGGTTACATCATAGGCTCTACTTCAAAAGGAGCCTTGATCATGAAAGAAGGTGGGGGCTGTGCAAGTTGACTTTCCCTTCCTGCATACAATTAGCTGAATGTTAAGTAATTTAATGTGTAATTATTGGGAAACAAGATTGCCTTTAAAAGAGGAACACTCGACACAAATTTAATTTTCTTCCAACTTCAAAAGAATATATTGAATTTTTACTGAGAATCAGATAGTATAATGGGAATCAAGGCTATAAAGATGAAAATAATCCATTGCCTTCTCTGAGAGACTTTATGGCTTAGTTTATGGCCCAAATATGCAAAATATTTAGTATACTCTCTAGTGAATTCGAAAGAGGGGGGGGGAATACATTCTCTGAATTTTATGGATAATATACCAAATCCAAAAAATCTGTTGCCATTGAGTCAATCCTGACTCATAGTGACCCTATAGGATATAGTAGAATTGACCTGTAAGGTTTCTAGTGAGCAGCTGATGGATTCAGACTGCCAACCTTTGGGTTAGCAGCCCGAACTCTTAACCACTGCACCACTAGGGCGCCGGATAACATACAGTGGGACACATATTAAGAGATAAGTGCAAAATTCATCGGAGTCCATAGACAGAAGTAAATCAGAGCCTATACGTTTCCCCTATGGTTTTCATTTAATTCACTAAATCTCCTCCTGACCTGGGCACCCCTCACCCATAATCTTCATATCAGCTCTCAGGGGTCTACCTTCAACCAGCTATGGTACCACAGACACTTATACACAGAAATTAGATGTTTCTGTTGAGATTCAAAGGCAAATGAAACAACATTATGAAGGAGATTCAGGAATGTACGTCTCTCAGATCCCTATTCACATGACAATATAAAATGGTTACAAAGTGAAGATTTAGTATGGACTTATTCTACCTCTCAGCTGAAGCTTAGGGAAAGGGAGCTTTAATAAACCATTCTGTGTAGAGATGTGTTTGACCATTTCAAAAAAACTGTAGTGATGCTGTTGTTAGGTGCCGCAAATCGATTTTCAACTCACAGTAAACCCATGTGACAGAGTA
>NW_004443940.1:209099-210715 GCF_000243295.1 Trichechus manatus latirostris | reverse complement strand
AAGATAGACTAGACAGCTGGGAACTCCTAAAAATTAAATACTTATGTACATCAAAAGACTGCACCAAAAGAGTAAAAAGAGAGCCTACAGGCTGGGAAAAAAAAATTGGATGCAAGATATCTGACAAGGGTCTATTCTCTAAAATCTATATAATACTTCAAAGCCTCAACAACAAAAAGACAAATAACCCAATTGAAAAATGGGCAAAGGTTATGAACAGACACTTCACCAAAGAAGACATGCAGACAGCTAAAAGACGCATGAGGAAATGCTCGAGATCATTAGCCATTAGAGAAATGCAAATCAAAATCACAGTGAGATGCCATCTCACCCTTACATTACTGGCACTAATAAAAAAAAAAAGTATTGGAGAGGTTGCAGGGAGGTTGGAACTCTTATGCACTGCTGGTGGGAATGTAAAATGGTAAAACCAATATGGAAAATGATATGGCATCTCCTCAAAAAGCTAGAAATAGATATACCATAATATCCATCAATCCCGTTCTGCGGACTATACCCTAGAGAAATAAGAACCATCACAAGAATAGACATGTGCACACCCATGTTCATTGCAGCATATTCAGAATAGCAAAAAGACAGAAACAACCTAAGTGCCCATCAACAAAGGAATGAATAAACAAATTGTGGTACATACACATATAGAATACTAAGCAATGATAAAGAGGAATGATGAATCCGTGAAACATCTCACAACATGGATGAATCTGGAGGGCTGAGTGAAATAAGTCAATCACAAAGGGACAAATATTGCATGAGACCACTATCATAAAAACCCAAGAAAAGGTTTAAACACAGAAAAAAAGCAATCGTTGATGGTTCAGAGGGAAAGGAAGGGAAATCACTAACAAGTGTTAACTTTGGTGAAAGGAAAGACAACACACAATATAGAGGAAGTCAGCACAACTTGACCAAGGCAAAGTCATAGAAGCTTCCCAGACACATACACACATCTTGACGAGTTCCTGGTATGAGGGCTGGGGACTATGGTCTCAGAGGACATCTAGGTCAATTGGCATAGCATACAGTAGTCTCCCGTTACCCATAAGGAAAATGTTCTACATCCTACTTCGGAAAGTAGCATCTGGGATCTTAAGAGTGCAAGCGGGCATCTCAGATCCATCTTTTGGTCCCATTCCGTCCAGAGCAAAGGAGAATGAAGAAAACCAAAAACAGAAGGAAAACAGTTCAAAGGACTAATGGACCACATGAACCACAGCCTCCACCAGCCGGAGTCCAGAAGAAGTAGATGGTGCCTGGTTACAATCACCAACTACTCTAACAGGGATCACAGTAGAGGGTCTTGGATACAGTAGGAGAAAAATGTAGAAGAAAATTCAAATTCACAAAAAAGACCGGACTTGCTGGTCTGACAGAGACTGGAGGAACCTCTGACACTATGGCCCATGAACTCCATGCTAACTCACAACTGAAGCCACCTGCTAAGTCCATCTTTCAGCAAAATATTAGACAGACCTATAAAACAAACAATAACACACGTGAGGAAGGTGCTTCTCAGTTCAATCAAGTATACGATACCAAATGGGCAACAACTGCTCAAAAGCAAAGATGAGAAGGCAAGAAGGGACAGGATAACC
>NW_004443940.1:207206-208151 GCF_000243295.1 Trichechus manatus latirostris | reverse complement strand
ATCCATTGGCATTGATTGTGGATTCAAGTAAAATAAAATTCTTGACAACTTCAATCTTTTCTCAGTTTATCACGATGTTGCTTATTGGTCCAGTTGTGAGCATTTTTGTTTTCTTTATGTTGAGGTGTAATCCATATTGAAGGCTGTAGTCTTTGATCTTCATCAGTAAGTGCTTCAAGTCCTCTTCACTTTCAGCAAGCAACGTTGTGTTCATCTGCATATCGCAGGTTATTAATGAGTCTTCCTCCAATCCTGATGCCCCGTTCTTCTTCATATAGTCCAGCTTCTTGGATTATTTGTTCAGCATTCAGATTGAATAAGTATGGTGAAAGAATACAACCCTAACACACATCTTTCCTTACTTTAAACCATGCAGTACCCCCTTGTTCTGTTTGAACAACTGCCTCTTGATCTATGTACAGGTTCCTCATGAGCACAATTAAGTGTCCTGAATTCCCACTCTTTGCAGTGTTACTCATAGTTTGTTATGGTATTCTCTGCTTTCAGCGAAGATTCATCTGACATCAGCAATTATATCCCTCATTCCACATCCTATTCTGAATCAGCCTTGAATTTCTGGCAGTTCCCTGTCGATATACTGCTGCGGCTGCTTTTGAATGATCTTCAGCATAATTTTACTTTTGTGTGATATTAGTGATATTGTTGATAATTTCCCCTTTAAGTTGGATTATCTTTTTTTGAAATAGGTTTAAATATGGATCTCTTCTAGTCTGTTGGCCAGATCACTGTCTTCCAAATTTCTTGGCATAGTACTTCCAGCTCTGTATCCATTTGGTGATACATCTCAATTGATATTCCATCATTTCCTGGAGCCTTGTTTTTTACCAATGTCTTCAGCGCAGCTTGGACCTCTTCCTTCAGTACCATCGGTTCTTGATCATATGATATCTACTGAAATAACTGAACATCGACCAATTCTTTTTG
>NW_004443940.1:204199-205365 GCF_000243295.1 Trichechus manatus latirostris | reverse complement strand
ATTATACACAATAGTTTCATCACCCTAAAAAATACTCTGAGTTTTGCTTTCACCTATCCAAACTTCCCTTCTCTATTGACCCCTAGGAACCACTCATCTGCTTCTCTTCTCTATACTTTTGCTTTTCCAGAATGTTGTATAAATAAATTCATACAGTATAGCTTTTCAGACTAACTTTTTATTTCGCAATAAGCATTTATGATTCACCCTGTTCTTCATGTGGCGAGAGAGCTCATTTATTTTTTATCGCTAAAATATATTTTATTGTATGGATATACAACAGAGTGTTATTTGTTCACCTATTGCAACATATCTTGGTTGCTTCCAGTGTTTGATGATTACTAATAAAGCTGCACTAAACATTCATGTGCAGGTATTTTGTGGACGTAAGTTTTCAAATCATGGGGTAAATACCTAGGATCATGATTACTAATTTCTATGGTAATACAAAATTTAGTTTTGTAGGAAACTGTCAAACTGTTCTCCAAGGCACCATTTTGAATTCCCAACAGCAATGAATGAGAGTTCATATAGTTTTCTATCCTAGAGAGCAATTGGTATTGTCAGTACCACACTAATAGGTATGTAGTGGTATCTAATTATTTTATTTGAATTTCCCTAATGACAAATGATGTTAAGGGTCTTTTCATATGCATAGTTCCCATCAAAATATTATCTGTTTTAGATGTCTGTTCACATTTTCTTTCTCATTCATTTCTTAATCAACTTGTTTATTTTTTGCTATTGGGTTCTATGTATATTTTGGATACAATTTCTTATCAGATATGTGTTTTGCAAATATTTTCTCCCAGATTGTGACCTGTCATTATTCTGTTAACTGTATGTTTTTCAGAGCAGGACTTTTTACTTTTTTTTTTTTTTTTTGGGTGGGGGAAGTTCTTTTTTTTATGGTTGTAATTAAATGAAGTTTACATTTCAAGTTAGTCTCCCATACAATTTTTTTTTTACATACATTGTTATGAGATCCTAATTGCTCACCCCATTATGCGACAGCACACTCCTCCTTTCCGCCCCTGATTCCCCATGACCATTCAACCAGCTCGTAACTCTCTCTGCCTTTCCATCTAACCTCTAGACGGAAGCTGCCCCTTTGGTCTCTTGTATCTACTTGACTAAGAGGCACACTCTTCACTAGTATCACTTTA
>NW_004443940.1:191632-198662 GCF_000243295.1 Trichechus manatus latirostris | reverse complement strand
AGCTTAGTCTTATTGACTCTCCTTTGTAGATGACTTTTTGTTTATCCCTAGTCGCTCTTAAAATTCTCTCTTTATCTTTGGTTTTGGTAAGTTTGATTATAATATGTCTTGGTGACTTTCTTTTGGGATCTATCTTATGTGGGTTTCAATGAGCATCTTGGATAGATATCTTCTCATCTTCATGTTATCAGGGAAGTTTTCTGTCAACAAATCTTCAACAATTTTCTCTGAATTTTCTGTTATCACCCCCTGTTCTGGTACTCCAATCACTCGTTAAGTTATTTCTCTTGATAGAGTCCCACGTGACTCTTATAGTTTCTTCATTCTTTTTAATTTTTTTATCTGATTTTTCCTCAAATAAGTTGTGTCAAGAGCTTTATCTTCAATGTCACTAATTCTAACTTCTACTGCCTCAGTTCTGCTCCTATGACTTTCTATTGAGTTACCTAATTCTGTAATTTTATTGTTAATCTTCTGGATTTCTGATTGCTGTCTCTCTGTGGATTCTTGCAGCCTATTAAATTTGTCATTATGTTCTTGAATAAGTTTTTTAAGTTCTGCTACTACTTTGTGTGTTCCCTGGATATTTTGCATTCCGAGGAATTTCCTTTCTAATTTCTAGGAGAGTTCTGTATATTAATCTTTTGTATTCTGCCTCTGGTAATTCCAAGAAATTCTCTTCCTCCAGAGAATTTATTGATTATTTTGGGAGCTTGCTTCAGCCATCATGGACTGCCTGTTTATGTGATTTATCTCCGAGCCATCAATAAGTTATTATAATTTTATTTTATATTTGTTTTGTGGGTCCTAGCTTCTTGTTTTGTTTTGTTTTGATATACCCAAATAGAATGCTCGTGTGTGCTAGTTTGATTATTGACACTTTTGAATCTCTAACGTCCTGTCACCAGGTAGTTAGTTCTGTAACTAAGTATGTGCCCACAGGAGTCCGTTAAATTTTCCTATATGGGTTCAGCTCAGGTGACCAGGCAGTGAGGCACCAAGTGTGTGGTGCAGGCTCTCACCTACAGTCCTAGAGAGGCATGGGTGATTGGTGCAGGCACTGGACTCTGGCTGTGGTAGGGGATCACATGCTGAGCCAGACAGTGGGCTGACGGCTGCCCCTGAGAGTCTGAAAGGAAAGTGTGTCTCTATTCTCTAGGGTGAGTAGGTAGGTGAGTTTTGCAGCAGGACTATGAGCACCCCACTCGGTTGCCTGTAAAGACTCGAGGGCTCCACTTTTTCTTGGACTCCTGTAGCAAGTGACTAGGAGCTTTGCGTGATGCCACCAGTCCGCGATCCCCTGTTGTATATCGATAATAGTGCCTACTTAAGGGGCAGGGCTGTTTTGAGGGTCACAAATCTGCCATTTCACAGCTGAAACAGTTGAAGTTAAACTTCAGATGTTTGCCTTGTTGTACTGTGGTAGTGAGAGCTAACGCTGTTGAGATGGGTCCCCACAAGTCTATACAGGGGTGTAAGGTACTCAGAGTCTGTGGACCCCTTATGCCTGTACCTACCTAAGGAGCTGTGCCAACCTTGTGTTCCTGGTTTAGGGGAGCCAGTAGCTTATTTGTTCCCTCTCCAAGGCCAGGAGAATGGGTCAGCTTGCCTTTAAGGATCTACTTCCAGCCCAGCAGACTCCCTATGCAGAGGGCAGAGGGAGGAGGTAAAAGGGAGAGAGGTTTTTCCCAAATGGGTTTTTTTTAAATCCCCGCGAAAGGTCACATGCATGTGCTTATCTTTCACCACTTGGGAGCTGCTTTTCACTGGTTTGGAATGTCCAAGCAGAATGTCTGCTGCCGGGTCTCTCTCGATGTGGTAACTGCTTTCCGAGTGCGCGCATAGCTGTTTGCCTGCTTCACTGTGGACCCAGCATGGCTGAGAAGTTGCTGGCGTGGCTGAAGAGTTGCCTTCCCGCCCACCGCCACTCTGGTGCTGCTGGGTTCTTCTGAACCATCTCCCTCTCCACCCTCCACTCAGTCTGATTCCTCAACTTTGCCTTGTTCAGGGCTCCTAGATATTCATATATAATCAAATCACTTGTTTTTCCCAGGTCTCTGTTGTAAGAGAGATATAGGAAGCATCTTACTACACCGCCATCTTCAGGGGGAGGCGAGTTTTTACTTTTTATAAAATCTAACTTTTCAGTGTTTTCTTCTGCCATCATGCTTTTGGTGTTGAACCTAAAAACTCATTACCAGTCCCATGGTCACATAGATCCTTGTGCCTATTCTTTTGCAAACACCATACTGTCTTGATTACTGTAACTTTCTAAGAAGTCTTGAAATTGAGTAGTGTGAGGCCAACAACTTTTTTCTTTTTCATTAGTATTGTGTTGGCTGCTCTAAGATTTTGCCTTTCCAAGTAAATGTTTGCAGCTATTTGCTAATATCTATAAAATAACATGTTGTAATTTTATGGGAATTGAATTAAATCTCAGCTCATATAGGAAATACTTGACATCTCAATAATATGGATCTTCCAGTTTATCAATATTGATATCTGTTTATTTAGATAATTTTTTAAAATTTTTTCTTCAGTTTTGTAGTTTCCTGCATAGAGGCCTTCCATATATTTTGTTAAATTTACACCTAATTATTTCATCTTTTGGTGCTATTGTAAATGGCATTAAAAAAAATCCAAGTTCAGTTGTTAATTAGTGGTATATAGTAAAGTATTTGATTGTTTTATATTAACCTTTGTAGTGTTTTTAATTATGTCCCCTAAAAGACATGTTGAAGCCCTATCTCCTGGTACCTGTGAATGTAAACTTATTAGGAAAAAGGGTCTTTGCAGATATAATCAAGTTAAGATGAGGTTATACTGGATTAGGGTAGGCCCTAAATCTAATGATTGGTGTCTTTATAAGGAAAAGAAGATGGCTGTTACTTCATTTCTAATGTATGTATTTGATGCTGTAAATTACTCTGTAAGCACTGCTTTCACTGCATTACAAAAATTTTGATAAGTTGTGTATTCATTATCATTGAGCTCAATGATAATGAACTCTTGATATTATTTATTTTACCCTTGGTTATTTAGAAATGTGTTTAATTTTCAAATATTTGGAGATTTTCCAGCTGTCTTTTTGATATTGATTTTTAGCTTAATTCCATTATAGCCAGAGAACATACTTTGTGTGATTTCTACTGTTTTAAATTTGTTACAGTGTTTTTTATGGTATTTTGTTGTTGTGTACCATCGAGTTGATTTCAATGCATAGTGACCCTATAGGACAGAGTAGAACTGTTCCATAGATTTTCCAAGGCTATAATCTTTAAGGGGAGCCCTGGTGGTATAGTGGTTAAGAGCTCAACTGCTAACCAAATGGTCAAAAGTTCAAATCCACCAGTTGCTCCTTGGAAACCCTATGGGGCAGTTCTACTCTGTCCAATAGGGTTGCTATGAGTCGGAATCGACTCGATTGTAATGAGTTGTTTTTTTTTTTTTTTTTGAATCTTTAAGGGAGCAGATCTCTAGGTCTTTTTCCCTGTGGAGCGACTGGTGGGTTTGAATCACCAACCTTTTTGTTAGTAGCCAAACGCTTAACCATTGCAACACTAGGGTTCCCTTTTTATGTTCTAGGATGGTGTTATCTTGGTAAATGGGCCAAGTGAACTTGTGAAGAACGTGTACTGTGCTTGTGTTAGAGAATTCTATAAAGGTCAATTAAATCAAGATTATTGATAGTGTTATTCAGATCAAATATATCCCTATGGATTTTCTGCCTACTTAGTCTATGAATGACTGGTAGGGGTTGCTGAAGTCTCCAAATTTAATTGTGGATTTGACTGTTTCTTTTTTCAGTTCTATCTGCTTTTGTCTCATGTATTTTGATGCTTTGTCTTAGATGCATACAAGTTTAGTGTTGTTAAGTCTTCTTGGAGAATTTACTTCTTTATGATTATTAATGCCCCTCTTTATCCCTAAATGAATAATTCCTCTATAAGGATCAGCACAAAGCTGGTTCCTATGAGATGGAGTTCAAAGATGTCCCAAATGTGCAATTTTCCCAAGCTACTGTAGCGCTCCATCATCTCTGACATCATAACATCAACTACTCCCTCTTCCTTCAGCACTCTCCCTCCTATCTTTGGGTTCCCTAATTCACTGCAATGTCTCACAGAACTCAGGAACTATATAAAGGAAATGGCTCATGAGGTCGTGGAGACTAGCAAGTCCCAGATTCGTGGGTCAGGCATAGACTTCTACCTGGTCCTCAATCTCTGCCCAAAGGCAGTCAGCTTTCTTGCTCCGTTGCCTGGGGAGCCCACTGTCCCGGTTCCTGCGGGTCTCTCCTGTGGGTCTCTCCTTCCTTGGTAGTGGTAGGCTCTTCTCTCTGCTCTGTAATTGGCTCTCTTTGAAGGCAAAACTGACCAATCCCCTTGGTGGGCCACAATTATCTTATTTGCATAGCCCTGCCCAATCACCTGGGTGGGAGTTACAAAACCATGGTGAGAAATGCCATACTAAGTAATTCTTCACACCATAATCTCTGATAATTTTCTGGTTCTAAAGCCTGCTTTGTTTGAAGTTAATATAGTTGCTTTGGTTTTCTTTTGATTAGTGTTAGCACATACAAGGATAATAGTATAAATCAAACCTGCACTTTTTCACTTCTTTGGTCGGTTTTGACAACAGCTGTCATGCAGCACTTCTTTCTCTGACCCTAGCCACCAGGAACTAGGTCAGATCTCACAAGTTAAAAGGACTCCATCCTTCAGACTGCCAAGTTGGCCCAAGACTTCAGATGTCAGCTGGCTACAAATTTGGAATTTCTTCCTATCTCCTCAGGGTAGCAGCTGCAAACTCAGGAGTTCCTAGGCCCCGTCTCACTTTTTACTTACTGGCTTCCTCTACTCCCCTGGGTTAGATAATTCATGGGAATGGCTCACAAAACTAATGGAAAGTGGTATTTATGCTTATAGCTTTATTATAAGGAATACAAATCAGGATCAGCCTAAACAAGATATGCCTAGGGTAGGGTTTGAAAAGGTTCCCAATAAGGAGTTTCCGTATGCCAAGGGACATGCTAGCCTCCCATGTACATTGATGTCTTTCACCAACCAAGAAGCCCATGGAACTTCTCTGTACAGAGCTTTTATTGGGGATTTCATCACATAATGCAAACTACAGCCCCTCTCCCAGAGGTCATTTGATATCACAATCACAAGTGGGTAAATGGGTTTCTCTGGCCTGAACAATCTTCAGCACCAAGTCACCTTATCATCTCATCTAACCTCTTAAGTATGACCTGGACTCTTTATCTAAGACAATTAAGTTCCAAGTTTTTTTTTTTTTAGAGATTATATTTCAGGAACTGAGGAGAGAGCACAAATTCATTGGGTAAAATTAATGTAAACCCCAATGCATAGCGTATCTTTTTTTCATCTCCTATTTTATTTTTTATAGTTAAAGTGATGTTCTCACAGACTATATATAGTTTTGTTGTGGTTGTTAATGTTTTATGTATACTGTGACATAGACCATTCACATTTAAAGATTTTACTGATATATTTGGATTAATATTAATCATGTTACTGTTGCCAGAGGCTTATTTTTCTGCTGTATCTGGTTTTAATGATCTGATTTCATTTTATCTTCTCTCTGTGTATCAATTACACTTCCATAAAAAAAAAAAATTTATCTTCTCTTTTAGTGTATCAAGCATATTAAAAAAAAAAAAAATAGTGGTTGCCCCAAAAATTACATTATTCATTTTTAACTAATCTTGGTCACACATAGTCCATATATAGTGTAGGTTCCTTAAAACACAGTTTTCCTAAAGCAATCTACAAATACAATGTAACACCACTCTGAATACCAACAGCATTTCTTAAAGAGATGGAAAAACTAATCATTAACTTCACATGGAAAGGGAAGAGGCCCCAGATAAGTAAAGCACTACAGAAGAAGAACAATAAAGTAGGAGGACTCACATTACCTGACCTCGGAACCTACTATACACCTACAGTAGTCAAAACAACCTGGTACTGGTACAATGACAGAAACGTTGACCAATGGAACAGAATGGAGAACCCAGATGTAAATCCATCCACCTACGGTCACCTGATCTTCGAGAAAGGCACAAAGTCCATTAAATGGGGAAAAGACAGTCTTTTTAACAAATGGTTCTGGGAAAACTAAATGTTCATCTGTAAAAAATGAACAGGACCCATACCTCACACCATCCACAAAAACTAATTAAAAATGGATCAAAGACCTAAATATAAAACCAAAAACTATAAAGATTGTGGAAGGAAAAATAGGGTCAACATTATTGTTATTGTTGTTAGGTGCAGTCAAATTAGTTCCGACTCATAGCGACCCTATGTACAATAGAACGAAACACTGCCCGGTCCTGCGCCATCTTCACAATCGTTGTTATGCTTAAGCCCATTGTTGTAGCCACGGTGTCAATTCATCTTGTCCAGTATTTTCTTCTTTTTTGGCTGACCCTCTACCAAGTTTGATGTCCTTTTCCAAAGACTGGTCCCTCCTGATAAAATGTCCAAAGTACGTGAGATGAAGTCTTGCCATCCTTGCTTATAATGAGCATTCTGTGTACTTCTTCCAAGACAGATTTGTTCATTCTTCTCGCAGTCCATGGTGTACTCAATATTCTCCACCAACACCACAATTCAAAGGCATTAATTCTCCTTCAGTCTTCCTTGTTCATTGCTCAGCTTTCACATACATTTGAGGCGATTACAAACACCATGGCTTAGGTCAGGCGCACCTTAGACCTTAAAGTGACATCTTTGCTTTTTAACACTTTAAAGAGATCTTTTGCAGCAGATTAGCCCAGTGCAATGTGCCCTTTGATTTCTTGACAGCTGCTTCCATGGGAATTATTGTGGATCCAAGTAAAATGAAATCCTTGACAACTTCAATCTTTTCTCCGTTTTTCATGATGTTATGAGAATTTTTTTTTTTTTATATTTTATTGTACTTCAGGTGAACGCTTACAGAACAAATAGTTTCTCATGAAACAGTAGTACACATGTTGTTTTATGACATTGGTTAACAA
>NW_004443940.1:178887-179795 GCF_000243295.1 Trichechus manatus latirostris | reverse complement strand
TGGTGTATTAACTGTTTAATAAGAAACTAATTTGCTCTGTAAACTTTCACCTAAATCACAATTAAAAAAAAAAGGAGTCCAGATATTAACTAGCAGGCAGGTGGAGGAAAAAAAATCATTTTCCCTCAAATAAAACAACAGTTAAATATTTATCTGTAAAAAAAAAAAAAAAAAATTCCCAATTTCTCCCTTCCATCCCTTGTCACATTGCTGTCACTTATTTGATCTATCCATATAATCCTATCCATATAATATAGTCATCCTACACATTTTTACTATTATCCCTAACAGTAGTCTTTTAGATCAATCAAATAAGAAAATCAGATATTTTAATTTTACCTTCATTTATTCATTTTTCAATAGTCTTAAACCCAAAACTAAACCTGTTGCCATTGAGTTGATTCTGACCCATAGGGACCCTATGAACCAAACAAACCTGTTGCCTGCCAGTTGATTCTGACTCACACTGACCCTATAGGATGGAGTTGTTTTTTTTTACCATTGCCTGTTGCCACGCAGTCGATTGTGACTCTTAGTGACCCTATACGACAAAGTAGGACTGCCCAATAGAGTTTCCAAGGAGCTGCTGGTAGATTTGAACTACAGAGCTTTTGGTTAGCAGTCGAGCACTTAACCACTGCATAACCAGGACTCTATAGGACGGAGTAGTAACCTAATATTGCTGTAACAAAAAATTCTATAAGTGTGTTTCATTAAAAAATATCGGTTTATTTTCTCACAGAGGTCTGAATTCAGGGCATGACGCTAGAGTGAGGTCCTTCCTTGTTCATAGTTCCAGGAGTTCCTTGGTGTTCCTTGGCATTCTTTGGTAGCTGTTGTCCTCCTGTGTTTGTTTTTGTGTCTATTTTTTTCTTTTTATAACTCAGAAGTGGTTACCTTTAGGGCTC
>NW_004443940.1:177311-178283 GCF_000243295.1 Trichechus manatus latirostris | reverse complement strand
GTTTGTTTGTTTTGCTTTGATTTGCTTTGGCATTTTTTCTGCTTGGTGTTCCCTGAACTTCCGGAATTTGTAGAATGGTGTCTGTCACTACTATAAAAAAGTTTTGCTAATTATTGCTTCAAATATATCATCTCCTACACTCTTCTCTTGTTTGTATTTCAATTATGCTTATGTTAAAGCTTTTGAAATCTTCCCATAGTTCTTGAATATGCTTTTTTAAAAAAAAAAAATTCTTCTTCTTCTTTTTTTCTCTTTGCGTCTCAGTTTGAGAAGTTCCTGCTGACCTATCCTCAAGATCACTGATTTTCACCTTAGCTGTGTTGAATCTACTGGTGAGCCCATCAAAGGTATTCTTCATTTCTTGAACAGTTTTCTTTTTTTTAATTATTATTATTGTGTATTTATTTCTAGCATTTTAATTTTATTCTTTCTTAAATTTTTCCATCTCTCTCCTTACATTACCCATCTGTTCTTTCGTGTTGTATACTTTTTTCTTTCGAGATTTTAATGTATCAATCAGAGTTATTTTAAATTATCTGTCTTATAATTTTGACACCTGTGTCATATCTGAACCTCATTCTGATATCTGTTTTGCCTTTTCAGATTTTTTTGCTTGCCCTTTGGTGTGCTTCATAGCTTTTTGCTGAAAACTGCACATGTTGCATTGGGTTAATTGGAACTGAGCTAAATAGTCCTCTGGTGTGAAGATTTAGTGAATCTGGCTAAAGGTTGAGCTTCATTTAGTGTTTGTTGTAGCTATATGTACAAGAGATTTCAAATTTTTCAAATGAGCTTTTTTTAGTTAGTTTGTTTCCCCTCTTGACTTCTGACTTCTCTAACTTCTCTTTCTCCAGGAGAGTGAGTGCCATGCATATCTATCAGTTATATTTCACTTTTATTTTCCTGAAGCTCTGTTGGTGTGGTGGTAAAGCTTAGGGAGGTGCAGGGGGAGCTGTCTATATCTTCTAATTA
>NW_004443940.1:174901-176557 GCF_000243295.1 Trichechus manatus latirostris | reverse complement strand
TTTCATTATTATTATATAACATGTGCCTCATACCCCATTTACCACAATGTCTTTAGGTATTAACCTTCTGAACACAGTATATAACTTTATCACCCCATGATGAAAATTCCTTAACTTAATCTATAGTAACAAGCTATTTAGCATATCTCATTTAAAGAACTTGCTGTGTTTTTTTTTTTTTTACTATTATTTTTCATTAATATTTATCCATTTTTTTCCATCTTGTATTCTAGTTCTTCTGTTTGTCCATTCATATTTACATAGTATTTTAGATACTCTATCTACCAAACTGTTAACATTTTGCATGATTACCTTGTGGAAATTACTGTCTTCATTATGAAGTAATCACTTAGTGAAGATGTGGGCAATATTGTTTCCTGAATCCTTTGCATTTATACAAAGCAGATCCTATGTTTGAAACTTACAGCCTCACACCTCTCCTTTACAAAACTGAAAGCTTTCAAGCTGTGGAGATAATGTCAAATGCTCTTAATGCCTCACCTCTTAAGACAGTCATTGTCCAGCTGGCATAGTCTCATTTGTAACTCATTGGTCTACCATGAGAATACACAGGCTTGTTTAGAGTGTATCTATTTATGCTACAATTAGTATCATTTCAGTATCATTAAATGCTGCCGTTTGTGACATCTCAAGCAGTAAGCAGCTCACCTGAGATGACCTTGTGAAGATACTTCATCAGTAAATATCTGGGAATGCTGCCTAAAAGAAGTGACAGTTACAGGACTATTATCTTTCAGACTGTTTCAGGGGTTTCTTTCCTGATTTGCTTATCATCTCCTACACCGGCACCTTTGTTTTACAAAATAAGGAAAAAATATAAAATAAGAAATAATTTGATAACCTGTCATAAATTTAGCACTTAAATTTCTCAGAATTAAAACCAGTATAGGTAGCATTATGTGGTATGGATCCAATTATATTTTGGATAACTAAATATTAATCTTTCATCAAGCAAACCAGCGTCTGTCCTCCCTTTGCATAACATAGAATATCTTTAGTGACAAAACTCATTGCCATTCAGTAGATTCTGACTCATAGCAACCCTATAGGACAGAGTGGAACTGCTCCATAGGGTTTCCAAGTAGAGGCTGGTGAATTTCAACTGCCAACCTTTTGGTTAACAGCCAAGTGATTAACCACCAGGCTACCAGGTCCCCAACCTGAGAAGCTACATAAGGCAGCCTCAATAAAACTCTGAACACCAAAGCTCAGGCAAGTTTCTCAGGTTGTCAATTCTCCCTGCATATATATACCAGCAGGGTAATTCATTCTGAGGATAGTGGAAACTTCACATTTGGAAACTTTCAAAACTCTACTATATGCATCTTTTCCTTAGACTGCTTTTAATCTGTATCTTTTTCTTGTAACAAATGTAAACCACAGTATAATAAGTTTTAGTTGTTTCTATGATTTTGTCCAGCAAATTTTGAAACTGAGGATGGTTTTGGGAAAACCTCAAACTTTCAGTTGCTGTCAGAAGTGAGGTGGTCTTGTCTGGACTCATTCTTCCAACTCTATAGTTTGACACTAACTCCTTACAGTTAGTGCTAGAAATACTAGGCACAAAGAGGCAGAGCCAACATGGCACTCTAGACAGAAGCACCACTCTGTCCCTCCACGGCAAAGACCTGAAAA
>NW_004443940.1:170425-172325 GCF_000243295.1 Trichechus manatus latirostris | reverse complement strand
GAATTACTGGGCTGAGGGCTGTGGGGACCATGGTCTCAGGGAACATCTAGCTCAATTGACATAACATAGTTTATAAAGAAAATGTTCTGCATTCTCCTTTGCTGAGTAGAGTCTGGGGTCTTAAAATCCTATGAGTGGTCATCTAAGATACTCCACAGGTCTCACCCCTTCAAGTGCAAGGGAAAATGAAGAAAAGTAAAAACACAAGGGAAAGATTAGTCCAAAGGATTAATAGACCACAACTACCACAGGCTCCACCAGACTGAGTCTAGTATAACTAGGTGGTGCCTGGCTACTACAACTTACTCTGACAGGGATCACAGTAGAAGGTCCTGTACAGAGCTGGAGAAAAATATAGAACAAAATTCTAACTCAAAAAAAGACAGACTTACTGGACTGACAGAGACTGGAGAAACCCCCTAGAGTAAAAAGGTGCCCACGGACACCCTTTTAGCCCAGTAATGAGATCTCTCCTGAGGTTCACCTTTTAGCCAAAGATTAGACAGGCCTATAGAAGAAAATGAGACTAAAGTGGCACACCAGCCCAGGGGCAAGGACTAGAAGACAAGAGGGGACAGGAAAACTGGTAATAGGGAACCCAGGTTCGAGACGGGAGAGTACTGACATGTCATGGTGTTCTTAACCGATGTCATAAAACAATATATCTACTAACTGTTTAATAAGAAGATACTTTGTTCTGCAAACCTTCATCTAAAGCACAATTTAAAAAATGTACTAGGCAGACTTGGCAGTATGGAATATAAAAAAAGATGATTGGAGTAAAATCTAGAGAATCCATATATAGCCTTCAGTTTAGTTACTAGTAATGTAACATTATATTCTTTGTTTTGATACATGTACCATGATAATATAAGAGGTTCATATTAAGAGAAATTGGGTGAGGGATTGTTATGGATTGAATTGTGCCCCCCAAAATGTGTTTCAAATTAGTTAGGCCATGATTCCCAGCATTGTGTGATTGTCCATCATTTTGTCATCTGATGTGATTTTCTTATGTGTTGTAAATCCTATCTCTATGATGTTGAAGAGGCAGGATTATTTGAAGTTATGTTATGTTAATGACAATCTACAAGATTAGGTTATGTCTTAAATCAATGTCTTTTGAGATATAAAAGAGAGAAGCAAGCAGAGAGACAGGTGGACCTCATACCACCATACCACCATGCAAGTAGTGCCAGGAGCAGAGCTCATCCTTTGGACCTGGGTTTCCTGCAGGGAGAAGCTCCTAGACCAGGGGAAGATTGATGACAAAGAGCTTCCCCCATAGTCGACAGAGAGAGAAAGCCTTCCGCTGGAGCTGATACGCTGAATTCAGACTTCTAGCCTACTAAATTGTGAGAGAATAAACTTCTATTTCTTAAAGCCATCTACTTGTGGTACTTCTGTTATATCAGCACTAGATAACTAAGACAGGGATACACAGAACTCTCTATTCTACCTAAACAAATTTTCTCTAAATTTAATATTATTTCAAAATACAAAAAAGTTACATAAAGATTGTGAGTTTATTTGTATATTTCTTCCTTCTCTTTCCAATCCTTTCTTCCCCTAACAATCGAGTCTTTAAGCAGTTAGGCGAGGCTGAGTGAAATTGTTACCTGTGTTGAGGTTGGCAGCAAATAGATGACCCAGATTTGGGTGTCAGAGCCTGAGCACTATGAGGAGTCCAGGCAGGGGTTGACCAGCACAGGGTGTTGGATCCAAAGAGATATGAGGTTTCATCTTCACAGAAGGTCAACTCAGGACCATGTATTATCTCTAAAGAATAGAGACACCATTGTGAAGGCATTCCTATTAGTTCAATATGGGATGATTTGCACATCCAAATTAACAATGATAGTAACAGATTATAATCTATTTAATAAAATAAGAAACATGA
>NW_004443940.1:167194-170325 GCF_000243295.1 Trichechus manatus latirostris | reverse complement strand
CATCTAAGATACTCCACAGGTCTCACCCCTTTAGGTGCAAGGGAAAATGAAGAAAAGTAAAAACACAAGGGAAAGATTAGTCCAAAGGATTAAGAGACCACAACTACCACAGGCTCCACCAGACTGAGTCCAGTATAACTAGGTGGTGCCCAGCTACTGCAACTTACTCTGACAGGGATCACAATAGAGGGTCCTGTACAGAGCTGGAGAAAAATATAGAACAAAATTCTAACTGAAAAAAAGACAGACTTACTGAACCGACAGAGACTGGAGAAACCCCGAGAGTAAAAAGGTGTCCACAGACACCCTTTTAGCCCAGTAATAAGATCATTCCTGAGGTTCACCTTTTAGCTAAAGATTAGACAGGCCTATAGAAGAAAATGAGACTAAAGGGGCACACCAGCCCCGGGGGAAGGACTAGAAGACAAGAGGGGACAGGAAGACTGGTAATAGGGAACCCAAGTTCAAGACGAGAGAGTACTGGCGTGTCATGGTGTTCTTAACCGATGTCATAAAACAATATATCTACTAACTGTTTAATGAGAAGCTACTTTGTTCTGTAAACCTTCATCTAAAGCACAATTAAAAAAATATAATAGGCAGACTTGGCAGTATGGAATATAAAGAAGATAATTAGAGTAAAATCTAGAGAATTCATATATAGCCTTCAGTTTAGTTACTAGTAATGTAATATTATATTCTTAGTTTTGATACACATGCCATGATAATATAAGAGGTTCATATTAAGGGAAATTGGGTGAGAGATTGTTATGGATTGAATTGTGCCCCCCAAAGTGTGTTTCAAATTGGCTAGGCCATGATTCCCAGTATTGTGTGATTATCCATCATTTTGTCATCTGATGTGATTTTCTTATGTGTTGTAAATCCTATCTCGATGATGTTAAAGAGGCAGGATTATTTGAAGTTATGTTAATGAAGCAGGACTCAATCTACAAGATTAGGTTATATCTTAAATCAATTTCTTTTGAGATATAAAAGAGAGAAGCAAGCAGAAAGACAGGTGGACCTCATATCACCATACCACCATGCAAGTAGTGCCAGGAGCAGAGCTCGTCCTTTAGACCTGGGGTTCCTGCAGGGAGAAGCTCCTAGACCAGGGGAAGATTGACGACAAAGGGCTTTCTCCATAGTCGACAGAGAGAAAAAGCCTTCCTCTGGAGCTGACACGCTGAATTCAGACTTCTAGCCTATTAAATTGTGAGAGAATAAACTTCTATTTCTTAAAGCCATCCACTTGTGGCACTTCTGTTATATCAGCACTAGATAACTAAGACAGGGATACACAAGAACTCTCTATTCTACCTAAACAAATTTTCTCTAAATCTAATATTATTTCAAAATACAAAAAAGTTACATAAAGATTGTGAGTTTATTTGTATATTTCTTCCTTCTCTTTCCAATCCTTTCTTTCCCTAACAATTGAGTCTTTAAGCAGTTAGGCGAGCCTGAGTGAAATTGTTACCTGTGTTGAGGTTGGCAGCAAATAGATGACCCAGATTTGGGAATCAGAGCCTGAGCACTATGAGGAGTCCAGGGGTTGACCAGCACAGGGTGTTGTATCCAAAGAGATAGGAGGTTTCATCTTCACAGAAGGTCAACTCAGCACCATGTATTATCTCTAAAGAATAGAGACACCATTGTGAAGGCATTCCTATTAGTTCAATATGGGATGATTTGCACATCCAAATTAACAATGATAGTAACAGATTATAATCTATTTAATAAAATAAGAAACATGAGTCTATCAAGATTTAAATAAATATATTGATAAATTAAAAGTCTGGTGGGAAATAAGATTTTTCTATACTTTTAAAGTACCTCCTTACAAAATACTCATTGTTACAAAGAGAAAAAGAGTAACTTTACAGTAGTCTAGTGGGCATCACCTGAATTAAATGGTTGCAGTGAACATCATCAGTAATGGGGCAAATAAAAATCATGGACTATTTGATACGATGCAAAGAGAAATGCACTGTATCACTTAAGTGATATTTGGTAAAAAATGCATAACTTCAATCTAATCATAAGAAAACTTCAGACAAATCCAAATTCCACAAAATAACTGGCATATAATCTTCAAATCCATGTCATAAAAACTGAGAAAAGACTGAAACTATTGCAGATTGAAGGAGATTAGAGAAACATAACATCCCAATTCAACTCATATTTCTGAATTTGGTACATAATTAGGACAACTAACAAAATATAAATAGGATCAGAGGATTAGATGCTAATAATATAGCAATGGTAATTTCCTGATTTTGATGGTTGTATTGTAGTTATGTGGGAGACTACATGAAGAAAGCAAAGGTCATTAAAAAGACAGGAAAGAAAGGAAAGAGCAAAATGGATGTCAGAAGAGACTATGAAACCTGCTCTTGAACTTCGAGTAGCTAAAATGAAAGGAAGGAATGAAGTAAAAGAGCTGAACAGAAGATTTCAAAGGGTAGCTCGAGAAGACAAAGTAAAGTATTATAATGGCATGTGCAAAGACCTGGAGATAAAAAACCAAAAGGGAAGAACACACTCAGCATTTCTCATGCTGAAAGAATTGAAAAAAAAAAAATTCAAGCCTCGAGGTGCAATATTGAAGGATTATATGGGGAAAATATTAAACTATGCAGGAAATTCAAAACAAGATGAAAGGAATACACAGAGTCACTGCAACAAAAAGAATTGATCCAGGTTCAACCATTTCAGGTGGTAGCATATGATCAGGAACCAATGGTACTGAAGGAAGAATTCCAAGCTTCACCAAAGTCCTTGGCAAAAAACAAGGGCCCAGGAATTGATGGAACACCAATTGAGATGTTTCAACAAATGAATGCAGCTCAGGAAGTGCTCACTCATCTATACCAGGAAATTTGGAAGACAGCTACCTGGCCAATCAACTGGAAGAGATCCATATTTATGCCTGTTCTCAAGAAATGTGATACAACCTCATGCGGAAATTATCAAACAATATCATTACTATTACATGTAAGTAAAATTTTGCTGAAGATCGTTCAGAACAAGGCGGATACTGCATGGTATAAAATCAGGAAAGATGTGCGTCAGGGTTGTATCTTTTCACCATACTTATTCAATCAGTGTGCTGAGCAAATAATCTG
>NW_004443940.1:152131-166644 GCF_000243295.1 Trichechus manatus latirostris | reverse complement strand
GTGTCTTGGAAGAAGTACAACCAGAATGCTCCTTAGAAGCAAGGATGGAGAGACTATGTCTCACATACTTAGGATATGTTATCAGGAGGGATCAGTCCCTGGAGAAGGACATCATGCTTGGTATGGTAGAGGTTCAGAGAAAAAGAGGAGGTCCCTCCATGAGATGGATTGACATAGTGGCTGCAAGAATGGTGTCAAGCATAATGATGATTGTGAGGATGGCGCAGGACTGAGCAGTGTTTGATTCTGCTGTACCTAGTGTCACTGTCAGTCAGAACTGACTTGATGGTGCCTAAGAACAACAACATCCTTTTAAGTTGAAAATATACTTTAAAGAACTTGAGAATGATGTGGTATCAAGTATGCAACCTTCTCACGAATGTATCAAAAAGAAAAGTTATTTGTACTATACTTACTTTTTTCCTATAAGTATTAAATCACCTTAAAACAAGAAAAAAATAGTAATTAGGTACCGAAAACAAATTTATTACTTGAAAATGATTTTTCAAAAAACACAACATTCCAATATGACAAAGGAAGAAACAAAGATATCAGAAATGTCTGATATCTATTATATACACTGTTCCCATTTTTAAAAATCCCCACACAAAGAGAAAACTCAAGGCTCAGATGACTTCAATAGTAACATATTCCAAATATTTAGGGAAAAACAAAATAACAGAATATAAAACTGGAAACTTCTTGAGCCATTTTATGAAGAAGCATTACTTTGTTATGAAACCTAAACAGGACATACAGAAAAATAAATTACCCTACTTATTTTTCTCACTAACATTGAAAATTTTGATATTCACTACTAATTAAAAAAAACCATCAATCTATAAAAATAATACAGATTTGGATTTATTTATGAATGCAGAAAAAAAAATCACCGATCATTACCATATGGGCAAAAAAATCTTTTGATAAAACTCAATGCTCATTTATGTTAAAACTCTTACAAAACAGAAATAAAACTTCTGTAATCTGAATAAGAGTATTTCCAAAAATCTCTAAGACTATAGATATTTATAATGATGAATATTGCTTTCAGTAAGCTTTAGCCATTTCTCAGAGGTTAGGATTTTTACAGACTTCATTAGTTTTGTTTTCTAAACACTCTATGATTTGAGTTTTACTGTCTCTTTTATCAAGTAGTTAAGAGAGAAAGCTGAATGTGATGAAAGAGGTTGTATTTTTCTTTTTTCTGAGTTTGGGGTATTTTTTTTTTTAATATTTAGTAATATATTCTAGATTTAGTGACTTGAGCTCTCAGAATATGGTTATGATTGTTAAGGTTATGTGTCCACTTGGCAGTGCCATAATTCTCAGTGGTTTGGCAGTTATGATGTAGTTTGACTGTCGTATGATGATGTGATCATGTCCACGATGAGATTTGATACAATGCCAGTCAGTTGAAAGGGAGTTTCCTTGGGGGTGTGCTCTGCATAGAACATATAAGTGGACATTCTGGCAAGACTTTTGTTTGCTCTGGATCCTACAGCTGGCTCCTGTTCATCTGACCTCTAGTTCTTGAGACTTGAGCCAGTAGCTTACCTGATGTCTTGCTAGCCAATCTTGGGATTTGTTGATCATGGCAGGCTGAGCACAAGAGCCCTGCTGTCTGACCTACCTGCCAATCTTGCGTTTGCTAGCTCCTGTGGCCACATTAATCAGGAGAAGCCTCTATCCTGACCTATGGACTTGGGACCTTCCAGCCTCTACAACCGTATGAGCCATTTCCTTGATATAAATATCTCTGCAGGGTTGCTATGAGTCAGAATCGACTTTATGACAACAGGTTTGGGTTGCCTTTTTTTTTTTTTTTTTTGTATATGTATATTTATATGCTTCACTTGTTTTGCTTTTCTAGAGAATCTAGCCTAAGACAATGGTCTTTCCTTTTTCTACACTTTAAGATATTGCTTCTCTTGTATTTCTTTTGTTGATTTTCTACAAATATTCTTCTGCTTCAACATATTTTATACTGTTTTTATTGTAGCTGTGTTTAAAAACTGAAGTTATAGCTTCCCTTAACCCTACCGTCCAGTTAATTCACTGATACTTTGAAAGGAGTAGGTTTCTGAAAACTTACAATGTGAACTGGTTTGAATCCAACTTGTCACACTTTCTACCTGAATGATATAAATCCCCATCACTGGTTTTCTGCCTATTTTTCTGGTTAGATTTTTTTTTGGAGTTTCTTTCTCTGATTAGACTGAAAAGATAAGGGTGGTTGTAGGGCATCAAGTCCAAAATCAGCACAGGTAGTGTACAGGAGGACTAGTTAATTTTCTGCTTGTAAGAGATTCTGAGGGGATAATATATACATGAGATGATGCAAAGAGTCTACCGATGTCTCTGTTTGTGAGACAAAGTTTGAGCATGCCATGAGGTGATGGCTAAGTAAATCCGTATTAGTAGTTACTGTTGTAAACTGCTTTCATTTTTGGGTGTATTACTGGATGTTTTAGGAGGTTCCCATAGTCAGATGATATTTTAAAGAGAATGATGACTTTATTTTACTTTATTCATTATAAAGTCAAATTTTTATGCATTTTTCCTTCAGGAATTGTTTTTATTATTTCTTGTGCAGTATAACATACTCCAAGGAACCCTGGTGGCACATTCATTAAGTGTTCGACTGCCAACTGAAATATCTGTAATTTGAATCCACCAGCCACTCCGAAGGAGAAAAAACCTAGCATCTGCTTCTTTAAAGATTACACTTTTCGAAATCATATGGAACAGTTCTACTCTGTCCTATAGGGTTGTTGTGGGTCATAGTACACTGGATGGCACACAACAACAATAAAACATACTCTACAGGGATTAGAATATTGAAAATCCATAGGTCAATTGCACTCATCTTGAAGTCCATTTGCAATACTTTGTGTGTGTGTGCGTTAGCAGCAGTTGCCTCCATATGGATCTTCATTTATTTTTCTAACTTGCTTCCGTATAGACTTGACTGCTTACTACCGTTTCAGAGAGTAGTACATCGGGCCTTCTTAGTATCTAATTTCTTAAACCTTTTTCACCAGGCACCATCTTTTAAAAGTAAAAAGAAGAATGGAAAAAGGAAATATCTGCAGGGTTCAGGTCCTAACATATTTGTGACTCTATTTTTTTTAAACAGGGCGTGCTCTGAATGTTTATTTGTTGTTACTTTACCATTATAACTGACAGCTAATCTTGAACTGCAGCAAGACTGAGTTCCTCAACTGTTTACCAATATACTAATGCAGACTCATTGCTAATCTTCCCTTAACCAAAACCAAATGAAACCTACTGCCATTGAGTTGATTCTGACTCATAGTGAACCTATAGAACAGAGTAGAACTTCCCCATAGGGTTTTCAAGGCTGTAAATCTTTACAAAAGCAGACTGTTACATTTTTGTCCTGCAGAGCAGCTGGTGGGTTTCAACTGCTAACCTTTTGGTTAGCAGATAAAAGCTTTAACCACTGCAGAATGAGAAAGCCAATGTAGGGCAATTTTAGAGATGATCAAACTAAAGTGATGCATCCCAGAAACAAATCTGACATAAGGGCTTAGCATTTCTTGTTTATAGTAAAAATCTGAAAATGGTGCTCCGAAGAATAAGCTTGTTGAGATTCTCAATCATAAGCAGCAAAGAACTGTCAAAACAGTGGGATTAAACTTAGAAGAGAAATCTGGGTATGGAATGAAGACTAAGAGCCAGATGCAAGAAACATTTATGAATGGAGGATTGGATTTAGAGATTGAGCAATTCCTAAAGTGACAGCAAAGGCTTTCCATGGATTGCTTGTGACCTTAGAAATGAATGCAAAGGCAGCATTAAAGGAAAGTGAACTCCATATTTCTACAGCTGCTGAATGCTGAAACTGCAAAGCAATATTAAACTTCTTTGCAAAATATTATTCACCTTTGTCATGAATTCAGTGAAAAATTATGTAGCAAAGGAACAAAGACATATTTTTTCACAACTCATCGGAAAAATAAAGTACCTTGGAGATGCTGCCTGACAACTCACCAGCAAACATAAATGCTTATAAGGAAGAAGATACATAGAATCTCAAAGAAATGTCCATATATTGCTTCATAACATGGCCACAATTGTTTTCATTGGAATGCTGACTAATTAAAATATAAATAATATTTATAGGATGTGTAAAAATGAGTTCTATTCTCTACCCACCAAATACCCACTTCCACAAACTATTAACAAACTCTATTGATACTACCTTCTCTCACCATCCCTATCATTATTATAGTCCAAACCACAACCACTCCTGCTTTGTAATATTATCTAACTTATCTCAAGGAGTCCAGGATTGATACTATTAAGACTTTGGCAGTATATTCACGGTGACATAAATATGATCTCATCCTCATATTCAAATTACTTCAAGGACTTTTTTTTCTTATTATGAAACTTAGTATTTTTGATGTGACTCAGAGGTTTCTCTATGATATGTCCCTGGTGTATAATTCAGTGTCATTGTTAATAATACCATCTATACTACCTTTATCTGTGTTTGTTGTGGTCACAATTGTGTACCAAATGCTAGCAAATTTTTGACTCCTAAATAATTTAATCCAAAATTTTATTCAAGGCACAGAAGCCTTATATAGAGTGATAACAGCTGTAGTAATTAAGGGGCACATTTGGTAGTAAATTGCAAGGGTCACATATGCGAGTAGTTCCTTGGTGAGTTCTCTGTTGCCTAAGAACCGGATTCTCAGTTCTGTGACAAAAGAAAAGTGATTATATACCCTTCCTAGGGGAAGAAGAACAAAGACAACAATCTTACTAGTTAGGTAAGACTTGAAGGAAGAGAGCTTTGCAGCATGCAGAAAGTCACACAGATATGTGTGATAAGAAAGTATGGGAAATTGAGTGTGGGTAAATAACAATGCTACAGGAGTAACTGGAGAGAATAATTCAAATAAAGACTTGAATTGAGCCACATCATTAAAGATTATCTATGCCAAACTAGGAAGTGTGGATTTTATGCTGCAGTATTGAACAGGGAAGTGATCTGATGACATTTGTTATTTAGTAGATAACACTGTAGAAGATCCACTAGATTGGGAGATGTTTCCCGGACACAAGAGTGTAAAACACAGTGAAGTGTATTCATTCAAACATAAACAGTGATAAGACATAGTCCTGTAAGATGTGTGGCTTAGATTTTGACTGTTATCTCAGCGAAGGTGGTGCAACATACCTTGAAGCTTGAGGCCTGGTGCTGGATCTAGAAAATACCAGTTGTGAGGCCTTCACTATCATTCATCACCTGTGAAACAGTGGTAATAATAATTATTTAATAGTGTTTTATAAGAAATATGGGAAATTATGAATATAAATCTCTTATACTACAGTGGCACAAAATAGATGCTTGATAATTTGTACTGTTTATAAATACTATGCTTAAGAACAAAGTGTTTAACAATGAATTTCTAAAAATAGTTTTGGTTCTACATAGAATCAATAAAATGCTGTTGCCCTGTTTACTTAATAAAAAAGCCTGCATTTGTTTGTTTTTCTATAAATACAGCTTCATGTTGTACATATGTGCTGTCTCTGCTCCTCATGTTCTCTCTGTACAATAGTATTGTCTTAGGCTGGGTTCTCTAGAGAAGCAAAACCAGTGAAGTGTATAAATATATACATAGAGAGAGAAATTTATATCAAGGAAATAGCTCACGCGATTGTAGAGGCTAGAATGTCCCAAGTCCGTGGAACAGGGTAGAGGCCTCTCCCTAGTCACACAGCTGCAGAAGCTGGCAAACCCAAGATGCAGGTCGGAGAGCACGGCTTCTGCTTACAGGCTGTGAAGGTTGATTAATTCCAAGATTGGCAGGCAAGACCACAAGGTTTCTCCTGATTCGTGTAGCTGCAGGGTCTGGCGACCCAAAATCAGCAAGTCAGAGAGCAGGGCTCCACTCACAGGCTGTGCAGATTGATGAATCCCAAGTTCAGCAGAGAAGCTTACAGCTCAAGTCCCAAGAACCGGAGATGAGATGACAGGAGGCAGCCGTAGGATCCAGAGAGAGCAAAAAGCCAGAACATCTGCTTATATTCAGATGTAGGCCACACCCCCAAATAGACCCCTTTTCATCTGATTGGCTACTCACAGTATTTTCAATCGTGTGAGTGATCACATTAAGACACTGAGAATCATGGCCCAGCCAAGTTGACACACAATCTTAACCATCACAAGTATTATGTATGTTGTGACAACAGTGGGGAGGAGGGAAAGTTTAAACTACTCTGACAGAAATTGGCTTCTACTTGGGAATCAAGGCTAAAATGTATGCTTCATTGTGTGGCATGATGCTTCCTGTGTGTCACCGTTTAATGTGACTGATGTTAATAGCCCATCTTAAGGGCCAAAACTATATGGGCTACCGTAGAATGTCATGATCCTCCAGGTGAAGAGATGATGAGATTTTACTTTATGACTGTGGCTGTGAATGCATATTTGAACATTTATGGAGATGTATCAACAATTTTGGATAACTTGTTCAATAGGGAAGATAAAGTGGTAGAATGAAGGGGATTTTTGCTCAAGCTTTTAACCTATTAGACTAGCTGGATTTTAATGTTTGTAACTGAGAATTCATCTATCCCTTATTCCTTATTTCTTGGTTCTCTCTGAGATGTCTGGTTTTCTTTCAGCACCCACTTGGACACAGAGTTAAGCATTTCTTTAAATTTTCTCCAAAGGATACACATATGCATAAGCATTACCAAGAAAAGCAGGTTTTACTGAAGACCAAGGAGAGATATTAGATCACACACTCCTAATAAACACATTTTTAAAATCTCTAATATACGTGGGGTGAGTAAAAGTTATTTCTATTTTCCTCCTGATTCTTTCCCCCATAGATTGTCCAATCTTACTGGAGATTCTTCTCTTTTCTATATTTCTTCTAGATATTTCCAGCCCTTTTCCTTTTGTGATGTAGGGTAATTCAGTTCTGCTCCCAGCTCCACCTCCAAACTTGTATGTGAAATTCACCAAGATGGTCAGGAGGAAACCTCCTTCCTACTGTGGTACATTATACACAACACTTTGTTTAGTGGTTTCTCACGTTCATTTCATGTGGTTTGTTAAATTGTTACTCCCTCAAATATGAGTCACATCCCAAGAAGAATAATAGTCAGAAACTCTTTAATCTTACAGATACATGTTAAGCAGAAAATTCCATTTATTTATGAAATTTAGATGATTGAAGTTAAAGGCATTTTTTTTTTTTTACATTTATATTTTTTGTTTTGGACTGAATTCCCTATCATTATAACTTGGACTGGACATTTTCAAAGGAAACCATTATTTTAAACTCTGGACTTTTCTCAAAAAGAACTAGATATTTTTTTTCTGTACTATTCATAGGATATTTATATTACTCTTTAGAATTTACAGATTGAAATTACCTAATTCCATTCTTAGAACACACCTGAAATAAGTAAGTAAATAGTAATAATAAAAACAACTAACATTTTTAAGGAGCTTATTTAAAACTGAGCACTATCCTAAGGGTTTTATATATGTTAACACATTTAGTCCTTTTAATAAGTAGGTTCTACTATGAGCCATATTTCAGAAATGAGGAAAATGAGCCAAAGAAAGGGTAAATAACTTGCTCAGCGTTGCAAAACTGATAAATTTGAATCCATGCAGTCAGATTCCACCATGGATGAACTTAAAACTACGCTATGCTCTCTTGTTGTCTGCATTTTACAATAATATAAATTAAGTTTCAAAGTGGTTATTACTTAGCCAAATGTATGTTTCATTAGGACAGAGTAGAACTGCCCCATAAGGTTTCCAAGGAGTGACTGGTGGATTCAAACTGCTGACCTTTTGGTTAGCAGTTGAGCTCTTAACCACTGTGCCACCAGGGCTCTTCATTATATGGATAGGAGTTAAAAAAATTCATGACTTCTGACTCTAGACTGGGGCCTTTGTTTCTTTATTTGCTTGGTGAATGTTTTTTTCCTTGTTTTTTCACTTCTTCTACTCACCCCCACCCCATGCCTTACTGCCACATTACCATAAAATGTGGTGTACTATAAGTAGATAAAGCTGATGGTCAGAACACGAACAAGACATTTTTTTTACTCCATGTAAGCTAATCAATTAATGTCTGCTAATACTCTGGCTATAGAAAATGAACAAGGCAAAATATGCTCCTTGCCTTTACTGAGCTTCAGGTACAGTAGGAGAGTCAAATGATGAAATACACTATTGGTGGAGCTTAATTCCCCTCCCATTTCCCCCTAGGTTCCGGGCTGGACTTATTAACTTGCTTCCAAAGGATAGAACATAAAAAAGGAAATATGGTAACTTTACAGAAGATAAACCAGACAACACTACCTTAGCCAAGTGATCAAGGCTAACTTCATGAGGAATAAGCCATAATAGTATCACATGTCTCCTGACATGAGGTGATGAGGAGAGAACTTCATCTCTGTAGTATCATTCCCAAAATCAATCACCTTAGTCACGAGGAAACATCAAACAAACCCAAATTGATGGACATACTATAAAATATCACCAGTAGTCTTCAAACACTTGAAGGTTTTGAAAAAACAAGGAAAGATTGAGAAAATATCTTAGATTGGAGAAAACAAAAAAGACATGACAACTAAATGTAGTGATTCATCCTGGATTGGCTCCTGGAACTTATAAAGGATATTTAGTGGAAAAACTAGTTAGTGGTGAAATCCAGAAAAAGTTCGTAGTTTAGTGCTGCCAACATAAATTTCTAATTCTTAATGTATGTACCATAGTTATATAAGAAGTTAACATAAGGGAAAATTAGGTGAAGGGTATATGGGTGCTCTTTGTACTATCTTTACAACTCTTCTGTAAATTTAAAATTATTTCAAAGTAAAAATTAAAAAAAAATACAATATTGGCAAGTGACATTTTGAGGTGCTTTTGAGAACATACATGAAGGAATATCTAGAGCATAGGTCTTCAAACTGGAGTCTGCAAACTAAATTCTGCCCTGGCTTGTTTATGGCTGGCGTGAGAGCTAAGGATGGTTTTAACATTTTTAAAGCGTTTTAAATGAAACAAAACAAACCTGGTGTGGAGTGCAAAACTAATGTATTTACTATCTGGCCTTTTCCAGAAAAAGGTTGCTGCCACCTTGTTGGTAGTATACAGTAACAATACTTGGAAAGAGTGACTAGTAAACTAAAAACTGAAAGGTGAGAAGGAACCAGCGTAAGAAAGCAGGACATAAGCAGAATGGGGGGTAAGGTATGGAGCAATGTTCCAAGTTCAAAGCAGGAGCATGTGCAAAGGCCAGAAAAAGAGTGACAGCACACCCTGTTTAAAACCTACAACCACATGAGTATATTGACCACATGACTAGAGTGCTCTGTGAGGCATGCAAAGTGTGGAGGCTGGTGGGATACACAAGGGACGGAACCTACAAGGTCTTGCATGCCTTGAATATATTTGGAAATTAATTAAACTAATTAAATAGTTTTAAGCTGGCTAGTGGCATGATCTGATGTATGTTTCTTAAAAAAAGCCATCCTGGCTCAAATGTGGAGAAAAAAAATGGAAGAGTAACAAGACCAGAGATGGGCGGACCACTTAGGCAGTTGTAGTATTCCATTTTAAAAAAGTAATGTTGGCTTGTTTAGAGATAATGGCCACGAGATGAAAAGAACTGAAGACACTTGAGTTTGATTTATGGGTAGAATTGACAACTAAGGATATAGAAAGAGAGAGAGAGCGTGAGCTGACAAAAAGGACAGCACATGCTGGTGTTATTCACCACACTTACAAATATATGTGGGTGAGCAGGTTTTGGGGAAGAGATGTGGCATGAACACTGATCACATTCTTTATCCCAGGGTTTAGATTTTTTGTTACAAGGGACATTGAATCTTCAATTGGAAAACTTTCTAATGGTACCCAAACTCATCAAGCCATAAAACCAAAGGATAGCTTATAACTTTAAAAGCTACCAATTGAACCTCTAATCATCCTTGCTTGAATGTGTCTACAAACCTTTCTGCTGGAGAGTGGGCATCTGGATCTGAATTAACATCCCACCCTAGCTCCAAGTAGGCAAAGCTCCCTAAAGACAGTGAAGTGAAAATGAAAGTGCAACATAGTGGAAATATTATAAAGTGAGGATTTCTGATTGTTCTGCTGTAAAACTGCTGCAGGCAAGAAGTCTTTAAAGTGGGCTACCTGTTGGCTCTGCCTCCAGCCTCACCCTGAAGTCTGGCTCCTTTGGGTGGGCCTAAAAAAGACCAGCAGGTGTTGCAGGAGGTTTGCAACTGGGTTTATTTTCCTGCTTTTCCCTTCCTCAAAGTGCTCATCCTAGATACTGGTAATGGCTATCTCCCTGTGTAGCTAATCTGTGGCCTTTCATTCATTACTGAGGGCAACTATTTGCTGAAACAGCCAGTCAATAAATTATTGGAAAGTGGAGGAGGAGCATCTGTTTAGTTTAATTTTGTTTTATTAATGTTGTTCATTCTTTTCTAGTAAAACATGTTATACCCAAGATCAAGTAAAATATATATTGCTCTGTCAACTAAATTAGAATATTCTTGAAAGTATAAACTTTCTAATTTTTTTTTTCTTTTAGGTGACTTTCCTAAACTATTGAGTGAAAAGGTATGATTTGTCTAACTCAGCTAATCAACTGTGAAAAGCCTCATTCTTTACCATTAAAATCATAAACAAGTTGCTCTCCTCACCCGGTGACTTCTGTTCTGAACAGGTCACTCTAGTGGCATGAAAACTTGATAGGTAGGAAGAAATTAATAGACTGGTGAGAGCTAACCTCTCACCCTCAAATTAAAAAAGAAAAGTCAATACTATTTTTTGCATATGAAGAGATGTTTATAAATGCCTTTTACTAATGGATAAGGAGCAAATAAGTAAGGTTAAAGAAATTACCTTGGTAGTTTAATTTTAAAGACAGATCTATAATTGATTCATTTCCCTTTGAACCTTTTTGCCTAAAATTCAGAATTGTGTGTGTATAATATGTGTGTATATTATATATATGTATATTTTAATATATGTGTGTATACACATAAATATATATATACACACACACACTTATGCATAGGAGCCACGGTGGCACAGTGGTTAAAGTGCTCAACTGCTAACCAAAAGGTAGGCAGTTTGAACCCACCAGCCCCTCCGTGGGAGAAAGATGTGGAGGTCTGCTTCTGTAAAAATTACAGCCTTGGAAACCCTATGGGGCAGTTCTACCCTGTCCTATAGGGTCGCTATGAGTTGGAGTGGACCCAACAGCAACGGGTTATATATGTAATCAGCACAACCTAAGACTTCAGTGCATGTCATTATCATCTATAATAAAGATATTGCTTGCTCAAAATGCTTGGGATATTCAAGTAGTACTGAAAATGGATTCTCTGGGCAGTCGATCACAAAATATTTTCTTTTTCAGACTTTATTATAGGAAAATTTTCTAAAATGTCAAAAAAAAAAAAATAGGGGCAGATTGGTGGGTTTTATGTAGTAAAATCACTTATTGTCAAACTTAGCATCATAATTCTGAACACTAACTCCTTTTTATCACACAATTGGAAATGTAACAAAAAGGCTGTAAAATATTGGTCTTAGTAAGTCAAGAATATCTCTGACCAAATCCCCTGATTTGAGTTAGTTTTAATTAATATGAATAGATATTTATCAAACAGCCAGTACTTTCTAAAAGCTTTATTATCACAGAGAAAAAATAAGATAGTTTGAGAAATTTTATCAATGTTGGTAATGTTTGATAGTGTTAATTAATCACTTGAAACTAGAAGGGAGAGAAAAGAAAAACACAGCAAGACATAGATTATGTGGATATGACTGGACCATTTTGGAGATTTTGATGATAAAGGACAGGCATGCTAAGCATGGTTTGACAGTTCACATAAATTTTTTGAAAGCACATTTTTACATATAAATATAGCTATGATCCAATAATTACAAACTCTAGGCAGGAATATGATTTAAAATTAATAAAAACCTCAGAAATGAAATTCTGGTCACATACCCGTGAATAATCTAAAGGAGCAAATTAGATGTGAACCATCTAAAATGAATGGTAAGAAGGTCCAAAAAGCTTTTGCATGATTCTAGATCTTTCTGTCTCTTTTTTTCTTTCTTTCTTAATTACAAAATACCAGAAGAGATACATGGAGCCAAGGAAGTATACAAGGAAATGACAAAAATATAGAAGAAGATCATCAGGAAGATCTGAGCTCAGAATGAGCTGTGGCTTATGAGAGTGTTAAAGATAATAAAAGTGGCTCTTCAGAAAATGTTTGCAGAGAGGATGATCAAGAAAAGGAGGTCAACTGCTTGAGGGAGGTGCTACTATTTTACTAGAAGTCAAAGAGAAAGGAGACTACACTATTCAAATTTTTCTTCTATTGGTCACCAAGTAGCATGTTCTTCAAACTTAAAAGAGTGGAATGAGTATATTAGAAAATTAGATGCTTAAATCTAGTATTGTAAATGTTAATGCTTTTAGGCCCTAGAAAGATAACATAAATTAGAGAAGTGTGCGTGTAAGAAAATGGAAAGAACGTGGAACTGTAGAGAACTGTATATATATGTACACACGTGTGTATATATATATATGTGGGGAAAATGTTGCCAGCTACTGCCCTCTATTCTGCTACCCTTTATATCAGAACTCTCAGAAATACTTGTCTGGACTTTTCAATTCTAGCATTATAGTATACAAAATGTCTTGAAAGAAAATCTCCTAACATATAACACTCATGAATACTCGATGTAATATAGCAAGCTACTATTTTTTTGTTCATTTGTTTGTTTCATTTGGTATTGTCCTTTTTTCATTTGCTTTGTTTTAATTCCCTTCTTACTGCTCAAGAAATTAAGAGGAATCCTAGTGATCCCACATGAAAAATGGAGAGGTAAGCCAGTGAAGACCTGAAGATACTCTGGGGCCTATGCTGACACTGATGATTAAGAAAATATTTCAGTGGTTGTTCAGCCATCAGGAAATCTGGAATTGGTCCTGCAAAGGGTAGTTGGAACATTTGCATAAAAATGGAACCCATTCAGGGAAGTTCTTAGTGAACGAATGGGTTGGAAAATTCATGTATTGTCAAAGGGAGACAATAGAATTTTTGTCTGTCCTAAAATGGGCTATGGTTTTAAAACGGGTATCCTTAGAGAATTCAGAATAATTTCCCTGCCCTTACATAGATTTATGATTTGCATTTATCTTATTTGAGTAGTCAAAGACAACCCAAGATAAATGTTAGAGTGGTCTGCAGAAGAAAAATAAAATGTCTTTGAAAGTTCATACCTTCAACATAGAGATCCCAATATTCTCTGAGAGAAAAAGTAGATAAATATGAGTTCAAAATAAAAATTTAAGAATAATTAAGAAAGTAAACTGTAATGGTGGTACTCAAGAAAAACTAACAACAGTGGAAGTGGAAGTCAAAATTTTAAATTCAGAAAATATTTTATACAGAATATAAGATAACTATATAAAATATTTTCTGAAATTGAAGGTGGGATAAAATGAAACAAGTATAATTCTTGTATAAATATAAAATATAATTATTATAATTAAAAACTCATTGGATGAGCTAAAGCACAGGTTCACAAGATCTACAAAGTCAATTAATGAACAAGAGAATAGTTTTGTATAAATACAGAAATTACAGAATGCAGTAGAGAAAAAGATTGTTCAAAATACGAAGGAGAAGATAAAAAATGCAACACCCAAATATATTGTCCATAGCTGCCCTAGACAGGAAGATAAAACAAGAAAGAGAAATATCATTTATAAAGGCTTCAGAGAAAGAAAGAAAACAATCATTCCTGGAAAACTTCAAAATTGCCACTATTGTGGGTTAAATTGTTTCCCCCAAAAAAGATAAGTTAAAGTTGTAACCCTAGTACCTGTGAATGTCATCTTATTTGAAAACAGGTCTTTGTAGGTGCAATCAAGCTAACATGTCATACTGGACCAATGACTGCTGTCCTTAAAAAGAAAGAGATTTCAAAACACAGACACACAGGGAAGAAGACCATGTGACAAAAGAGACAGAGATAGGAGTGATGCAGCTGCAAACCAAGGGACATCAAGAATTGCTGGGAAACAGCAGAATCTAGGAAGAAGAAGAAGCAAGGAAGGATCTTTTCCTAGAGCTTTGGTGGGAGCATGGCCCTGCTGCATCTTGATTTAGGACATTTAACCTACAGAACCAAAGAGACGGCAATTCAAATCCACCTGCCACTCCTTAGAAACCCTATGGGGCAGTTCTACTCTGTCCTGTAGGGTGGCTATGAGTCACAATCGACTCTATGGCAACAAATTTTTTTTTATTACCTACAGAATTGTGAAAGAATAAATTCCTATTGTTTTAGATCATCCAATTTTTGGTAATTTGTTAGGGCAGCACAAAGAAACTAATACACCTATAGTAAAGATCTAAAACAATATATGGATTATTAGAATTTATAAGAGAGTATA
>NW_004443940.1:148279-150258 GCF_000243295.1 Trichechus manatus latirostris | reverse complement strand
TTCAAATTATATACATATATATGTAGCAAAATTATAAACTAATGTACATGAGTGATGAATAATCAGGATAGGAATTAAATCTAGTATATAAAGAAGGGGGGAGAAATGCAATTGAGGAAGAACAGTAAGGAGTTGTATTAAATTTTAGTGATATTAATATCAGTATTCATCAAAATATATTGTACATTTAAATTTTAAACATAATGTATAATCTACACACAGAGCAATTGATAGTCACCATCTCCTCATCCAAAACTATTGTCTCTTGAACTCTCTTAAACTGTGTTTAGTTTTCATCTTCATACTGAAACCGTGTTCCAGATCACAAATGATCTCTTAGTTTCTAAATCAAAACCTAATCTGAGTCCTCATCTTACTTTTCCTTTATAGTTTTGGACATAATTCCTTGCTCTCTTCCTATTTGTTATTTAAAAAATGCATTTAAATGTGAAATCCTACATTTCCCAATGAAAAAATACGCATATAACATAGGTATACGTGTGTACATGTGTGTCTTGTGTCTACATTTCTCTTTGACCTTTTTTTGTTTGTTTTTTTCTTCCTCTCCATTGTCTTTTTTTAAACTGGAATTCTGAGTATAGGACTGTTAGACCATTTGATGTTGAACCGCTGTTGTAAGAATCTTTTCCTTTTTTGTCCTTCTCATACCAGCTTTTTTATTTTTATTTTTCTCCTTTATACTTCATTTTAGAGTATTTTGTTTCTGTTTTCAAATTTATTGATCTTTCATTCTTTGATGTCTAAGGATAAACCTACACTATAAATTACCTGTTGTGTTTTTTTTTTAATCTAAAAGTTCCATTTGGTTCTTTTTAATAATTTCCATTTCTTTCCACATTCTGTACATGCTTTTTTAAAAATCCTTGAATATATTTGTATTAGCTGGTTTTTGAGTATTTTTCTTATACTTCTGTCTACTAAAGGATTATTTCCGGAGATGCTACTGAATCTCACAGGTGTTTAATGAGGTTTTTCACCTCTGGAACTCCAACGTCTCTACTTCATATCCACTAGACAAGCATTTTTTAAGTTGTCAAAATAACAAATGTCAAAATTGTGCAACAAAACAACTGATAAATGCTACTAGAAGAAACGTAAATTGGTGATCTGAGGACTGATCAGCTTACAGTAGTTCATTCTCCAATAACTGTCATTTGCCTGCCTCTGTGGGGTCCACCTCAAACTTACATCTTAGTATTCAACCAAAGTCTCAAGGGAACCCCTACACAGATTTCAGAAGCCCAGATAATTTGCCTTTAAAAATCTATTCACCTCAACCTTCTCCAACTCCAATCTTTGTCTCCTCAACTTAAGACCTTTGTACTTGCTGCTCCTTGATCTTCAAAGTAACAACAGGTAAGAACCAGTGTGATTATTTGTTCTTGTTAGTTGCTATCAAGTCAGTTCAGACTCATGGCCACCTTATGTGTAACAGGACAAAATGCTGCCTGGTCCTTTGCCAACTTTATGATTGTTGGTATGTTTGAGTCCATTGTTGTGACTATTGTAACAATCCAGGGCTCACCTAACCTGTGACCTTTCTTTCAGGGATCATAGACTGTCCTGCATGTGATACATTGTCTGAAAGCAATTGTTTCATATACATTTTGAGGAGTTGTCTAGTCTTTAGATTGAGAGGGCAAATCCAGAACTATTTACTCCATCAGAGCAGCTCATTATTTTAAAATAAATTCCTTCATGTCATTTAAACACCTGTTTGATACAAACAGTGCAGTTCAAACAACACAGAATTTCAGAATCAACTTAATATTTAATGCAATTTACACATTTATTCACACTTGCATCAAAGGCATAGAGTAAAGCAGCAAAAACTCCTCAAAGGAATTTTTAGGTAATTAGAAAGGATTAGATAATAATAAAGTATATTGAGTATAATACATAATTCCCAAATAGAATTACATTAAATCGTATGTGTAATTATGTTTATTGATCTAGAT
>NW_004443940.1:132872-134825 GCF_000243295.1 Trichechus manatus latirostris | reverse complement strand
GACTTTCAAAAGCAAGTTTCAGAATCTCTTCTGACATTCATTTTGGTTTTCTTTCTTTCCTGTCTTTTTAATGACCTCTTGCTTTCTTCATGTTTGATGTCCTTAATGTCATTCCATTTGGTCGTTAGTGTTCAATGCGCTAAATCTATTTTTGAGATTGTCTCTAAATTCCGGAGGGATATACTCAAGGTTGTGCTTTGGCTCTCGTCTTCAGCTTCAACTTGAACTTGCATATGAGCAATTGATGGTCTGTTCTGAAGTTGACCCAGCCTTGTTCTGATTGACGATATTGAGCTTTTCCATAATTAGCTTGTATATTTTACCAATTCTACTTTATTTCTCTTGTTGATTTACTAGCCGTAACGTTTTTGTTTTTCTTTAGTGATTACTTTTGAGCTTATCATATATCTTTATAACATCACAATCAACCTTCAAGTGATGATATACTACTTTATGTACAGTATAATCATTTCATATCAGTGCAATTCCACTTTTTCTTCTGACTTTCGTTATATTATTTCCATCTTTTGATATCTTTGTTGTGTGCCATCGTCCAGTTGATTCTGACTCATAGTGACCCTATGCACTTTAATGAAGTTCACATTTCATTGATACTATTTTTACTTTAAGCAGTAAATTGTTTTCAAGTGATTCCAAATTTAAGACATATATACTTAATTTTCTTGCATATTTAGAATTTGAGTAGGTCCCTGGCACTCTAAAACACCTTGTAATACCCATTGCAGACTGTGGAGGAAAAAAAAAAGAGAGACAGAAAAGCACCGTTCCAGACTGGTTTTTGCTGAGAGGTCTTAAAGAGACCTGAGAGACCCACCTCTAGAAAGTTAAAGACAGGAGGGGCTGCCCCCATGTTGCTTGGTAACAGGGCTGCTTGCACTTCATGTGGTGGAGGAGTGGCTCCACAAATGACTGGCAGCCCTGCCAACTTTTTCCCAGACCTCCTGTTTTTCAGAAATAAATCAGATTAAGATTAAGCCTAGGTCTCTGTGTCAGGAGGATGGGGGGGAGAGGGGCAGAGAGAGGAGGGCAAAGGCACTATGCCAAAATTCAAGTTCAATGGGGAAAATGTTCAATGAGAAAATTTAAAAAAAAAGAAAAACGAAGAAAACAGTATGTCTTGGGTTTTTCAAATACCATTGCACAGGTAACTGTGATTACTGTAACACTTGTCACCAAAATGGAAACCAAAAAAGATAATGCTTTCTACTTTTTTGGGTCTGCAGTCATCACCACCAGAACACTTGCCCCAGGCTGACTATGGATAAGTCACTATGGGGCCTCTACAGACCTCTACTGTATATATAAATGATGCTAACGTATTGATGTACACCTCTGTAAACGTCTGCCTCCAAGCCCTGATGGGAATTGTTGCAGTTAGGACCATTTTCAATGGGGCTCACAGAAACCTGTGCCATTGCTATAGCTAATAGCCAGGCCATTTCATCAGGCCACTGACAAACCTTGGACTGACATATAAGGCAAGCCCCAATGGGTATGGGACATCTGGATAAAAGTTGTTCTGCTCCTGATCACCAGAAAACCCTATGCTGGAAGGAGAAAACAACCAACAAGCAGACTGTACTCATCAACTAACCACAGAGACCAGTGTCCTCTGCTCCAGAGCAAGCAAATGTACAACCGATCACCTCCTGGATCCATGACAGGATTTTCCATGGAATTCAGATACCATCCTAGACTAAGCCAACATGAGTGGACTGACACTGTGATCAGAAGACACCAAACAGCATGGAAAAATTGTCTTGCCTACTAGACCTGGGCCAAGTCTAAAAACACTGCCCAGGGACAGATTCCCAAGCCAATTGGCCAGGAAGTTCTCAGAGGTAAATCATATTGGGGCCTCTCATCCTATGAAGAGGCTTCCACTGGATCTTAAGTGGACTTTTTATGCTCTAAACCACCCCTAAGCCGTAG
>NW_004443940.1:127172-132686 GCF_000243295.1 Trichechus manatus latirostris | reverse complement strand
AGTGGTGTCACTAAGGGTGGCACAGGGTGTGCAGACCACTGCCAGAGGGATTGACACCAAAATGTCTGCCTATAGAATTTTTGTGCAGTGTTTCAGCAGAAATTTATTATTTTTTTATAAAAATGTCCCTGTAGTTAGTCATAACAACAAAAGCAGTTTTCGTAAGCCCAGCTTACATGTATCAATATACCTAGAAGGCTAAAACTCTGTGCTAATTTACTTTTGGAACCTTCTAATGTGCTCCAGTCAGAGCTGTCATTACTATCCGATTACAATGACACTTTGAAGCACATGTTTTTGTCTGCACGCAAGCATGCATTATTTTCCTTACTGCTGGTGTTTTTATAGTGACTAATTCTGTCAAATTTTCTAGAGTTTTAACTACAATATTATGGTAATTAGCATGAGGGGCTGACACCATGAGTTACCAAGCTGGGTGACACCAACCCTAGTGATGCCACTCTATATTATATAAATATGCTGTTCTTTTGTCACATTTACATACAACCATTCCAGATAAAACACTTAGATAAAAATAAAAGATCATTACAAAAGGTGATATAAAGTTTTAATTACTAAATAAGATGCACTGCTAATAAAAAATAAACCTCTGACACCTGAGGAAGCATGAGAGATGGGGAACACTTATAATCTTTGTTTTTTTTTTTTTCAAAAACGTTCTTAAAAGCTTTCCTCCTTCTCCTTCTGAAAAACAAGCAAACAAAACAAAAACAAAACTCTTAGTGCTGCTTTTCCAAGCTGCTGTAAACGCTTTGATTTGGACTGATGGCTGAGCCGATGAAACGACAGACAGTGTTTCAGCTCCTGCACGGTCCACACACAGCACATCCAGCCGTAATTTACACTCATAAGACTGATAACCTGATGTCATGGGCTAACAAAATTATTTAAAAATTGACGGCCTTAGGTTGTCCCCCAGAAATAAAGACCAAACTAAATTATTTGGCCTAAAGTAAAATCCCAGGGCAGGAAGCCCCATGAGAGAAGGCCACATTATGAGCTTTGTTAACCTCACTAATTAACTATTATAACATTGTAAACTTTGTTAGCAAGAATCCACATATGCCCTTTGTGATTGTACACACACACGCACACACACGTGTGTGTATATATATATGTATATATACATACGTGTGTGTGTTGTTGTTGTTAGCTACTGTCAAGTTGGTTCCAACTCATAACAACCTCGTGTAAGAAAAAGGAAACACTGCCAGGTCCGGTACCATCTTCACAATCTTTGTTATGCTTGAGCCCACTGCTGCAGCCCCATGTCAATCCATCTTGTTGAGGGTCTTCTTCATTTTCATTGACCCTCTGTGTGTCTCTGTGTGTGTGTGTATACATATATACACCCTAATTATGCATTGTCTCATTCCATACCTCACAAGGGCCATTTGGACACAAAACATGACACTGTCACACATGGAGGTGGAAGAAGACCAGGATGTGGCATGATTAGGTTAAAACCAAAACCAAACCCGTTGCTGTCGAGTGATTCTAACTCATAGTGACTCTTAGGACAGAGTAGAACTGCCCCATAGGGTTTCCAAGGAGCAGTTGCTGGACTCAAACTGCAGACCTTTTGGTTAGCAGCCAAGCTCTTAACCACTGTGCCACAAGTGCTCCATGATTAGGTTACCCCGGAAAATTCCAATCTCAGTATACCCCATTGTGATTTTATCTGTTTTCCCTGGAGCTCACTCCCCAGGGGTAGTTTGTAGCCTGGCTCAAGGCAATGTTACTTTCAGGTGTCTTTTTCTCCTGTGGGATCCCACAGGGCTGGGGGAAGAGGCGACAGAACACTAAGGCTCTGGGGTTATCCTAGTCATGCTCAGGATCCCCAGTCGCTTGGTACAAGTGGATGACATCATAGGCTATGGTAAATGTGTTCCTGAGTTGGACACTTGGTGTCAGAATGGGTAGGTTCCTATAGGTCACTGTCTCAAGACTAAGACAGATATCCTGGGTGGTTATGTCCTGGCAACCTTCACCTCAAGTCATAGGACAAAAAATATCTCAGTTCACAGTTTGCAAGCAGTGGGCGGATTGTTAATTTTGTCTCTACCTCCTCCTGGATTACTTCACAGTGATAAATAAGCTTCTTATTCATGCACCCCCAAAGATGCAGACTTTTGCTAGACCTACCAATCAGACCAGTTTCTAGCTCTGTCAACATTTGAACTGAGACGACACATTATCTCTCCACATCTTTCCAGCCAAGCTGTCAACAAGGTGGACCACCTCGATCAAGTGGCTATATGACCTAATGTACTGAAGGAGATCATGCATTAGACAAATTTGGCCAATGTCACTATTTGCAGGAAACACTTTTTGAAGACATGTTTGCCTACAGGGAGTGCCCCAACCTTGGAGAGAAATTTCTCCCTCTCTATGGAAAACTTAAACAGCTCAGAGTCAAATATGGGAAAGACTCACAATGACTATTATAACTGAACAATATGGTTTGACTTTGAGGATAGTACTTTTGAGACCGAGTTTGCAATTTCTCTGGACATGAGCAACATTCAGAATATTACCAGTGATCCAGTGTACATTGCCTGATTACACCAAGTCTGGATTAACCTGGTCTGACAATGGCAATATCTTGTTCCAATTGTGCTGTTAAGAAAAAGAACTTTCTATATTACTTGTGCTGGATTAGGTACTGTTCTACAATATGCCATATTTGGAGAAACATGTTGTTTTTACATAAATGACAGAGATATAGTTTGTAAGATTAGAAAAATATAGCTCTTGATATAGTCAGTTGGCTTAAATTAAGCCAGGACCGGAGTGACTGGTTATGACCTCTCATCCAAGCCAGCCTAACCACCCCACTGAGGACAGTCCTGCTAGTAACCATTATTAAATGCTGCCTAAAATATTAAGTAAATGGTGCACAGATATAACATCCATCAGAGTTGTATACTGAACCCTGAATCTGTGGGTTTATGATTTTAATCAGATTTGGGAAACTATTATTCATTATAATGTAAATTTTTTTTTTCTGAGCCCTTCCTCTTCTTCCGTTCAGTGACACATATTAGGCGTATATTATGCTTAAGTTGGTCTGAATTTAATTGATTCTCTCTTCATCTTTTAATTTATTTTTTCTCAGTTTTTTTTTTTTTTTGGTTAGTTCTCCTACTACATTTTCATGTTCACTAATTTTTTCTTCTGCAGCATCTAACCAGTTGTTCATTCCATACAGTGAAATTTTTAATCTCATTTATTGTGGGTTTTATATTCAGAACATTTGTTTGACCCTTTTTAAAATTATTTCTATGTCTCTATCTATTGTGTTTGCTTATTTCTCTACCTTATTGAAAATATGGAATAGATGTATAACTGTTTTAATACACTTGTGCAGTGATTCTAGTATCTGTGTGCTACATGGATCTTATCGTACTTATTTACACCTCAATATGGATCACACTTTCCCGCCTCTTTTCATTTTGATTATTTTTTCATTATGTGCCAGATATTGTGAATATTGGGTCCTAGATATTTTTGTATTCTTGACATTTGTACTGGAATGCAGTTAGCTTACTTGGAAACAACTTGGTTTTTTTTTTTTGAAGACTTACTTTCTAAACATTATTAGGCAGAACCAGAGATGCTTTTATCTAGGGCTGCCTTTGTCCTACTACTGAACACAGTTCCCTTCTAATTATTAGTCCACTCATCCTCTCATTGCAAGGCCTTCTCCTCTGGCTGGTGGTAACATGAAACATTCTGTTACACGTGACCCCTCGAAATTGTTCCTTCTGCACTTTTTAGGTAGTCTTTCCCAATGTTTGCATAGTTTTCTAGCACACACGTGCCGATCACTGTTGAGTTTCAATCTGGAGATTTCTGCAGATTTCCAGACTCCTGGCCTCTTTATGCTGCTCCCTCTTTTTCAGTACTCTTCCCTGTGAACTGTAATTGCTTTGATCTTCATAGACTCCTAGATATGTTTTCTCAACTTAGGAGAACTGCCAGGCTCCAACTGGGTTTCTTTTTTCTGCAGACAGTAAACTAGAGCAATCAGATGGCTTACCTCTTTTGTTTCCTTTCTCTCAGTTTTCACTATCCTTTGTGCCTAATGTTCAATATCTGAAATCCACTGTTTCATATATTTTGCCTAATTTTTCAGCTGTTATGGGCAGAAGGGCAAACTTAGCCTCTGTTATTTGTCACAAACAGAAGTTTGTAACTATGGCTCTGAATTTTCAAAGAAAATACTTTTTCATTGATGCCTGTAATAGAATAATAATGTTTTTTACACTTCCTTATGCAGTGAGAAGGGTAATTTTTTATTTTTTTCTTATCTCTTTTTAATGTAAGGGGAGTAATTTCAGAACCAGAGTGTGTAATAGGTGCCTCATTTCTACTTTTCTTTTTGGCATGGTGACAATAATTGATTATTTAATTCATGTGAGCAAAATAGCCCCAACCCCTAATATCCAGGCTTTCTGCAGGAGTCTATTAGCCCTTTAGGCTGGCACACTATCAACTAGCGTGTTTACGTTTCTGGATTTGATTACATTCTTTAAAACATGGAGATTTGTCTGTGTGTGTTTGAAGCTCATCTGTGTATAACAAATAAATTAGTCTTATTTTTCGCAATATTATATGGGTTTCAAGTATCAGGGGTAGGGGAATCCGAATCAACTCTGAGTGTTGTACTTATAAATTTTTAAATTCTCCTTTAATTTATATATACATTGGTTGTTTATATTGTATTTTATTTGAAGATTAAGTATGTAGGTTGAGGGAAATTTTTGGAAATACTGAAACTTAGGTTACTTAAAAAATATAGGAAAACTCACTACTAAAAATTTATTAGCATGTCTGAGAATTTTTTCAATGCAGATCAAAAGGGCACATGGAAAGAGATGAGAGTAGTCTTGGGGACATGGTTTTGTTGAAGAACATAACGTAGAAGAGAGGAAGTAATGACTATTCCAGGAACAGTGACATCAGCAAAGAAGAAAGACAAGAATAGAAAGAATGATATATATGTGGCAATAACTAGGCTAAAGTTGTTGGTGTAGAGTTGTTATATAGAAGCAGTAGAAGAGGCTTGACATGATCTGCTCAGTTTTATGCAGATGCGGGCTAAAAGGCAGAAAACCAAATACCATGAAATCTGATTATTCAGATCCCAACTCCTTAAGGATCTGAAACTAGCTTAATTAGTACATTTAAAGCAATAATAATGCTTTTATCCCAAATGGGAAACAAAGCTTAATGATGTTATTATATGTCTCTTTGTAGCAAGTTGAGTTTCAAGTACTTTAAAATGTCTATTGATTTAAGACAGTTGTTTTTACAAAAGTCAGCATAATTATAAAATAATTGGGCAAAGACAAATCTCCCAGAAAACAAATAATCTGATGAAAAAGTTTGTTCAGAAACAGATAAGAATATGAACAAATTAATTGGAAGTTAAAAGATAAATTGAAAATGGTGGGATGTATTCCACACCTAGGCAGACACTGGCTAGAT
>NW_004443940.1:120396-126734 GCF_000243295.1 Trichechus manatus latirostris | reverse complement strand
GGTGAACCCAGTGTGGAAGTGGGGAGAGTGCGGACACATTGTGGGGAATGCAGTCAATGTCAGGGAACACTTTATGTACAAACTATTGAATGGTAAACTAATTTGCTCTGTAAATTTTCATCTAATGCACAATAAAAATTTTTAAAACAGAACTTCCAAATTTAATTATTGGCACTCCTTCATAAACGGACTTTGAATTCTTACACACAGTTAATGTTTTATGTGCACAAATACATACGCAGTCAGATATAAATATGCATCACATAAAATTATCACATGCATGTGTTTGTGATTATAAAAAAGGATTACATTCTTTTGTTTATGTTTTTCTCAATCTAAGAATTCAGATATTTATTTCTGCAATATGGTGCATTGTGAACTATGAAAGTACGCTTTTGTAAATCAAAAGCAGACACAACTATGATTGGTTCAAGCCTACAATAAGTTGACATATTTTGCTAATTAAAGAGGAATAGCTAAGCTTCACTTTCAAGAACCCATATATCTGACCTCACTTTCTCATTTAACATAATCTTCAATTCTCAAACTAAGTCTTTTCTCTAATTTAAGCCAAGCTATAACTTTTACTCAGAATTTATTTTACCCTCATTATTTATCTTCCACTCTGCTCAACATGAAAATAACATCTATCTTTGAAAGTCCAGGCCTAAACCTCGCCTCCCTGCTAGAAGACTCAAACCCTAACATATTTCCATCTCCTCTCAACTCATACTGTAGTATTAGACCACTCGGTGAAACATTTAATCACTATTTGTTGTTTTCTCTACTTGTATCTTACATTTTAAGGTTTCTTAAATCCCCAAATAATGTGTAAGCTCCTTGGAAGCAATCAGCAAATATATCTTCTTTCCTACTTTTCACAGAAAGAAACAAAAAGTAGCCCAAACATACTTGCTCTTTTATTGTCTTATTGCTTGATTGTTAATTGAGATATTATGTATGGTGTTAGCCCAGAAACAAGAGGTGCTTCCATAGGTATTTCCCAGATAAACCCATCTCAATTTTTGGCTTCTACTGAGGTGGCTGAGAGGATTCATGAGTCACATGCCTAAAATCTTCAAAGAGCCCTCTCTATTACTGAATACTCTAAGTTTTTGATGTGCCAGAGGCATTAGCAAACTTTGTCCTTGGCCCTTGACTTCCCCTCTGAAGCATGCTTTCTTCTTGTGGCTGTAACAAATTACTACAAACTTACTGACTTAAAACAACACATATTTATTATCCTATAATTCTGAAGGTCAGAAGTCCAAAATGGGTCAGCAGGACTGGGTTCCTTCTGGAGGTTCAAGAGGAGAATCTGTTTCCTTGTCTTTCCTGTTACTATAGGTTCAGTCTCCTAGTTTTAGCCTCTTTTGCAATCTGGAAGAGAGAGAATGTCCCAAATCATCAAGTCCTGATTCCTTTTTGATTAACAATTCTTCCCTGGACATAACTCAGTTTTCTCCCATTTTACTATAACCAGGAGGAGGAAACCAGGCTCCACCTTCAATGCTCTGTTTGGAAATCTCTTCAGCGGGATATCCAAGTTCATTAATTATAAGTTCTGCTTTCTATGTAACTGTGGTTTTTGTTAGTTCCCATCAAGTCAGCTCTGATTCATGATAACATTGTGTATAAGAGAATTAAACATTGCCCAGTTCCGCACCATCCTTACAATAGTTCCTGAGAATTTTGTTAATGTAGATCAAAAGAGCATGCAAAAGAGCTTGGAGTAGTCTCTGAAAACCCATTGTATGAGCCATTTGTTGCAGCCACTATGTCAATCCATCTCAAGGGGGGTTTTCCTTGTTTTTGGTGACCCTCCACTTTACCAAAGATGATGTCCTTTTCTAGTGATTGATCTTTCTTGGTGGTGTGTCCAAAGTTAGTGAGATGCAGTCTCATCATCCCCTCTTCTAAGGAGCATACTGGCTATACTTCCTCCAAAACTGATTTGTTTGATCTTCTGGTAGTCCAAGGTATATTCAATATTCTTTGCTAACACCACAATTGAAATGCATTAATTCTCCTTCTATATTCCTTTTCATTATACAATTTTCACCAGTGGAAGCCAGACGTAACTGTAGGACACAATTTAACCAAATGGCTTCAACTAGATAATAAGGATTCCTTTTCCTCCATTTTCTAATAACATGTTTCTTACTTTCTTCTGATTCCTCACAATCAATGCCTTTAATGTCTATATTTCTACCAACTGCCTGTTTATGATGACAAGTATTCTCTAAGACAATATTTCTACCATGCTTCTCACTTGTGAGCCCTCACTAGCTGCTTTATTAACATTCACATTTCTATTAATAGTCTAATCAACACTATCAAGATTTTTCAATCATACTCCCAAAAATTCTTCCAGCCTCTACCCATTACCCAATTCCAATGCTACTTCCACATTTTTAGGTATATGTTACAGCAACACTCCATCCCTAGGTACCAAGATCTCTGTTAGTTTCTTGTTGTGGCTGTAACAAATTACTACAAGCTTACTGACTTAAAACAAAACATATTTATTATCCTACAATTCTAGAGATCAGAAGTTCAAATGGGCCAGCAGGACTGGGTTCCTTCTGGGAAGCTCTAGAGAAGAATCTATTTTCCTTGTCTTTCCAGTTTTCTGCATTCCTTGGCTATTGGTCCCACATCACTTTGATCTCTGCTTCCATCTTCACATCACCTCTGCCTCTGTCCCTCCTACCTCCCTTTTATAGGGACCCTTGTGTTTACATTGAACCCACTGAGATAATTCAGAATAATCTCTCCAACTCAGTAGTCTTAATTTATTCATATCAGCAAAGTCTTTTTTTTGCCATGAAAGTACTATTTTCACAGGTTTCAGGGATTAGGACATGGGAATCTTTGGAAAGCCATTATTCAGCTTACTACAAAGTTTTAGAAAATATTTAATTTAGTATATACAAATTCATTCAGGAATTAAAATGAATTACTTAAAACAATTGCTGGCATATGTCCCCCATACTAAAATGTGTCTGTATGAGCAAGCTATTCACAGGAAAAGAAAGAGAAAGACCAATGAATATATGACAATATACATTGTATATCTATTTATATATCCACAATGTTGACTAGGGTATTGGGAAATGTAGATGCTGACATTCTGCCTATGGAAATGTACAATGATTAAAATTGTTTGAAGGATGATGTAGTGAAAGATAGTACCTCCAATTATCTACTCTTTAATGTAGCCATTTCATATTTAGGTGTTTATTCTGAGAAAATTATTCATGCTCAGTAAAAAATATAGTTAATGCTGTGCTTTTGGTAATTGGAAAAAAAAAGGAAAATTATTTAAATTTCCAACTACAATAGATTGGTTAAATAAATTATGATAGATTGACACGGGTAATTACCATTTACTTATTAAATAAATATGTGCTTGGTTTCTATTTAATAATATAGAGGAATATTCACAATATATTGATAGGTGAAAAAAAGTAAGTCACCAAAGAAAACACTTAAGATGATTTCAGAGCTATGGGATCATATATTTTTCTTTCTTTGTATTTTTTTTTTTACAAACTTTCTAAAGTACACATCTAATTCGGTGTAATAAAAAAGGAGTCATTACAAAAATTTATGAACCTTTCATAAAGTCTTCTATTTTGTCAGTATAAATTGAAAAAAAGAATGAACATGAGTTCAGAATATATTTCAAAAGAAGTCAAGAAATACATGGGATACGCGGTAGTGATTATGAGTATGGCCTTGGGAGTCAGGACACAGACTGAGTCTCAGCTTTGATAATGTGTGAAATTGGATGAGTTATATTGCCTCTTAATCTTATTTTCCTGATCTTTAAAATGCATAGAATAGTATTATCTCTTAGAGCTTTTGTAAATATTATATAAAATAATTCATACAAAATGCTTTAGTGCAGTTTGTCACATAGTTAGTGTTCAAGATCATTTAGCTATTAATATCATCACATAATCACCCAACAAAACTTGCAATTTCCTAGTTCTGATTTCAATAAATACAAATAGTCTATATTCAATACAGGATTCACCCAACAAGGATAAGTGTTTTTAAGTTAAATAATGTAGGTGTAGTTGCTTTCTGCTACCTCTCACCTTTCCCACTCCAGCCCCCTCCCTTTCAGCTCCAGATTCCCATTTCCCTGCTTAACTTTGTCCTTTCTTTGTTTTCTTGTTGCACGCATTACCTTTTAATATACTACATAGTTTAGTCATTTTATACATTTGACGTTCATTATCTATCTTAATATTCACTGTGGCAGAATTTTAAGTCGGCTTTGTTCACTGTTGTACCCCAGCTTCTGGAACAGTGTCTGGCATATAGTGGGCATTCAATAAATATTTACTGAATGAATGAGTAAATTAATGAGTTTAATCTGATTTACCTCAATGAAATTCATATTTCCTAGGGTCTTTTACAGCGATGACCCTCCAAATTCAGACCTTACCGAGACCTTACTCAGTGATCTGACTTGTACAGTGTAAAGGTCACATGTTTTGTGTCCCCCACCATTGTTTTTTCCAAAACTTAGTTATTTGTAAGTAATACCAAACTTCATAGGAATGGGTTAATGCATTTGCAATTGTAAATGGAGGAGTAGTCATTAGCTGTCAGCTTTTTCTTTCTCTGGATTGAGGCTGAGAGTAACCTAGACAGAGCTACTTTTGGTGCAATTGCTGGCCAGATATAACATTCTGTGTGTGTGTGCGCGCGTGCGCACGCGCGCGCGCACGTGTGTGCATGTGCACATGAGATAAAATATAAGTGTTTAATCCAGGAAGTACGGAGGGGTGGGCTAATGCTTTAAATCTTTCAGTAAAGGTGCTGTATAGGTTCTCGTATTTTCTTTTTCACCTTTCTTATATGCGTAGCACTCCCGTATCCTAATGTTGTCCTCCATCCTCTTCAATCAAGAAAATATTATTTCCCTTCTGATTTGAATTGAACGTACTAAGTTTCCAGCTGGTGATGAAAAGAATTTTCTTTTTTACTCGACATTTTTTTAAAAATTATTAGCATCCTCATCATCACTCATTGTATTTTTTCTTCATTTGTCAGTGTGGTTTGTTTTTTTGGAAGAATATTTCAAATGTAAAGAGCACTAAGAAGAGTGAAGAGCCTTAAACACAACTGGGGTTTTATGTTGAAAGCATTTCTGTGAACACCTGTGAACTGCTGAATTTAATTGGACTATAGCTGGAACAGGCTGTGAAGAGGAGGGAGCAGTCTGGCATTTCTAAGCAAGCATACGTTAACATCAGCCTGACTTTCCTTTGATAGGCCAGAGGGCAGAATGCTCATAAGTGACTCAGATAAGATTAGGGCATTCATGCTCTCTTATCTGTCCTTTTATCTACATCTGCTTTCAAGATAGGGTCAAGGAAATGTTTAAATGACTGTTAGCGTTTAGTAGGTTAACTCTCCCAAAGGTATTTCCATTTAATTATGGACACTCACCTAAACTGAAGTATCGTGAAAGAAATTGCTGAATGCCAGGCAGAAGCAAGTAGGGTAGAACAGTCTGGGCAGGATAAGTAGTTATACAGCATACACAGTACAGATGCTGGACACTTGAGAAAGGGTCAGTAATTATTAACTAATATTTTGTATGAGGGTGCAGTTTTTTTAGAAAATGGTGGTTTCCCAGTATTATTGAAAATTACATCCATGGAGATTTAATGTCTAAGTAGTTGAGAGAAAGAATGGGTACAAATATCAAGAGCAATTTACTATACAGCACAATTTTCCAGGAAAAAAAAAGAGAGAGAGAGACCTTCCAGAAATATTCCAGGGTATGTTCTGGAGTCATCAGAGGTCTTTTGGGAAAAAGTAGTAAAAGCAGTTACTCAGGAATCTCATTGTGAGAGCGGGCCAGTCTGGTGTAGAGGGTCCTTTCTTTGAAATTCACATATTCACTGGCCAGAATCTGTGCCTTGTATCCCTCATCTGCAAGCTAGAAATGATACATTCTTCCATACATATCTCCTAAGAGATTTTTAAGTATCTAGCCAGCTCTGGTGGTTCAGTGGTTAAGCGTTTGGCTGCTAACAAAAAAGTAAGCAGTTGAAATCCACCAGTCTCTCCTTAGAAAACCTATGGGGCAGTTCTACTCTGTCCTATAATGTTACTATGAGTCATAATCAACTCCACAGCATTGGGTTGTTTTTTGTTTGTTTGTTTTTTGTATTGGTTTAGCCAAAGTTGGCCAAGCTGCAAGGTTAAGGGCACAGTCCTCAAGGCTTCATGTTGCCTTAGTCTCCTCTGGTGGCAGGTTTTCATTCTTTCCAAAATGTCATATGAATGGAATAACACAATATGTAGTCTTT
>NW_004443940.1:117954-119268 GCF_000243295.1 Trichechus manatus latirostris | reverse complement strand
AAAAATAGGAGGTGAGGCCAAGACGGTGCAATAGTCAGATAGTTCCTGTGATCTCTCTTACAACAAAAACCTGAAAAAACAAGTGACATATATGTGCCAGTCTAGAAGCCCTGATCATCAAAGACAAAGTTGAGGAGTTGGACTGAGAAGCAGGGGAAGTTGAGACAGTTCAGAAGCAGTGAAGAAATGCCAGTCGCGAGGTAGCCAGCAGCCTGCAGGCTGGGTCAGCTAGCGCACGTGGGCTGAGGTGAGCAGTAGTAGTCCGGAGGCCTTTCACCACATCCAGAGAGATTGGTTGGCAAAGAATCTGCACAAGCCTCCGGAGCCAGGGGGAAGCGAAAGTTAAATTCAAGCATCTAACCTACCACATGGAGTCAAAATAATCCCTCCTCCTATGGGACTTTCACAGCGGAGAAGTGCCTTTTTCCTTTCATCCACCACCCACCTCACTCCACTCAGACACCAGTACCTCAGTATTCAACAACTGCCACTCCCCCTAAGCCAGAACTAAGGGCTATCTTCACCCAAACTAGTTTCGTGGCTTAAAAAAAAATAATAAAAAAAAAATAACCAAGCCCCTAAGCCAGGGACTCAGGACAGGCATTGCCACTTTGCCAAGCTGCTGGCATAAGGGGTCCACTGACTTCCAGCACCCTTCAACCTTGCTTATGCCTGTGTGGGCCGATTCAACACCACAGGCCCTCATTAGCATAGAACAACAGGGCATGTACCTGAAGCCTATTTTCAACTGCAGCTGCCATGAGGCAGTTTCAGATTCCTGACATTTGACACCACCCTGCCTATTAAACAGAGTCCCCACCCACCCACATCTGGGGCCTGAGGGCTAGAGGTATCACCCATTCCATCTATCTCCCTGATATCATGAAAGACAAGAAGATATCTACTCAAGAAGCTCAAGGAACACCACACAGGGTAGATCCCAAAAGAAAGTCACCAAGGTAAAATCAAACTTGCCAAAACCAAAGATAAAGAGAGAATTTTAAGAGCAGCTAGGGATAAATGAAAAGTCACCTACAAAGGAGAGTCAATAAGACTAAGCTCTGACTACTCAGCAGAAACCTTACAGGCAAGAAAGCAATGGGATGACATATATAAAGCCTTGAAGGAAAAAAAATTGCCAGACAAGAATTATATATCCAGCAAAACTGTCTCTCAAATATGATGGTGAAATTAAGTCATTTTCAGATAAACAGAAGTTAAGGGAATTTGTAAAAACCAAACCAAAATTACAATAAATATTAAAGGGAATCCTAAGGCTAGAGAACCAACAATATCAGACAGCAACCCAAGACT
>NW_004443940.1:100398-101200 GCF_000243295.1 Trichechus manatus latirostris | reverse complement strand
TCCTCAGTTACAATTGCATGACTCAGTTTTAATACTTTTTAAAGGTTTACATGTTCCTCATGGTATTGCACTGCTAGGACTGGAAACAGACAAGTGTCCAACAGGTCACCATTTGTATGCTATACCGAGGCCCCCATCACTCTTTCAGTTTCTGGGGATCTTTCTTTTCTGCCTCTGACAAAACCAAATCTTGATACAACCAAATCCAAACCAAAGCTGTTGCCATAGAGTCAATCCCATCCTTTGGCAACTCCATGTGTTACAAATTAGAACTGAGCTCCATAGCGTTTTCTTGTCTGTTACCTTTATGGAAGCAGATCACCAGACCTTTCTTCTGTTTGCCGCTTCATAGGTTTGAACCACCAAACTTTTGGTTAGTTTTTGTTGTTGTTGTTATGTGCATTGAGTTGGTTTCGACTCTTGATGACCCTATAGGACAGAGTAGAACTTCCCCTTAGGGTTTCCAAGGAGCTGCTGGTGGATCCGAACTGCTGACCTTTGGTTAACAGGCAAGCTCTTAACCACTGCACCAGCAGTTAAGAGCAAACTGTTTGTGCTACCCAGGGAACCTCTTAGTACAACAGTTAGAGGTAATTTCCTCAGTTACCACTTTTCTTAATAGCTCCAGAGACAAATATATGGGTAATTTCTACTTTAAGGACTTAAAATCTAATCCCTTCAGGGAAAAAAGCAAGGGGAGGACAATAGAATAATTGTGGTTGTTAGTCTGACTCATGGCTACACCATGCAGAGTGAAATGAAATAGTGCCTCCATGATCTGTTGGCTTGGATCATTGTGATT
>NW_004443940.1:60706-98119 GCF_000243295.1 Trichechus manatus latirostris | reverse complement strand
ACTGATGATATTGAGCTTTTCCATTGTCTCTTTCCACAGATGTAGTCAATTTGAGTCCTGTGTTTTCCATCCTTGAGGTCCAAGTGTATAGTCACCGTTTATGTTGTTGAAAAAAGGTGTTTGCAATGAAGAAGTCGTTGGTCTTGCAAAATTCTGTCATGCAATCTCTGGTGGTGTTTCTGTCACTAAGGCCATATTTTCTGGTTATTAATCCTTCTTTGTTTTCAACTTTTTCATTACAATCATCAGTAATTGTCAATGCATCTTGATTGCATGTTTGATTAATTTCAGACTGCAGAAGTTGGTAAAAATCTTCAATTTCCTATATTTGGCATTAGTGGTTGTTGCATAAATTTGAATAATGGTTGTATTAACTGGTCTTCCTTGTAGTTGTGTGGATATTATCATATCACTGACAGTGTTGTACTTCGGGATAGATCTTGAAATGTTCGTTTTGACGATGAACGCAATGCCAGTCCTCTTCAATTTGATATTCCTGGCATACTAGACCATGTAATTGTCTGATTAAAAATTGATACTACTTAACAATTATTGTACATAAATTGTGTGTCAATCGTTTTACATGCTAATGCAATATCCACCCCAACCCTGTGAGGCAGATCCTTTTTAAACTTTTTTTTAATTTGAATTTTGCAAATGAAAAGATTGTGTCTTTGGCAAGGAATTTGCTCAAAGTTACATGGAAATGATGGACCAGAGGAGATTAAAGCTAGGTTGTCTGAATTCATAGCCCCCAATCATAACTTCTACATTTTAATGCATAAATAAATTATTAAACATTTAAAAATTTTTCACCTAGTTCTTACATATATGCTTTGTAACTTCCTTGGAGATGGTAATAAACCCAGTGGATAAGTCATATCATCCCTTTGATTATACCCTTAAATTATATTAAGCTCTAAAGAAGGATGCAAGGTGAAAGAACAGACTCACTCTATGGCTCGGAGGCTTCAAAGTGTGACAGCATTTTGTTTTATTTCTATAATATTTCTACTCTCAAGGTTAAATTGAGCATACTTTTCCAAAAGCATGGAGGCAAATTTATTCTCATCTCACTATACCAAGAATAGCCAGTAAAATGAGAAGATACCATTGGATATTTACACTTAAGTCTTTTCAGTCACCAAATAACAAATGACAGATATTGCCACCCTCTTCTAGCCAACCATATCACAAATTTGCTTAGGTTCTTTAATATTAAGATGTCTTAACCAAAGAGAATTAGAAGGAAATTTTTTTTTTCTCCAGAACTTAAGATCTGTTTAAACCAGTCCTACATTATCTATCTTCAAGTGATCTTCTTAACTATTAGATATATTTATAAGGACTGTATTAAGCAGGAAAGTTAAATTATGCTACAGTAATAAATCCTCCCAAATTCTTGTGCATGATTTATACTCAGTAATGTGTTCATTTTAAGCAAAGCAAGAGCAAGAGGGGCCTTACATGATTACAATTGGGACGAAAGTTAATAGTCAAGTAAATAATCAAAATCAACAGGAATGATAACAAGAAAGTATCCAGAGAAATATCAGTGTATGAGTAATTAAAATAATTATGTCGGCATCTAAAATTGCAATTTAGGGAATCTTGGTGATGCGAAATTGACAGAGTGAAGAGAAAATAAGCAAAAGTAGTCAGGAGATTAGACCAATTTTCTAAGAAGTTTAGCACTTAATGAATAAAGGGAATAAACAAAAAAATTCAAGATAAATAGTAAAAGGTTATATACTCATGAACCCAGGGGAGTGAGCCAGTGTAAATAAAGAAACTGACAATGTTGAAGACTAAAGTCATAATAGTAGCAAAATACATGGTACCTGACCTGAAAGAGTTTTCTCTATAATGGCGATAAATGTAGCTAGATGTCACTATTAGATAACAATTAATTGCTTAATTCCACTGAGGTGGACTCAGAGAAAGAAGTAATCAGTATGGGACTGAGATAGAATGATGGTGAATGACTTCCTGAAAGAGGCAAAAATTTAAGTGGAATTTAAATTAGAAGAAAATTGTAAATAATAAATTCAAAAAGACACACAGCCAGGTTTCATAACATAAATTAAAGCTGAGATCCGTTCTGGAATAAGCTATACGAATGTAAGGATGAAGGTAAACTAGATTGGGAAAATTATTCCTGACTTTCAGCTATGGCTGGCTGGCTGTATCACATTGCATTAGTCATTTTATTTCATTTTCTAATTTGGAAATGAAAATTTCAAATTCTGACTTTTTTTACTGTATAATAGAAAGAATTTCTTTTTCTATTTTATATCCTCAGGACTTCACATTCCTTCTGAGTAAGCTGTTTCTCATGTTTAGACTGCTATAGTCTGATAGCAACCAAAAATGTCTAAATATACAGTTGTACAGTCTAGCATCTAGCTGATTCCAAATGCATATAATTATTTGTCAAATTTTTCTGTGTTTGTTTTCCTTTTTTGAGATTTGTGGTGCTCTTATTTAGATATGTGGCCAAATCCAGAGAAGACAGCAAATATGGAGAATTTCAGGCAGAAAGTATCCTATGAGAATGAACTCAAAGCCTTATCCTGGTAAGCACTGATTAATACATGGGTAGAAAAAGTGGCAAACTAATCTATTTCAGGAAAGAACATAAGGTCCTGATAAGCAGTCTCTAAGAATAGTGCAATAAATATATTATTAGACTGTAACTTTTGCTAAAACGTGTATTTACATAGCAAATTTTAAAAAATATAGAAGATTGTCATAGATAAGGAATCATTCCCTATTAAATATTCCAGGCTAGTCTATGGACAAAGAGGCAAATGCTTTAGGAAGAATTACAGAGTATTACTTTTTTCTAATTATCAGTGGGCCAAAATGAAAGTAGACCAAAAAGCATGATTTGCCTGTTTCTATATTGCGCCTAATCTTAAATCTTGGATCTTGCCTCTTTTTTGAGGATAGATATTTATATGTGTATGCATATTATATGCATATGTATATCATATGCTCTGTACACAAGGCGTTGCCATGTGTCAGAATTGACTCTATGGCAATATATATATAATATATATGAGCCCTGGTGGCACAGTGGTTAAGAGGTCAGCTGCTAACCAAAAGGTTGATAGTTCGAATCCACCAGCCACTCCTTGGAAACCCTGTAGTGCAGTTCTACTTTGTCCTGTTGGGTCAGTAGCACCATTGTCCTAGTTATGTCAATGAAAAACGTCTTCAGACATTGACAGATGTCCACTGGGGGGCAAAATTCCTCACAGTTGAGAACTACTTCTCTAGGGACATGAATTGTTGTTAAGCATCTTGATAGGCCTCTAAGATTTTCTGAGATAATATCAAATCTCCAAATGTCTTTCAGATAGTCCTACTTATGATGTTTGTGCCTCTGATCCACTACCTTTTTTTTTCTTTTTTTTTTCTTTTCTTCACAAACCTGTTGTTCATATGGCCATTCCTATACCCCAGTGCTGTGACAGCATTTCTTAGTAGCAGCTCTGGTCTACAGAAGACAACCACTCTGCTTCTCAGCATTGCGTGTATCTCTCTCACCAGCACACCTCTTATAACTTTTGTAAACAGAGTATCTTCCAGGTCTTCCCAGGGAACATAATCAGCTGGGGAATTTTCTAGCCTTGGGTCGTTTATTCATGCTAGCTTCCATTATTCTACATTCTGACACATCACACGGGCATTTCTATGTCTCTTATTATGGACCATCCCCTTTCTCAAGCTCAAAAAAACCATCTTGGCATATGTTAGCACCATTTTCTAGCACCTTGCCCAGATGTTAAAGCTAATATTATAGAAAAAGGTTCCCATATCCATAAACTTTTATTCTTTCAACTTTATGTTCTCTCCTTCTTAATCCAGCCTCCTCAAATCTAATTCTACAAGTCATCTCCTGCTTCCTACCAGTGCATTGACTGAAGGCTGCAGCTCCTTCATGGTATGTTGTTGTTGCATTCCAAAGAGTCGATTCTGACTCACAGTGACCCTGTAAGACAAAGTAGAAGTGCCCTGTAGGGTTTCCAACATTATGATCTTTATGGAAGCAGATTGCCACATCTTCCTCCTGCAGAACAGTGGGTAGGTTTGAACTGCCTCCCTTTTGGTTAGCAGCTGAGTGCTTAACCACTGTGCCACCAACACTCCTTCTTTCAGGGTATAGTCCCCTTCTTGTCTTAACTGGCCATCCATTTCTCCAGCTTGATTCTATTATTTATTGATCTTGTGGGCATAAAGGTAAGTGTGGTTAGGTCCTGATCGGGATCCCTGTTTCTTGCAAGGCCTTAACCTTTACATTAATTTCGACAAAGAAAGAACTCTTGCATTAAACAGGGAGTAGTGGTTCAGTTATATTAGCTCAGGGTCTTCAGACATATCTGAGTGTTCAGTATTTTGTCTGCATTTACCCAGATAACCCCACTCCTTCTTACTACAGGCTGGCTCTAGATAAGGTAATTTTTCCAAGCTTGAGAATTCCACCTCTTCTATAGCTTTGTTACTATAATACTTAAGTCTTGGGCCTGATCCTAAGATTTTTCTTTCCTCTAGCTGCAGGAAAGATAATTTCAGTATATACAACCAAGGAAGTCCACTACTTTTTCCTTTTAGTTATCAATTGGTAGCCAACTATCCTCAGCCTTTTATTTTCTTTATTCAAAGTAACAATAGCCCCTAGTAAGAACCATCCAATTCCATTGATGTAATAATTATTACTTCCCTAGATCTCCTTGAACACCTGAGATATGCCCCCACTAGAGCATACGTCCCTTCTCAGTTTTCCATAATGAAGGTCTAAACAATCACACTGCTAGAGCATGCAAAGCACTAACAATGTTCGCCATTATTCAGGGGTTCTTATTCCTAGCCATCTGGTGGGTGATCCAGATCCAAAACTGCATTTTGGAGTCTGCTTCTTAACCATTCATGGCACCAATTGTCTTAGGTCAGATTTGCCAGGAAAGAGATTCTGAAGCAGACATTTGGGAGTAAAAAGTTAAATGGAGAGGTCTTTTGAATTCAACAACTATGGGAGAGTGAAGGAAGTAGGGCATTGAACTGTGATGCAGTCATCAAAATCCTCATGATTCCATGAGTTGATTCCATGGGGAAATCTGGAGTTGGAATGGCTTTACAGTTTTGTTCACTTAAAGAAAGGGAGCCAAGCCATTGTACCCTTGCATTGATCCATCTTTGGATGTAAACTACTTCCCATAAAGGGGGCATAAACTTTGGCAAGTCAGCTCTCTTCTGTAAAGTGATTAACAGGGAGGGACTGGGCTGACAGCTTTTTGCTATCAGCGTTTCCAGGATCTTGGTGAATGAGTGTCCTCGTCCTGAAGTGTGAGTGTGGCATCCCTGTGGTACACCAGCATATCCATTATGCTGCTTAAATCAACAAATGAAGAAGTAATTGTAGAACTTCTCCTACAGGCTTCAAAGAGGTAGATGAGGAGATTTTTTTTTTTTGGGGGGGGGGAGGGAGTGGCTTCTTAACATCTAGACAGATGACTTCTTTTCTTAATGGCTAAGGCTCAGCAAAACCTAAAGATGATTTCCGAGCCTGAAGAATTCAAAAGCAGTGCTAGTGAGAACACTGGCTCTTTGTTTTGTTTTGCTTTTTATCCCTTGATAATTTTGTTCTTTGCTTCATTCCAGAGACAGCAATTAATCAGTGATCTTTCTTTATGTGAGTGGTGTGAACAGTTGCTTCTCTAAGTGTCAATTCGAGAACTTTTTACTGTGAAGTGACCAAAAAGGCAATAATGGGAGCTTTAGAAATATATTCTGCAGTGTTATGTCCCTGAGTATTTGCTATCATTAATAATATATGATACAGTCTTCCACATTGACTGTAAGTTATTAAATGATGTGTGAAACTTCTGAATTTAAATAGCACTGCTAAATAGCTTCAGTGTACTCTGCATACACACACGAAGACACACACATACACACATACACTTCTCACACCAGGTAATATCTGCAGAAAAATAGAATGCAGCAAAAGTAGATGAATAAAAATATCTGATGAGAAACATTCACTTATTTTTTTTAAGTGAAAGTTCATTTTAATGGCATATGCCATTATTTGTAATTTTACTAACATTTGGTGTATGTACAGGGACACCAGCTAATGACAGTAGCATCTTATTTATATAGTCTCATGCAGAAAGAATACAAATTTTAGTCATAGTCACATTTACTTAAAAGATTAACCTTTTTAAATATTTTTTAATTAAAAATAGAATTTTATGATCTCAGTCCATTTTCAGTTTCTGATAGGCATCAATATTTTAAACAAGTATTGGGAGAATGAAGAACACTAAAGACACAAGGAAAATATTAGCCCAAGAGACAAAAAGGCTACATAAACTAGAGACTCCATCAGCCTGAGACAAGAAGAACTAGATGGTGCCCAGCTACCACCAATGACCTCCCTGACAGGGAACACAACAGAGAGTCCCTGACAGAGCAGGAGAAAAGTGTGGACCAGAACTCAAATTTACATAAAAAGACCAGACTTAATGGTCTGACTGAGACTGGAGGAACCCTCAAAGCCATGGACTCCAGATGCTCTGTTGACACAGAACTAAAACCATTCCTGAAGCCCACTCTTCAGACAAAGATTAGACTGGGCTATAAAACATAAAATAATACTTGTGAAGAGTGTGCTTCTTACTTCAAGCAGATACATGAGACCAAATGGGCGGCTCCTGTCTGGATAGGCAGGATAAGAAGGCAGGAAGGGACAGGAGCTGGTTGGATGGACACCAGAAACCCGAGGTAGAAAGGAGGAATGTGCTATCACATTATAGGGATTGCAACTAGTGTTACATAACAATGTGTGTATAAAATTTTGTATGGGAAAAATTAACTTGAGCTGTAAACTTTCATCTAAAGTACAATTTAAAAACAAAAAACAGGTGCTAGGAAACACACCTTATATTACATGCCAGTATTTTATATTAGATCTCCTCTTATATGATCTGCTTAGAATTAATTACTGATTTTGTAGTTCTTCTTCCCTTTCTGTTATTTCTCTTCCATTAAGCCCGCATTTGTCTCTTATTCCTGCTCCTTCATTCTCCCTTTTCTCAACATTACTCGTATTTTCTCCTTTGTCTGAAAGGAACTGAATAACAGGCAAAAGTGTACAGTTATGTATAGAACACCCTTGAAATTTAAAATATATTTTATTTGCAGATTATGTTCATAAAGTACATAACTGAGCACAAATTGTATGAAGTTATAAAAAGTGAAAAACTCCATATGTAATTGCTTTTGTTTGTTTTTCACCCTCATAAAAACTGGCTATATTTGGATAAAAATTTAATGGCTAAAATTACAAAAAATCTTGAAATCATTTCTCACCTGAGAAAAGCTTAAATATTCTATAGCTCCCATCCACTTAGGAAACCAAAAAAGCAGATCATTCAGGTCCTCTAATAAAATACCATCACAACAGTGCTACCCTAGTCCTATGTTTTTCACTTGATTCCTCTAAATTTCTGTACTCTTTCCTGCCAAATTTTACCACTGATTGTGGTTATACACACAGCATGCCTATGGAGAGGTTCTCATCTTATTCATTCTACTTTAACCCAAATCCTTACCCCTATTTTTTTCCTAAATAAAACTTACTCCGTAAGATTAATCTCAGATTTCACCTTTAACATGATGGTGAAATTATTGTTCCTTTCTCTGCACCTCTACAACAACTTTCTGGTGTTTTCCTGTTACGTTACTTATTGAATTTTTTCTTTTTATTAAATTTGTCCTTTATGTGTCTATTTTGAGCACAATGATGTGGGATTTCACCAGAATATCTTGAGAATATGTCTGAAAAAAAATGCCATTTTGGTTTAAATAAGGCATGAAAGATAAAAGGGGATGGAGAACCCAACTGAGGTGATGATTTTAGTTAGAAAGATGCCTGGTATACAAGAAAATACTGGAGTAGGTGAAGAAAACTGGAAAAAGCTCTGGACATGGAATTAGTAGAGACAGTTACAGTGGTTTTTCTAATTTTTCCATACAGTGTAATTCTGGGTATACTACCTAATTTCTCTGTACCTCATTTACCTTATATATTCAAAGTAAATAGAAATTCCCATCTCATCTTTCTGCTTCATAGACTTATGGCTCAAAGTAGTGGTTATAAAATTATAGCTACAAGTAAACAGCATAAGAAACGTAGTACAGTTGCTAAGAGTGCAGGTTTCAGAGGCATACCTGGATTCTCTTAGGCAATGACCCTGGGCACTTTTATTAATTTCAATGAATATTAGTTTTCTTAAAGTGGAAACAATGTGCTCTCATAGATTGTTCTAAGAATTGAATGAAACAATGCATGCAAAAGGCTTGTTGAAGTGTTTGCCGATGAATAAATGATAATAGTGGTTGAGCAGGTGGTAATACAGGTTGACAATACAGGAACAGCAGCTACTGACAGTAGCATCTTATTTACATAGTCTCATGTACTAAGTATCCAAATTTCAGTCTTAGTCATGTTTACTTAAAAGATTAACTTGTTTTGATTAAACATAGAATTTTATGAAATCAGTGCATATATACCAAAAGTAATGTTCAAAAAACATACTTGAAAATCAAAGCTTAAGAATGATAATTAGGGTACATTTTCAAGAATTTTAAATTATTATTCAACTTTCTTACACCTTCTGTTTTGATTCAAAGAGTGAAACAGTCTACTCTTTTCACTCTTTATTTCACTTAGTATAAGCATCCTGAGGCTTTATTTCTGAAATACTGTTTAGAAATGAGGTTTCTCCACTCTCAGAGACTGATCCAAAAACAAGGAAACAAGAGACTTGTAGAGAAGTTCTCCCTCAACAGGGAAACATGTAGATTAGTGCCTGTTTTCTGGGACTACTTGTTACAGTTTTTCTTACTTACCTTGTACTTTGCTCTAAAATTAAACAAAGAACTGAAATGAGTGAATTTTATTTGAATTTGCCTCTGCATCATCATCATAAACCCTGCTGTTCTTCCTATCCAACCAGAGAAGAAAAGACTGTGCTTCTAGGGAATCTCAAATTAGTGAAAGTCTTTGTAGGTCAATTTCAAAGTTAGGGCCAAGTATCTGTAAAAACCCTTCCCTTAATTTGTTGTGTGACTTAATAAGATGAACCAGAACTGATGTTGATATCCTTAGTTTTTTATAACTCTGCACCAATGTTCATAACCAGAGAGAAGTAAAACAGGAAATAAAGCTATTGTGCCTTACACACTAAAGAATTCCTATTTATGGATTTGTATTCATATTATAAAAAGGGGAAGAGGTGGAGAAGCCAGTGGATCAATACAGGGCAATTCAAGGCGTAATAACAACTGAACGAGGATATACTTTGGGCATAAGTTACTGTTTTCAAATCCTTAAACTAGATGCTAAATAGGTGCTATCATTTCTAAGAATATGAAAAACATACAATCCCTTCTCTATACTGACTATATTGAGGATAAATGTACGAAGATAAATACGAATGTACTGAGGAGAAATCTAGCTGGGTCTATGTGCAGCATCACCAGTTTCTATGTAAACCTGTACACAATCTTCAGACATGTCCACTTCTGAAGGAGAAGTGGGGTAGTATGAGTGTTGATTGTGAGAATAAGTATTGATTTTTGTATGCTATAGATTATTCCAGGGCCCTGATATGTTTAGATAACCATGTGGGAATCATGTTTATATTTTATTCCAGAACATATTCTGAAATTTCAAGTTTTCTCACACTTACTAAGGACGGATGTCAGTTTTCCCATAACCTCATAAGTTGTGTACTTTTTAGTTATATTCAACAATCAGAACATTACCTACATTTACATTGCCATAATTATACATTTAAAACAAAAAGAGAAGTTAGGTGTTCTCTGTTGGATACCATAGTTTTATTTTAACTGGAATACCAGAGTAAAAGTAATCTGGTATTTAAATGCATAGGGCCATTAATAGGTTGGAATGACAATAAAATGTTTAAAAAGAATGGTATATTTGTTATCTTCTTTTCTCAATGTGTCTTTTGCCCTTGGCTTAAGTTGTCAAAAACATGACATTTACAGAAGCTGAAATAATATCTACTATCTTTTATAATTTTCTCATGATTTAGGAAGAGACAGGGAACATTCAGGCTGTTCAGTACCAGGTATTCATCAAGTTCTATGCATTGTCATTTCAGTAAGGCATCAAATGAATTTTGCTAAATTGTTTTATCTTTAATTTATAAAGCTGCTGATAGATACTGGGATTTATTTGCATTTAATTTTTTATAGTTATTCCTTATGATTGCTTTGCTTCTAAAACAGAGCTCAGGATTAGACTTGACCTTTTCTATCTTTTACACCATTTACTACATTTTGATTTGCAGAGACCAGTCATGTTCAATAAACATTTTGGACAGTTTTTTTTTTTTTTTTTTTTTAATATGGATATATAGGAAAGGGTTTACTCAGCATGCTCTTGTTGCTCAAATATTGCACATTCCCATTAATGGTCTATTTTCAGTACTTATGCTTGGCCGTCTCTTGGGGTCTGAGCTCTTGGAATGTTTCATCTAGTAACAGTGTTTTTACATGCCTGAAACCTTGGACCACACTGTAGTTTTTCTCAGATAGTTTATGCTACAGTAATTTATGGTGAACACCTGCTTTTTCTCTGGATATCTCAAGATTTACTAACTGAGATCTGTCATGCAGGTGCTGCGTGCCTACTTACATGACTGATTTCCAGTAAAAACCCTGAAAACCCAGGCTTGAGTGAGTTTCCCTAGCTGAAAAACTTTGCATGTGGTGTCATTCATTGTTGATGAGAGAATGAGGCACATCCCAGGAGATTCCACTGGGAGGGGACACCTAGAAACTTGTACCTGGTTTCCTGTAGACTTCACTCTATGTGCCTTTTACCTATGCTGACTTTAATCTGTATCCCTTCCCTGTAATAAACCATGAGCTTGAATATAACAACTTCTGAGTCTTGTGAATCCTTAGTGAATCATCAAGCTTGAAGGTGCTCTTGGAGACCCTCAACACAGTTGGCATCATAAATGGGAATTCCTAGATAACTCTGACTTACTGAAATATGGGAAAAGCACTGTTTTGAAAAATAAAATACAAATGGGCAGGCAATGATGAACCTTTGATGCCTGGATGACATTTTGATACCTGGAGTCATCCATGGTATGAGGTAACAGCTGATATTGCAGTCTCCTTGGTTTTGAATATTGTAGAATAGACGATTATGTTTGGATTAGTGCATGGGCTACAGCTTACTATTGAACAATCATTGATGGCTTACAAGATGCAAGTACATATATTCTGTTTCAAAGGGGATAACTAGCCTAGTAGACTGCATAAAGTCTGCTGTAAAGTTGACTGTACTGAGAATGTGAATTTCCCTTTCTTTAGATGCCAAGTGGAACATCCCAGAAGAAGTGGTTGATATGCTGCATATGCAAGCCAGGCTGGATTGATTTTATGATGATTAGCATGTTCATGTACTTATTACTACCTTTACACAGGTCACAATAAATGCTGTGGTTAAGAGGGCCCCTTAGCCATGATCCCTATATAACCTTACTGCTTCAAAATCAAGCAACAGTCTGAGAAGCCATTTGGATTTGTTTTCTCAGATTCCCCTTATGGATTTTACAGATGCTAAAAATTAAAATGATTCACAAAAAAATGGGAAAGACAAAGGGAATGACCAAGGGATTTTTCCCAGCAAAGTGAGAGTCTTTAAGTAGTTATTAAAGGAATGGAATGAACAGAGATGGTATACGTTATGTCAAAATAAAGACCTTACTACAGTATTATTGGAGGTTAGGTGGACCAGTTGGAGTCCCAGCTGGTCAGCCAACATTGAAGGACCTTAAAAAAATCTGCTATACTTACCCTAGTTTAGAGAAATTTAAAAAGCCATATCATAACAAACTAAGATTAACAAACTAATTGTTTTGTTATGATTCACATCCATGGAAGAAGAAATCAAGAATTGAATAATTTATTGCATTGGGCAAATCTGCTGCAAAATATCTCTGTAATGTTTTAAAGAGCAAAGATGACATTTTGATGGCTGAGGTGTATCTGACCAAATCCACGGTCTTTTCAATTGCCTCATATGCATGTGAACAATGGACAATAAAAAAGGAAGATAGAAGAAGAAGTGATGCATCAAATTGTGTTGTTGATAAAGAACATTGACTATATCATGAATATCCAAAAGAACAGAATAATCTGTCTTAGAAGAATGCTCTTTAGAAGTAAGAATGGCAAGAATTCAGCTCACTTACTTTGGACATGTCATTAGAAAAGACCAATTCCTCAAAAAGGACATCATAGTTGGTAAAATAGATGGAAAGTGAAACAAGGGAAACCTTCAATGAGATGGAATGACCCAATAGCCAAAAAAATGGACTCAAACATTGCAAAGATCATGAAAATTGTGCAGGATTGGGCAACATTTTCTTCTGTTATACATAAAGTTGCCATGAGTTGAAGCAGACTCAAAGACAACTAACAACAACAACGACAAGCTGGAAGGCAACAATGACAATGAAAATCATATGCTTGAACCTTCTGGGGTGATGGTATAACAGATTAATCAGTGTGAGGGTGATGAAAGGTTTCTTGTACCAACCTTACCTGAGGATCCCGTATGCATACTTGTGGGTAAATGGCTCAGGAATGGAGAAGAAATGTTTCTGGGGCTCTTGCCATAGGAGACCACTGTGATTACAAGCACTACTGGTGAAGGCTGATGAAGTTACAGTTAGAGTGGTAGGGTATGGAGATGCAACAGTAGATGAGTTTAAGATATAAGTTTGGATGAGGATTTCAATGTTTGAGCAGATTATTTGTGAAGTGGTTGGGTCTCCATTACCTTCATACACTGTTAGGATGAATATTATGTCTGACTGGGCAGCATTCCCCGCACCTCATATTATAAAACAGAAGACATTCCAGTTTGTCCTTTAGCCAATATTAATTGGGTCTGATAAATGGAAATACACAAAATTGCCCAATCCCACATAGGTTGTTAATTTGAAACAATACAGAATCCCTGGTGGACAAAAAACAGATTGCCACTTTATATAATAACATGATAGAATCTGGAGAGCTAACAATGAAAAAAATTCTCAGTACAATAGCCTTATGTGGCACATGAAAACAGTGAATAGCTATGGAGACTAATCATAGGTTAAGGGTTGAATAAATTAGTACCATCTACAGCATCAGCAGTTCCTGGTATGGTTTCAACAGTGCAAACAATACGAGAAGATTAAAGAGAATGGTACTCAGTGACTGATCAAGAAAATACTTTTTTCTCAATACTAATCTTGGAAAAATTCAACTGTAGTCTACCTTCACCTGGGAAAGATCCTTATTTACACACTGTATTGGCACAGGTTCTTTTGGATTCACCAGCTGTCATAATTTGGTTAGGATGAATTTGGACTTGATGTAGGTCCTGAATATGATGATACACTACACTGATGATCTCATGATAACATCTGAAACTAAAGAACAGAGGCGGAGCCAACATGGCAATATAGACAGAAGCACCACGCTGTCCCTCCACAGCAAAGACCCAAAAAACTAAGTAAAACAGAGACAAACGTCAATCCTGGAACCCTAAGCATCTAATGAAGAGATAAAGAACTCAGCCCAGCACTGAATGGAATAAGAAACTGACAGAGAACAGAGAGCGAAGAGAGATATGTGCGGAGGTCCGCTATCAGCTAATGTAGCACAGATTTGCCATCTTGGACTCCTGTCAGAGATCAGCAGACAGGGAGTGCAGGAAAGCAGCTTCATGGAGCTCCCAGCAAGAGAAAGAACACCCAGTAACCAGCGCTATATGCTTTCCCACCACCCACCCTTCTCCCCACTCAATCTCCACTGCTTCCCACTGGCCTCAGTCTCTTGGACAGGAGACAAGAGCTCCGGCCTCATGCTGCTTGGATTCACCCTGCCCACACTGGCTGGCTCCATCAGTGTCGTTTGTTGCTGATGTTGCTCTTTTCCAATTCTTTTTGTTACTTCTGTGCTTCTAACCACTTCCCCCTTCTTTCTCTTGAACACCTGGCTCCGTGTGCCAGCTTTGCTTCTTCTTGAAAGACTATGAAGTGCCACATGGCTGGGGAACTGCTTCCCTGGTCTGCACTGCCACGCTGATGGAATCCCCAGGAACTTTTTTAATTTCTTTGTTTTGTTTTGTTCTGTTTTGCCTGTTGTTTGTTTCTTCTTTTCTTTTCATGGCTTGGGAGACCATTCTAGTGAGGCTGTACTCCCTAGCGTGGAAGCCACTTCCCTGGTCTGCACAGCTGAGCTGGTGGGATCCCTAGGGGCATTTCTTTTTTTTTTTTTGCTTTTTGTCTTTCTTCATTTCTCAGTTTCACATCTCTCTATACTTACCTTCTTTTCCTGTCTCCTGAATACCTGGCACTGTATGACACCTCTGCCCCTGAGAGCCAGCCTGCACTTTGAGGTCTGGGAGCCACTTCCCTGGTCTTCGCAGTTGCACCAATGGAATCCCTGGGGGCTTTGCTTTTCTTTTGTATTTTTCTTTCTAATTTTTATTTATTTTATTTTTTTCTATTTTTTTATTTTTCTTTCTTCTTTCCTTTTTATTTTTCTCCATTTCTCAGACTCTCATCTCTCCACTACAACAGCAAACTCCCTTAGCACTCTTTTGTGTGTTTGTGTGTGTGTGTTTGTTTGTTTGTTTTTGCCTCCTATTTCTCTCTGCTCTCTCTCTTCTTTACCATACCTATCTTAGCTCCACACATCACAACCTCCTCTCTCCTCCCTGCCTACCCACACCATGTGCCGAACATCACACCCCTAATCAGCACAGGCACAGCCTACCGGAACCTGCCCTGCGCTGAGTCCTGGCCTGTCCTGTCAGATCTAGTATGTACCACAAACAAGTCATCCCAGCCCCTCTCCTTCAGCTGGACCTGCCCTGTTGCACCATAGCTGAGGACTGGACCTTCCATTGGAAAAGGAGGTGAAAAATATCATGCCCACAGATGAGCAAACTACAAAGAATGCAAAGCCCGCCTGCTCAGACATAAACAAATAAAACAAAAAGCAGGATGAAACAAACAAATCTACAATAAATAAAAGAAAATAACTACTGAATGTACAGTGGATAGCAGACAATGTCAAAATATATAAAATAAAAACAGAATAAGATGTTTAAAGTAGGCATCCAAAATAAAACATCAGATTACTTTCCAGTAGAAGAAAAAACACTAGAAATACCTGATAGGGAATTCAAATCTCTAATATTCAGAGCTATCCAAGAGTTGAAGCAAAAAACAGAAAAAATGAGGAAAAAGAGACAAATTCAGGGAAAAGACAGACAAATTCAGGGAAAATACAGACAAAAAAATGGAGGAATTCAGGAAAATAATACAGAAACAAAATGCCAGAATAAATTCACCATGAGAAATCATACAAAAGCAACAATTAGAAATCCAAAAGATAAACAACAAGATTTCAGAAATGGACAGTGTCATTGAAGGGCTGAGGAACAGGTATGAAACAATGGAAGACAGGATCAGCAAAATTGAAGACAAACACTTGGATACAAAATCAGTAAAAAGAATGAAGAAAAATGAAGAAACCCTGAGAATTATGTGGGATACAATCAAAAGCAAAAATAGGCGAGTGATTGGAGTTCCATAACAGACGGTGGGAATGGAAAAAACAGAGCGGATCATTGAAGAACTGCTAACAGTAAATGTCCCTAATATCATGAAAGATGAAAAACTGACCATCCAAGAAGATCAAAAAACCCCCTATAGGATAAATCCAAAAGAAAATCACCAAGGCATATCATAATCACACGTCCTAAAACCAAAGACAAAGAAAGAATCCTGAGAGCAGCTTGAGAAACATGAAAAGTCACATACAGAAGGCAAACAATAAGACTAAGTTCTGACAACTGGGCAGAAACCATGCAGGCAAGAAGGCAAGGGGATGATATATATAAAACTTTGAAAGAAAAAAAATTGCCTAACAAGAATAATATATCCTGCAAAACTCTCATTCAAATATGTTGGTGAAATTAGGACATTTCTAGATAAACAGAAATTAAGGGACTATGTAAAAGCCAAACCAAACTTACAAGACTTATAAAAGGGAGCCTTTAGTCTGAGAACAAACAACCTCAGACCACAGCCTGAATTTCAGATGCAAGATTGTACCAGCCGCATAACAACCTAGGAAATGAACTCTCAAGAACTATCCAAAACCAAAAGAATTACAACAGTGAAACAGAGAGGTTAATCTGTAAATGACAACAGCATCAGAACAATAAAAGTGGAAATAAACAGTGAAGTTATAGAACTTTCCAGTGGAGAGGAAGGCAATGTGATACTCAGTAATAATACATTGGTTCAAACCTAAGAAGATAAGAGTAGATTTCAAGGTAACCACAAAGAAAGTTAACATATATTCTCATCAAAATAAAGAAGAAAAACATAAAGTTTCAGTAAAAACAAAATCTACAAAAACAAAAGAAATGAAAAAGAAAAAACCACAAACAAAAGGAATTCAGCACCAGAGAGTAAAAGAAACAAAGAAAATTCCAGCACTCCAAAAAAAGCACTACAAAATGACAACGATAAACTCACACACATCAATAATCACACTGAACATAAATGTCTTAAATGTACCCATAAAGAGACAGAGAGTGACAGAATGGATTAAAAAACAGGATCTATCAATATGATGTCTACAAGAGACACATCTTAGAAACAAAGACACAAATTTATTAAAAATCAAAGGATAGAAGAAAACATATCAAGCAAACAGCTACCAAAAAAGGGTAGGAGTGGCAATATTAACCTCAGATAAAATAGATTTAAAACAAAAAGTCCACCATAAAAGACAAAAGAAAGGCACTGTATAATGCTTAAAGGGACAATCCGTCATGAAGATATAACCATAAAAAAGACCTATGCATCCAATGACAGGGCTTCAAAATACATAAAACTATAACAGCACTGAAAAGAGAAATTAATAAGTCCACAATAATAATAGGAGACTTCAATATGCCACTCTCGGTGGAGGACAGAACATCTAGAAAGAAACTCAGCAAAGATAAAGAAGAGGTAAAGGGCACAATCAGCCAAATTAACCACATATACATATATAGAAAACTCCACACAACAGCTGCAAAGTACACATTCTCTTCCAATGTATATGGAACGTTCTCCAGAATAGACCACATATTAGGTCACAGAGCAATCATCAAGAAAATCCAAAACATTGAGATAGTACAATGTATCTTCTGTGACCACAATGCCACCAAGGTAGGTACAAATTAATAGCAGGAAGATGAATGAAAAAAAAATCAACTACATGGAAACTAAATAACACCATGATTAAAAACCACCGGGTAATAGAAGAAATCAGAGATGGAATAAAAAAATTCCTAGAGTCAAATGAGAATGAAAACACATCATACCATAACCTTTGGGACACAGGAAAGGCAGTCTTAAGAGGTCAATTTATAGCAATAGATGCACACATCAGAAAAGAATAAAGGGACAAAATCAAAAGATTAGCTACACTACTAGAACAAATAGAAAGAGAACAGCAAAAAAGCCCACAGCCACCAGAAGAAAAGAAATAATAAAGATCAGAGCAGAAATAAATGAAACAGAGAATAGAAAAACAATGAAAAGTATTAACAAAACCAAAAGTTGGTTCTTTTAAAGGATCAACCAAATCAACAAACCACAGGCCAAATTGACAAAAGAAAAACAGGAGATGATGTAATTAAGCTAAATAAGAAATGAAATGGGAGAAATTACAACAGATCCAACTGAAATAAAAAGGTTCATAACAGAGTATTATGAAAAACTATACTCCAACAAATTTGAAAACCCTGAGGAAATGGACAAATTTCTAGAAACACACTACCTACCCAAACTATCACAAAATGATGCTGAAGATCTGAACAGACCCATAACAAGAGAAGAGATTGAAAAGGTAATAAAAAAAACTCCCAATGAAAAAAAACCCTGGCCCACATGGCTTCACTGGAGAATTCTACAATACATTCACAGAAGAGCTTACACTGGTACTACTCAAACTATTTCAGAACATAGAAAAGGAAGTGACACTTCCAAATTCATTCTACGAAGCCAGCATAACCTTGATACCAAAACCAGGCAAAGAAGCAACAAAAAAAGAAAATTACAAACCAATATCTCTCATGGATATAGATGCAAAAATTCTCAACAAAATTCTAGCCAGTAGAATTCAGCATCATATCAAAAAAATAATACACAACAATCAAGTAGGATTCATACAAAGTATGCAAGGATGGTTCAACATTAGAAAATCAATCAATGTAATCCACTGCATAAATAAAAGAATCACACGATCATCTCAATTGACACAGAAAAGGCATTCAGCAAAGTCCAACACCCATTCCTGGTAAAAACTCTCAATAAAATAAGTAAGAAGGGAAATTTCTCAACATAATAAAGGGCATCTATGCATAACCAACAGCCAACATCATTCTTAATGGAGAGAGGCTGAAAACACTCTCCCTGAGAACAGGAACAAGACAAGGATGCCCTTTATCACCACTTCTATTTAACATTGTGCTGAAAGTTCTATCTAGAGCACTAATGCAAGAAAAAGAAATAAAGGGCACCCAAATTGGTAATGAAGAAGTTAAACTGCCCCTATCTGTGGATGATATGATACTATACGTAGAAAACTCAAAAGACCACCTGAGAAAACTACTGGGACTAATAGAAAGATTCAGCAGAGTAACAGGATAGAAAATAAAGATACAAAAATCAGTTGAATTCTTATACACCAATAAAGAGAATGATGAAAAGGAAATCAGGAAAAAATATCATTTATAATAGCCCCCCAGAAAAATAAAATACTTAGGAATAAATCTAAACAGGGATTTCAAAGATCTAGAGAAAGAAAACTAGAAAACACTACTGCAAGAATCCAAAAGAGATCTACATCAATGGAAAAACATACCATGCTCATGGATAGGTAGAATCAACATTGTGAAAATGAGAATTCTCCTCAAAGCAATTTACAAATACAATGCAATCCCAATCTGAATACCAACAACATTCTTTAAAGAGTTGGAAAAAGTTAATCATTAACTTTATACGGAAAGGGAAGAAGCCCCGGATAAGTAAAGCACTACTGAAGAAGAATAAAGTAGGAGGACTCCCACTACCTGACCTGAGAATCTACTATACAGCTACCATAGTCAGTACAGCTTGGTATTGGTACAACGACAGACACATTGACCAATTGAACAGAATTGAGAACCCAGATGTAAATCCATCCACCTACGGTCACCTGATCTTCGTCAAGGGCCCAAAGTCCATCAAATGGGGGAACTGACAGTCTTTCTATCAAATGGTACTGGCAAAAGTGGATGTACATCTACCAAAAAATGAAACAGGACCCATACCTCATACCACACACAAAAACTACTTCAAAATGTATCAAAGATCTAAATATACAGCCCAAAACTATAAAGTTCATAGAAGAAAATATAGGATCAACACAAGAGGCCCTAATACACTGCATTAATAGGGTACTAACCATAACAAATGACACACACACAAACTCCAGAAGATATGCTAGATAATGGGATTTTCTAAAAATTAAACACTTATGCTCATCAAAAGACTTCACTAAAAGAGTAAAAAGAACCTACATAATGAGAAAAAATTTTTGGCAGTTACAAATCAGACAAACTTCTAATCTCTAAAATCTATAAGAAAATCTAACATCTCTACAACAAAAAGACAACTAATCCAATTAAAAAATGTGCAAAGAAAATGAACAGACACTTCATCAAAGAAGACATTCAAATGGCCAACAGACACATGAGGAAATCGTCCCGATCACTAGCCATTAGAAAACTGCAAATCAAAACCACAATGAGATACCATCTCACCCTGGCATTACTGGCATGAATCAAAAAAACAGGAAATAATAAATATTAGAGAGGCTGCACGGAGATCGGAACTCTTATGCACTGCTTTTGGGAATGCAGAGTGATAACTACCATTTTGGAAAATGGTATGGCACTATAAATAGAAATATCATAATATCCAGCAATCCTACACGTAGGAATATATCTTAGAGAAGTAGGAGTCGTCACATGAATAAACAAATGCACAGCCATGTTAATTTATTGGAGAATTGTTCACAATAGCAAAAAGATGAAAACAACCTAGATGCCCATCAACGGATGAATGGATAAACAAACTATGGTACGTACATACAATGGAGTATTACTCAACAATAAAGAGCAGTGATGAATCTGTGAAACATCTCATAACATGAATGAATCTGGAGGGCACTATGCTTAGTGAAATAAGTCAATCACAAATGGGAAAATATTGTATGAGACCACTACTGTAGAATCTCATGTAAAGGTTTACACACAAAAAGAAACAATCTTTGATGGTTATGAGGGAAGGGAGGGGTGGGGATGGAAAAACACTAAATAGACAATAGATAAGTGGTAACTCTGGTGAAGGGTAAGACAGTACACAATACTCGGGAAGCCAGCACGGCTTGTACAAGGCAAGGTCATGGAAGCTCCACAGACACATGCAAACTCCCTGAGGGACCGAATTGCTAGGCTGAGGGCTGTGGGGACCAAGGTCTCGGGGAACATCTAGCTCAACTGGCGTAACATAGTTTATAGAGAAAATATTCTACATTCTACTTTGGTGAGTAACGTCTAGGGTCTTTAAAGCCTATGAGCAGCCATGTAAGATACTCCACTGGTCTCACACTTTTGGGAGCAAGGACGAATGAAGCAAACTAAAGATACAAGGAAAAGATTAGTCCAAAGGACTAATGGACCACATCTACCACAGCCTCCACAGACTGAGTTAAGTACAATGAGATGGTGCCTGGCTACCACTACTGACTGCTCTGACAGGGATCACAATAGAGGGTCTCGGACAGAGCTGGAGAAAAAAGTAGAACAAAATTCTAACTAACAAAAAAAGACTGGACTTACTGGTCTGACAGACTGGAGAAACTCTGAGAGTATGGCCCATGGACACCCTTTTAGCTCAGTAATGAAGTCAATCCCGAGGTTCACCCTTCAGCCAAGGATTAGACAGTCTCGTAAAACAAAAAGAGACAAAAGGGGCACAACAGCCCAGGGACAAGGACTAGAAGGTAGGAGGCAACAGGAAAGCTAATAATAGGGAACCCAAGGTCAAGAAGGGAGAGTGTTGATATGTCGTGGGGTTGTTAACCAATGTCATAAAACAATATGGGTACTAACTATTTAATGAGAAACGACTTGTTCTGTAAACCTTCATCTAAATTACAATAAAAATAATAATGAAAGTATATTTAAAAAAAGGAAAAAGACTTATCAGACATTGGACAGAATTAGGAGCCAAATAAACAACTATAGTTTTAAGCAAAAGAAAAAAAGATCACAGCCAGAAAACCCTATGGAGCTCAGTTCTACTCTGGAATACATGGGGTCATCATGATTCAAAACTGACCTGATGGCAACTTGTTTCTTTTTTTAAGTGTATAGTAGATGTTCATTGTTTATTAAGCAAACAAAATGATGCACATTTATTTAAGTAATAAAATATTTTTATTCTTTTTGATCTATTAAAAAAAGAAAAGAAACTAAAGAGCAAGCTGGGGCTTATTTAAATGCAATAATTATAAACATGATTAACAGAGGAAGCTCCAAGGGCCCAACATGCAAGATTCTTAAAAATAACCTGGGCAGGAACCAACAGTGACACTCCACAGGCAACTGAAAATAAATTGCTGTCGTTACCTATTCCTGAAAGTAATCAATAAACATAACGCCTATAAGTCACGAAGTTCATGTTCTACATCCTAGTGAAATGAGTAGTGCCTGGCATCTTCAAAGCCTGTGAGTGGCCTTTTAAGATACAACTATTGGTCTCTATTAGTTAGGAGCAAAAGGGTAAGAAGGTAACCAAAATCTCAGAGAAGAAACAAGTCTACTAGGCTCAAGCCTACATGAGCCAAGACCTCAACTGCCCTGAAACCAGAACTATATGGTGCCCAGCTACAACTACTGACGAATCTGACCAGAGTCACAATAGATTATCCCTGTAAGAATGGGAGAAAAATGCAGAATAAAACTCAAATTCTTAAAAAAGCCCATACTAACTGGAAGAGCTGAGACCAGAGGACTCCCTGAGACTATCGCTCTGAGACACTCTTTAAACCTTGCAACAAAACTATACCCTGAGACCATCTTTTAGCAAAAAAGGCGAATAACACATAAATAAAGGATCTTACCCATTAGATTGGTGTGGTACTAAAAAACCATTTGTCTGAGTCCAAAAGCTCAACATTTAATCTACAGCAAAGATGAGAAGATAAGGGAGCAGGAAAATTGGAGTACTGGAAATGGAACTACCAGAACACAAATAAAGAGAAGGTTGACACAATGTGAAAAATACAACTAATGCCATTGATCAATTTGTGTGGAAATTGTCAAATGGGAACCTAACTTGCTGTGTAAACTTTCACCAAAAACACAATAAAATATTATTCACCAAAAGAAATCAGAACTCCTGGGTGGGTTGTTCAGATATTGAAGGATGCATATGCCGCACCCAAAAATATTGTTAGCTCCTATTCATAAAAATACCCAAAAGAAGGTCAAATTAAATGGGAGCCTGAAAAAAGGCAGGCTATTTTGAATTGCAAAAAGCAGTGACTCAGTCAATGCCTCTGGACCCTTATGCTCCATATTCTGATATGATTTGGGAAGTGTTTGTGTCTTATTCCAGGTTTTCTAGATGAACAAAATCAATGAGACGTATATCTCTGTCTGTCTGTCCATTTATCTCTCTAAATATACAGAGATATACTTCAAGGAAATGGCTCACTCAATTGTGAGGGTTGGCAAGTTCCAAACATGTACCTGTAGGGCAGGTGGGAGGCTGGACACCTCTGCTGGCTACTGTTAATGCAGGGGTTGGTGAATCCAAAATCTACAGATCAGGTGGCAGGCTGGAGACTTTTGCAGGCTTACATCCCAAAAACTGGAAGTCAGGAGAAGAGAAGAGTACATTGTTGGGAGAGAAAACGAGTTGCTAGAACATCCATTTATATACTGGAGGCAGGATACATCACCAAAGAAATTCCCCTTTCAACTGATTTGCTGCATACATCAGATCACAAAATGGAAGATAATTACGTTATATTACATTATGGAGGATCCTGGCTGAAAGCAGAGAATACCAGAAAGATGCTCATCTGTGTTTTATTGACTATGCAAAGGCATTTGAATATGTGGCTCATAACAAATTATGAATAACATTGAGAAGAATGGGAATTCCAGAACACTTAATTGTGCTTATGAGGAACCTGCACCTAGATCAAGAGGCAGCCGTTTGAACAGAACAAGGGGATACTGCGTAGTATCTGTCTTGGCAGAAGTACAGCCAGAATGCTCCTTAGAAGTGAGGATGGCAACACCTCGCCTCACATACTTTGGACATGTTATCAGGAGGGACCAGTCCCTGGAGATTGACATAGTGGCTGCAACAATGGTTTCTAGCATAACAATGATCATGAGGATGGTGACCAGGTAGTGTTTCATTTTGTTGTGCATAGGGTCGCTATGAGTCAGAACCAACTTGACCTGACAACAACATTGTGGAAGAGCAACCAGTCCTGTGTCTGCCAAGCCACGGAGAATCATGGCCTAGTCAAGTTGACACATAACATCAACCATCACAGTTTGTAATCTACACTTACTCAGACTGGAGTTTATGGCAAAAGCCAAGAAAGCTGCCTATACCAGTAACAACTGCTGGTATACTGAAACAGAAATTCTCCTGACACAGTGACATGGTGCACAAAATTAGAGAGACAATTATTGGCCTACAACTGGACATTAATTAAAAATGACACTATGACTGAAGGACAGAAAGTAATTTTGAAACCTGAAATACCGTAGTGTCTTGAGTAATGTCAGAGATAAGAAAGGCAGTGCCCATAAAAGTTCTAGAATAAAATGGAAATAGTTTTGTAGTAACATGCTACCAGAGGAATGCAAGGAGGTATTCACTGTATTCACAAGCAGGTAGCCTGTTTTCCTCTAGGTACTACTATGCAACCATATAAGGAGCTGATAGATCCTATTTCCACATGGGCCGTTCCCTATGAACAACTCTAAATCGACCAACAAAAAACTACTTGGTTTAAAGATGGCAGTTCAAAGGTGGACAGGCAACGTCCATGTTGGAAGGCCATTGCACTAAAACCAATTGTTAGAAAAATTTTGATTAAAGAAGATAAAGATAAATCAGCTTAGTGGACTGTATCACATGCTGTTTACCTTGAAGCAATGGAAGAACCAGATAATAATAAGAGCCTTGAATTTTGGAGGTTTATTGACCTATGAGCAGCAGCCAATGGTTGGCCATTTTCTCTAGCAGATGGAAAGCTGAGGGAAAAAAAGGACTACTAAAGGGATGTCTATAAACTTAAAAAAAAAAAAAAGACAATTAAAGGGATGTCCATATGGGGCACAACACAATGGAAATTGCTCTGGAATTTTAAAAGGTAAATCAAAGTAGGACATGTCAGTGTTTATCAGAAGGACTCTCTTCCAGGATCAGAAGGTAATTGGAACAGCAAGTGGATATTCTGATGTGCTCCCTTGATGGGGCCACCTTCTTTTGTGAAATGAGTGGACATGGGAATATTGCAGCCATGGAGAAGTAAAATGAATGTCAACATATTCCTCTTTCACCCCAACCATACAGTGCCTATTGACTATTTTAATACAGACAGAAGCCAAAGTAGCCATGGGAAACATCCTCCAACCTGGCCAGTGAGATTCAAGGGGCACACCTATGGGGATTTCATGGACCTCAAAACTTAACAAAAGTTCTCTGGAGGCATGTACAATTTACATCAATGCACTCTGACTGCCCTAGCCCTGGTAATAGATCATAATAAAAGACATCCTGTAGTATAGTTAGCAGGAGTATGAACTCTTCTAAATAACACCTGTGTCCTCCTCATAAGAAGGATGTGGGCTCTGCTATATAACAGCACACAGTGAATATCAGTCTTAGTATAAGCTTGTAAACTAAGACAGGGTGATTAGCTTTGCCCCCAACTGATATGAATCTGAAATAACCAAATATGGCCAATTATAACAACACCTGTCCATAATAACATCTACTATATGGATAAGGGTCAATTCTGTTGGGAATGCATAAAAAATAGCTCCTTAATTCTTATTGAATTAGTCTGTAATGAAATTGATTATGCAGTGACCAAACTACAATGTGGTAGAATACTGACATTGTTGCTGAGACTTAACTATCTTATGTAAATAATTCATATAATAATACGGTTACTGATGATCAAAGGTATCGGGAGTTTTAATTAAAGACTTGTCAGGGTGTAAAATCAATGGAAAATAACTTGCCAGAGGAAGAAGCAAACTAAACATCAACTAATTCCCATGCTAAATTTTTGTGCACAAGTTTATCGCAAATTAAAAATAGCGGTACACTAAGGGGGTAAACAAGTAATCAAATTAGTATAAAAATGTGAAAAAGTAAGTAATGGCTTTACAGGATGGATTAGTGTTTCTTTAAGTCTATACATAGCCACACATTGGCACCTGCAAAAGTTAGGACTATCTATTCTGTTATTATTGCTTATGGTATATGTTATACAGATGCTACACCAAATGTAGATGTTCAGAAAAATACAATTGTTTCCTTGTACTACAGCAAAGACCAAGGGCCAGTTAATCTTTGCAGGAAGGGGTAACTCAGCATGCTTGTGTTTTTCAAACTTTGTACCTTCCCAAAAAGAATTGGTTCTTGGTCGGCTCCTTGGAACTGAATTCTCAAAATGTTCTTCCTGATAAGTGTTTTTGTATACTTGAGGCCTTGAGTCATTCTGTACCAGTTTGCCCAGATAGTTTATGCTAATCATGTGATTTATGGTGTGCACTTGCTTTTTGTCTAGGTATTTGGAACTGGAGAAATTGAGGTCTGCCATGTGAGTGCTGCATGACTGCCTTAAAAAAAAAAAGATACCTACCTGGACACCACAGGCTAGGGTGTTTCCCTGTTTAGCTCCATTTTGCATGCTTGGGGAAACTGTGCCTTGTTTCCTGCAAACTTTGCCTCATGCGCTTTTTCTCTTTGCTACTTTTAATCTGTATCCTTTCATTGTAATAAACTGTAACCATGAGTATAATAATTCTGAGTCCTCTTGGTCCCTCTGGGAAGTCCCTGAACCTGAGGGTGGTCTTGGGGACACCAGATAGTGGACTACCCCCCAGTATAAACGGTAGCAATGTGAATGTAATTCATATATCACAAACTATCAGTGTCTGATAGCCAACTCCTCTTCTGATTCCACAAAATCTTTCATTCTGTTTATTCGTTTCCTGCTCCTATTATGTAGAATCAGGTAAGCCTCATCTCGGTCCCTCAGTTTATCTTTGCTGTCCTTTCTAGTGATTCTGTACTCCTGCTATATTAAATTCAAATCCTTTTACCTGACTCTTAATGCTTTAAAAAATTCAATTCATTTGTTCAATCCATACTATTTGATTCTTTCATGTGGATAAGCATGGTTCATCCACTTTTCTATTCTCAGCTACATCCATTCATTAGTTCTATTATACACTCACAAACTCTCTTAATTAAAATGAATATATTAAGTAATTTCTATATACCATAAACACTGTTAGACATTGTAGGTATACAAATAACAAATAGATATCTTTCTGATTTCGTGGGCTTTACAAATATTGAATAAACACACAGATAATTAACTCCTTACAATTGTAGGAATTATTTGAAGGATAAGCACCTCTTTGTTGAATCTTCTTATCTATACTTATATTATTTCTTGCCCTACATCTCAACACCCTCTTATCTACATACATGTCATTTCCATCTCTTGCCAGTTATGATATTTTATATTATTCTCAGAAATGCTAGAAAATTCATACATGTCAGGCAACATAACTTAGAGTAAGTTCTAATATATTTTCAAAGATAAGGGGGTAAAAGGGAAATCTTTTAATGAGTAAGAAATATCACTAAAGATGACTTCGTCACTCTAGGGTATCTCCTACCAACTTTTCTCTCATGTTATGTTTAACACATACTGGAAAATATTCCCTACCCAATGACCCTCTTGGAAATATGATACACTATGAACCACTACGTCTCACTCTATATGCATTAACTAAAGCAATTTAAGATACATTTTATGGCTTTTATCACAGCTTTTGTAAACAAAGTGATGTTTTTATTGTTTTGCTTCTTGTGTGACTGTATTTAGCTTGTTCACAAATAGAGACTTGGCTGTCTGAGGGGCCACTTTCTGCCTCTGGGTAATACTATATCAGGAGCCCCAGCAAACTGATAGCAATTGCTCAATTGACCTGCTGATTTGAAACCTGACTTTGGCCATCAATGGGCCACCCCTCTCAATATTGTGCTTCAACATTTCAGAACAACAATTCTCAGGTTCTGTTTTGGTGATAACAATTCTTTTGCTTACAAAATTTGGTGTAATCTCTCACCAGCCTCAGTTACTGAAGTATTTACAGGTCTCCTCCAACTCCTACTCCCTATAAAGCAATTAAATAACACCATAAAATACGTAATAAATTAAAAAATGTTAATAAACTAAAGTCATCATTAGTTGTGAGGCATTTTATTTAGCCAGAAATGATCACTTAATGCTAAATCTGGCATGGTAAATAGAAATTTATGTGTCTCCAAACTGGCACTAATACAAAAAATGGAAATGTATGTATTTACTATTTTATTGCCATGTATGGTTAATGGACTAGATGAGCACAGTGGTTAAAAATATTCTTTGAAGCCTGAGATTAATAACCACCCCTGCTATTTACTACCTTATGTATGGGGCCTATAAATGCTTTCTTTACCTCTCTAATACTAATTCCTTTATAGTGTGGCTGTAGAGGTTAAAAAGAGATAATTCATTTACAGAGTTTTCACAGTGGACATGATAAATACTATTATTAAGTTTGATTCTATATATGATGTAATATGTTTAAATATTATACCTTTATAAAGCAATTTCATTTACTTTATTATTCCCTCTTTACATTGATGGCTAGGAAGCTGACAAGCAGATTTTATTTTATATGTTAAATAACTCATGAATTACTTTCTCCTTACGGATCTTCCAGGTTATTTCCTGTGTTTCTTTAAAGCATCTCAAATCACTTAGGAAAGAAGAAGTAACATGAATAAGAATTTTAAATTATCAACCCATCGATATTCATTAATCAGAATTATATAATGTATTTAGTGTAGACCAATACGAATACTCAGAGCAATGTAAGAGACAAAAAAGATTGGAACAGTTTTCCTGAAGGAAATAGAATCAGAAATAAAAAATATTGTAAGTGTCATCATGAAAGAAACAAGATCACCCCCCACCCCCATGAGGCCATGACTTGCAAGACAAGGAGCACTAATGTAAGAGTCAGGGGCTTCATCTCCTCTAACTTCTCTTGGCTGTGACCTTGGGCTGTCGGTAAATGTTGCTAAGTGGAATTCCATTTTCCCCATTTATGCAATGTACCTAGATGGTGGTACCCTACTAATACCAAAAAGTAGACCTTTAAACAACTATGTGACCCAGAATACCATAGATAGGCTACATGAAGGGCAGTGGGACTGATGATAAATCCTAACCACAGCCCTATGAGATAGAAAACATTTGTTAAATCAACATACGCTTGTTGAATGTACTTAATGTGCTAGGTATGTGCAGAAAAGTAACAATGTAAGTGAGGACCTTGGCCTTTCTGGGCTTTACAGAGAATTAAACCAGTATAATAGGGTGTGATCATAATCATAGCTGTTAATAGCTAGCATCTGAGTACACACCAGGCTCCAGGCACTGTGCTGTGCCTTGTTTTTGTTTTGTTTTGTTATCAAACACCCAATCTAATGAAGTAATTCTGTTTTTTACCTTCATCTTACAAGTTGAGGAAACTTCATTATAGGAAGGTTAAATAATGTATCCATGGTGACACAACCAATACATGAAAAAGTTGATATTCAAGAATAGACTTTTTTATTTCAAAGTTCTGTAATTGGGGGTGGGAGTTGAGGGAATACAAGGACACTTTGAGGATTATAGAGCTAAAATAACATTAATACATAATTAAATTCAATAATGAACCTTTCTGGCTTGGTTGAAAGTAATTATTTCTTAATTGGTTCATTCTTTAATATAACAATCCATGTATCTATTAGGTCACTGTGACGTCTGAAGTCTTTCTGGGGACAAGAATAGCCTTAATACTCAAACTTGCTTAATAACATACACTTAAAAAAAATTTTTAAATTTAATATTCATTTAATTTTATATTAACCATTATAAAAATAACTTAGCCTTGTCATTCATTCTATCTTGAAAAGGAGAGAAGAATCCTGAAGAAAGCATGAGTGTTAGAACTGCCTTCAAAGTTCAACTCTGATTTTCCTGATACCTGGAGAAAAGTTAGCATAGTTTCAAGCTAATAAAACAAGTCAAAGTGTCCAGAAAGCAAGCATTTGATACGAACACATGGACTAGTACTGGGCTTTGTGTTCATGGGGAAATGGGAAGTAATGCTAATGCATAGACAAGGTGACTGCCAGCCAGATGCACTTGATAAGAAACGTGACTCTGAGGAAAAATCTCCAAATGGTCCATGTACCTTGAATTCCCAGCATTATCTTATCTCAAATAAAAAGAATCGAGCTCATTTTCATTTAATTTTATTTAACGACTGCATTACCAGCATAACTATATAGAAATTATTACTTTGGGAGTCCCTGAGTGGTGCAAATGGTTAACAACTTCAGCTGCTAACCAAAAAGTTCAAGGTTCAAGTCCACCCAGAGGCACCTCTGAAGAAAGGCCTGGAGAGCTATTTCCAAAAAATCAGCCATTGATTTTATTAGTTAGCAGTTCCACTCTGACACACATGGGGCTACCATGAGTTGGAGTCAACTCCAAGGCAAATGGTACTGGTTAATTACTCTATATACTACGTAATTTTTTATTGATAAGTATATTTTCAACCTTAAATTAACATTTGAAAACACTGAAAGCAAAACCTTATTTCCTAATCTTTGACACAGTATGATTTTCACTTCAGTCTTACATCAAGGTCTACATCTCTTCCCAAGAGAGGCTGATCATTTCTTTACTCCTCACACAAAAGAACTAGGGCCATTATCCTGGAAGACTTTAATATTTACATGGATGACTTATATAACACAAGCACTGGAACTTTTCTCATCATGTTTCTTCAGCTGTACTTTACTTCAGCCACCCACATTATGGCCTAAGTGATCTGGGGCAATCCTGTCCCATGTGTCTCCAATCTTCCTGAGCTAGTTGGAATGCAGTCTTCCAATGGAGATGACAGAAGAACAGCAGAACAGGTCCAGCCAAACAAGCACATTTTAAACCTCTACTTGTGTCATGAGACCAATAAACAACATCATGATAAATAAAGAAAAAATTGAAGTTGTCAAGGATTTCATTCTACTTGGATCAACAATCAACATCCATGGAAACGTCAGTAAAGAAATCAAACAATGTAAAATCTAACGATGTATTACACTGGGAAAATCTGCTGCCAGAGATCTCTTTAAAGTTTTAAAAAGCAAAGATATAACTTTGATGTCTAAAGCTGCTCCTGACCTAAGCCATGGTATTTTTCATAGCATCAAATGCATGTGGAAGCTGGACAATAAAAAAAGAAGACAGAAGAAGAGTCGATGCATCAAATTGTGCTGTTGATGAAGAGCATTGAATATACTGGGAACTGTCAGAAGAATGAACAAATTAATCTTAGAAGAAATACAACTGGAATGCTCCTTAGCAGAAAGGATGCTGAGGCTTTATCTTGCTTCCTTTGGACATGTCATCAGGAAAAAAGCGATTACTACAAAAGGATATCAAGTTTGGTAGAGGATCAGCATAAATGAGGGAAACCCTCAATGAGATGTATTGACACAATAGCCAAACAATAAACTCAAATATGCCAACAATCATGTAGATGGCACAGGAACAGGACACATTTGGTTCTGTTACAGATAAGGTTGTTATGAGTAGAAGCTCACTCAACAGCACCTAACAACAGCAGCAACCTGTATCATGTCTGTTAGAGCCAGTTGGTCAAAGCAAGTCATAAGCCCAAGCCCAAATTTAAAATGTAGGAAATATATCCTACCTTCAGTAAGTGGGATTGAAATGTCAAATCAAAGGACGATGCATACAGGGAGCAGTGTAGAATTGGGGCAATAATGAAATCTATCATAGTTCCAAAGAAAGGAAATAGGATCTGTTGTTAGTTAATAAGAAATTAAATGTCTGCCTCAAGTAGACTATTTCCCTCATATTCTCTGTGCATTCAAAAGATGACTATTTTCTCCTCTTGGCTATTTTCTCCCTCCATATGAACATATTTAGTCTCTATTTAGAAACAATTTCTGTCATATACACATTCTTCTCCAGGTTTGCTTGTTTGTTTCTGTTTTTATTTTTACTTTTAGTTCATATTTGGAGGAGATTCTTTTATCTGTGGAGATCTCTTGAAGCCCAAATTGTGGGAATATCACTTCAGAGTGCCTTTCCCAGGAGCTCCAGGTCTATCATCAACTTGTGGAAATTATTCTTCCTTGTATTTCAGCTTGAAGCTTTATGCTCAAGGCATTAGAATAAATTTAAATATCAACTGTGTATGATATTTAGGCCTGGGTTCTAAATTCTTAGAGAATATTGCCACCTCTCACAGAGGTTCTAAAACCTGGCTGTGTATTTGAATTGCCTGTGGATTTTTAAATAAAGATTGATGCCAATAGAGATTCTGATTTGATTAGCCTGCTGGACCTGGTCTCAGCATCCTTGTTTTATGGGCCTTTGTTGTGGGTGTGATTATTTGCTTGTAAGTCCCTTCAGAAGATTCTAATGCGCAGCAATATTTGAGAACCACTGACTTAGAGACATTGCTTTTCTGACTCTCTTCACTGGTGCTCGTCCAATCTGTCTGCAAGGGCACAGCTCTTTTCAACCAGATGCTGACTTTAAAAAGGTCTATGTTTCTACTCTCATGACCTTGTCTAGTGTCTTGAGAAGATTTCAAACCAGGTCTCTGAGCAACAAAGAACAAAAATCTACTGGATTAACATATTCCAGTGTCAGTCCATATACAATACTTGCCAATCTATTTTTCAGTTTCTTCTCCTTTTTAATCAGCTAGGAAGTACTTCTTTCTTTTTTCTTGTAAGCTGACTTATTCTATTAATGCTATTTTGATTTACTTTATCCAGCAATCCTACGAGTTTATGGCTGCAAGTTTTTCAAGTAATCGTGCCACATTACTGCTTCTTCTTTTTTCAAACAATTTGAATGTCACCTCTTAGAGGAAGCATTTCATCCTAGTTAGATGTAAAAGGCTTTCTCTGGGTTCCAGTAGCACCCTGTGCTTACATATTGCTGTCAATTAATCTTTAATATTGCATACCTGCTTTCCTTGGTAGGAAGTACCCTACCTGGTATCTATGGATCGTGTTTTAAATGACATCCCACATTTAACTATTACCATAGCAGCCGAAACCTAGAGATGCTAAACAATAGTAACAAAATAAGCTGGGTGGATGGAGATTCCAAGTGTTTCTCCCTTGTTTTGTTTTTCTTTCAACTGTGGTCGAGAATATGCCAGACAATATTGTTTCATAATTGCTCAGAGTATTAAGACTTTTAAGAGGTCAAGGCTAGAATTAACGCTATCCAACAGACTAGCCGCAGATCACATGTGGCCTTTAAATTTAAACTATTTACTTAACATTGACAAATCAGTTTCTCAGTCACACTAAACTCAGTGCAAGGCTCAATAGCCACACTTGACTAGTGGCAGCTCTGTTGGAAAGCACAGACATAGAATATTTCCATTATCATAGGAAGTCTGATGGGACAGCACTGAGTAGAAAAGTTTAGTGGCTTTGCCAAATCCACAGCTAGTTCAAATAAAAAGAAAGAAATTGTAACGGAAAGAAACTAACCGAGAGTTTGGTCTTTTGCTCCTGAAAGGAATCAAGCACAGGAAGGTTTGACTAAGATGTGCAAATGCAGTTGTAAAGCATCTAATATCACCTGCTGCTCAAGCATTAAGGGAATGTGTTTGTGCCTTCACACCTAGGCATGATATTCAATTATGTGTGGATGCCGGGGCTGTGGAAAACAAGGCCGCATCAAAAAGTTTGTCTAGACTCATATCCTCAGGGGTCTACGTCTTAGATTAGCTCTATATTTCTAGAGCTGGATCACAGACACCCCTAGTGTCCTTTTCAGCATTGCAATAAATCAGCACTCCCTCTCTGTTCCTTCAGCCCTCCACAGCCTCTGCGGACTGAGGTAGCCCAAGACGTTTATATTCCATTCCAAACGTACACGCTTATACACAGGTCATGGTATGAGAAAGTCTTCGGATATTCACAGGACTATGTGTCAGGTAGGGGAAGACCAGTTCTATTTGGTAATTATTATCACAGAAATGCAAGTAAATGCCACAGTAGAGTTTGTAAAATACATTTCTTTGGGACACTCCCTCTTCAATTATCTGAGTCTTAGGCAAAACAATTTCTTTTGGAACTCACATTTTATATTAAGTTAGACTATTCAGTGATTTGTTTTAAAAGCTCACCTCAAACCAAAACAAACCAAACCTGTTGGCGTTGAGTTGATTCTGACTCACAGTGACCCTATAGTGACTCTTAATTTAACAGGTACACACACACGTACACACACTTGTACATAAATATTTCTCCTGTAAGACAGAAGATAGACTATTAGTATTCATCAATAGAAAAATGTTCAGAACATTTTAAAAACTAAGCAAATTTGGTGAGTGATTTTTTTAAACTTAATGTCAAAATATGGGCAGCCATGAATCTGTTGAACTAAATTCTCTTTGTCTTTGTTTTTAATTTTAATTTGTTTTTGAGTATGCCAGGATTTCCTACATAGCTTGAAACTTTCTTTGGGTTCTATGAGCCCCAGCATCACCCTCAGAAACTTACCTATCTTCAGGAATGATGTCAGGTTAGAAAGCTAGAGAATATATGCAGAAAAATGAAATGCAAAAATTTTAAAAATTATTTGAAATCCATGTCCTTCATTTTCACCCACGCAAGCTCTATTGTTTCCTTAAAGGTTTATTTCAGTTCCCACTTCATCCATACAACAATTGCAACCATTTTTGCCATTGTTTTCCTCATCTTCTCAACTCCATCATTCTTGTTATATGAACAATGAATTTCGTGTTGAGTCATATATTTTGGGTCATTTTTTACTATTTATTTAGGCATGATTTTTCCCCCAGAAAAAAACATGTATTACGTTTTAATTTCTTTTAGTCTTCCCCCAGTTCCTAGCACTGTGTTCTACATATAAATCTACATAACAACTATGTACTATACACGTATATTCATTAATTTAGGGTTTATTCTTGTGAAGGATGATTTGTAAGACCACTTACCATTTGAGAAATACCTGAATTGGGTCATTTCTAAACTTACAATTAAAATGGTCTGTTGATTTGGATGTGCTTTTTAGATGTCAGTGGAATAATCCTACCATGTTGTTGTCATGACCCATTGAAAGTATGAGGATGGTCATGCACATGAGGAAGTGGTTTAGTGCAGTGCCTCCTGATTACTGATATTGAAGGGTAAGGGAGTCTGTGCCAGTAGTGACTATTCTTGCAATCGGTTTAACCTTTCCTATGAATCCTGAGTAAGCAGAGTTTTTCAAACTCAGCACTTTTAATATTTTGTCACAAATAATTCTTGTTATGGGGGCTGTTCTGTGCATTTTATAATGCTTAGCAGCGTCTCTGGCCTTTACCCACTAGATGCCAATAGCATTCCCCCCACTCCTTGCAATGTGACAAAGAAAAATGCCTCTAGTCATTGCCAAATAGCCCTTGGGGGAGGAAGGGCAAAATGGCCCCTGGTTGAGAAAAAACAGTTTAAATTAAGATCCTTGGAATTTTTAAAGTAGATGTCCAAATGGTAGTGGTGTTTAAATGGTCTCTAGTTGGTGACAAAAATAAGAAAAAGAATAGGCATGGTTGGAAGAAGTTATTGTTGTTATTGTTTTTAATGATCCCCGTCCTTTTTTTTTTTTTTTAATTCAGAGGACAGGTCATTCTTTACTAAACGATGTTCAAAAACTTTTATTTAATTATGGTAATTGTACAAGACATTTTGTTTTGTTCTAATGCTCTTTGACATTCTTCTGTCACCTCTTCAAAATGTATTTTGAATATATTTAATTTATTTTTGTCCAATAAAAAATGAATCTATAAACAAGTACTCATTGCTTTAGATAAGAGCAAGAACCTTTTTCTCCTTTGGTCAACTCTGAGCCGTGTTACTCTGGGATCCAAAATGACTTACTTGTCTCTTGACTATCTCTAATTAGGGAGCCATATGCAAGAGCCAAAATGAGACAAATAATGGAAGTCTAATATAGAGGTTATCAACTTGTAGCCGATGGGCCCTATGCAGCCCACAGATGCACTATGTTTGACAACGTAGTTATATTAAAGAATAAACTTCATGGGTGCCTGGCTTCTCTTTAATAATGTTAGACCTATATTCTGAAATGGCTAAAGTGGTTGGAATTTAAGATGCATTATTTCCATCCAACTTAGCATGCGTTCACCCTTGGATCCATTTTTCATAATTTCCTATCATTGCTTATATCTTTCCTTCTTCACTCATTTGTGTTATTCATATGATCCCTCTGTCTTAACATAATCAAAATGAGATGGTTTGGACTAAATGATAACTACCTATTAAAAATAATTTGTATTCCTAGGCGGGGCCGAGATGGCAGAGTAGTCAGATGCTTCCAGTGGACCTTCTTACAACAAAGACTGGAAAAACAAGTGAATCAATTATATATGACAATCTAGGAGTCCTGAACATCAAAGGCAAAGTTGAGGAACCAGACTGAGTGGCAGCGGGAAGGAGAGACAGTTTGGAAGCAGCGAGGAGTTGCTGGACCTGGCCCGGCAAGAGCCTGAGCACTTCAGGCGTGATAAGCTCATGGGTGAGCAGTCAGGAATGCAGCCAGTGGTGCAGGAGGTGTTTTTTGCACCAGGAGACACCCAGTGGCAGAGAGTCTACTAGGTCACCCAGAACCAGTGAGAAGCAGCCCTCAATAGGTGAAAGATAAGTACTTGCATCCGGACTACCACATGGATGAAAACACTCCCCTTAGAGAAAAACCTCTTTCCCATTTACCTCCCTGCTCCCTATTTTGCACAGGGTCCCGAACCAGCTTCAGCAATTGCCAAGTCCCCTGGGCTGGAAGTAGGATCTGTCACATACCCTGAGCCATTCTCCTGGCCTTGGAGAGTGAACAAATCAGCAAACGGGGGAAAAAATAAACTGGCAGATCCTCTAGGCCAGGAACCCAGGGTGGGCACAGCTCCTTTGCCTAGGCGCAGGCATAAGGGGCCCATGGACTTTGAGTGCACTTCCCCTTGCATAGACTTGTGTGGGCCCATTTCAACAGCATAGGCCCTCATTACCATAGTACAACAGGGCATACACCTCAAATCTAACTTCAACAGTTTCAGCTGTGAAGTGGCAGGTTTGTGGTATTTGACACTGCTCTGCCCATTAAGCAGGGTTTTCACCCACCCACATCAGGGGCCTGAGGACTGGTGGCTCCACCCATGCCACCTTGCCACCTGTGATAGGGGCCCAAGAATAAGGGATGCCCCCAGTCCTTACAGCCAACAGCATTGGATACTCATAGTCTGGCTGCAAAACCCACCCATCTACGTGCTCTGGGGAACAGGTACATGCCTTCCTCTTGGACACTCGGGGGCAGCTGTCAGGCCCCTGCCTTGCTCAAAGTGTGTGCCCCTGATGCAGCCACATGCCTGTGCCTACAGCAATCACCCATGCTTGTCTAGGACTGTAGGTGAGAGCTTGCACCACACACTTGGTGGCTACCACCTACCTGGGCACCTGAGGTGAATCCATATAGGAGGAGTGTGCAGGCTCCTGAACTCACATACCTAGTAACAGATCAAACCAACTGGTGACAGCACAATAGAGCTTCAAAGTTGCCAATAATCAAACTAGCTCACACAAGCAGCCTATTTGGGCATATCAAAACAAAACAAAAAGCTAGGACACAGTAAGCAAACATAAAATAAATAAATATAATAACTTATTGATGGCTCAGAGACAACGGTCAATATCAAATCACATAAAAAAGAGAGTCCACGATGGCTCCAGCAAG
>NW_004443940.1:59404-60606 GCF_000243295.1 Trichechus manatus latirostris | reverse complement strand
TCAGGTACAAGATAAACATATAAAAATCAGTTGGATTCCCTTACACCAACAAAGAGAACCTCGAAGAGGAAATCACCAAATCAATACCATTTACAATAGCCCCCAAGAAGATAAAATACTTAGGAATAAATCTAACCAGAGATGTAAAATACCTATACAGTGAAAACTACAAGACATTACTGCAAGAAACCAAAAGAGACCTGCATAAGTGGAAAAACATACCTTGCTCACAGATAGGAAGACTCAACATAGTGAAAATATCAATTCTACCCAAAGTGATCTACAGATACAATGCAATCCCAATCCAAATTCCAACGGCAGTTTTTTAAAGAGTTGATGAAACAAATCACCAGCTTCATACGGAAAGGGAAGAGGCCCCAGATAAGTAAAGCATTACTGAAGAAGAACAAAGTGGGAGGTCTGATTTTAGAACCTATTATACTGCCACGGTATTCAAAACAGCATGGTACAACAACAGATACATAAACCAATGGAACAGGATTGAGAATCCAGACATAAATTCATCCAGCTATGAGCAGCTGATATTTGACAAAGTCCCCAAGTCCATTAATTGGGGGAAAAGGCAGTCTCTTTAACAAATGGTGCTGGCATAACTGGATATCCATCTGCAGAAAACTGACACAAGGCCCATACCTCACACCATGTGCAAAAACTAACTCAAAATGGATCAAAGACTTAAATATAAAATCGAAAATGAAAAAGATCATAGAAGAAAAAAAGGGACTATGCTATGAGCCCTAATACATGGCATAAACACAATATGAACGATAAGTAACAAGGCACAAGCTCCAGAAGAGAGACTAGATAACTGGGAGTTCCTAAATATCAAACACTTATGCTCATCAAAAGACTTCACCAAAAGAGTAAAAAGACAACCTACAAACTGGGAAAAAAATTTTGGCTACAATAAATCCGATCAGCATCTATTCTCCAAAATCTTCAAGATATTGCAAAACCTGAACAACAAAAAGACAAATAATCCAATTAAAAAATGGGCAAAGAATATGAACAGGCACTTCACCAAAGAAGATATTCAGGCAGCTAACAGACACATGAAGAAATGCTCATGATCATTAGCCATCAGAGAAGAACACCAAAGACACAAGGAAAGTATTGGCCCAAGAGACAGAATGGGCCACATAAACAGAGACTTCATCAGCCTGAGACCAGAAGAACTAGAT
>NW_004443940.1:57932-59304 GCF_000243295.1 Trichechus manatus latirostris | reverse complement strand
AGAGACAGTAATGAGAAATCCAGAAGATTAACAATAAAATTTCAGAATTAGACAACTTAATAGACAGTCATAGGAGTAGAATTGAGGCAATGGAAGTCAGAATTAGTGAGATTGAAGATAAAGCATTTGACACCAACGTATCTGAGGAAAAATCAGATAGAAGGATTAAAAAAAATGAAAACAACCTAAGAATTATGTGGGACCGTTTAAGAGGAATAACCTAAGAGTGATTGGAGTACAAGAACAGTGTGGGGGGAACAGAAAATACAGAGAGAATTGTTGAAGATTTGTTGGCAGAAAACTTCCCTGATATCGTGAAAGACGAGAAGATATCTATCCAAGATGCTCATTGAACCCCACATAAGCTAGATCCCAAAAGAAAGTCACCAAGACATATTATAATCAAACTTGACAAAACCAAAGATAAATAGAGAATTTTAAGAGTGGCCAGGGATAAACAAAAAGTCATCTACAAAGGAGAGTCAATAAGAATAAGTTCGGACTACTAAGCAGAAACCATGCAGGCAAGAAAGCAATGGGATGACATATATAAAGCCTTGAAGGAAAAAAATTGCCAGCCAAGAATTATATATCCAGCAAAACTGTCTCTCAAATATGATTGCAAAATTAGAGTATTTACAGATAAACAGAAGTTTAGAAAATTTGCAAAAACCAAACCAAAATTACAAGAAACACTAAAGGGAGTCCTCCAGTTAGAAAATCAATAATATCAGATAACAACCCAAGACTAGAACTCAGGACTGAGCAACCAGATATCAACCCAGATAGGGAATTCACAAAAATAAATCAAAGCTAAAACACTGAAAATAGGGAAACAGATGTCAATATGTAAAAGACAATAATATTAAAACAAAAGAAAGTGACTTAAAAAAATGTAGACATAGATTTTTCATATGGAGAGGAAGTCAGGGTGATATAAAGAAATAAAAGACCAGTTTAAACTTAGAAAAACGGGGATAACTATAAAGATAACCACAAAGGAAATAACAATCTTACAAGTCAAAATAAAAAACTAGAAAAGTATGAAAACTCAACAAACACAAAATCAACAGTGAAAAAGATGAAAAGAAAATACGTAAAGAAAAATGACGCAGCACAGAAAATTAAGGGGGGCAAAGAAAAGGTGAACAACACACAAAAAAAGACATCAAAATGACAGTACTAAACTCACACCTATCAATAATTATGCTGAATGTAAATGGACTAAATGCACCAATAAAGAGACAGAGAGTGGCAGATTGGATAAAAAAACACAATCTGTCTATATGCTGCCTATAAGAGCCACAACTTAAAGACACAAACAAACTAAAACTCAAAAGATGGAAAAAAATATATCAAGCAGACAAAACTC
>NW_004443940.1:56383-57724 GCF_000243295.1 Trichechus manatus latirostris | reverse complement strand
AAAAAAAATTTTGTTCCAAATGTCAGGAAACGTGAAGGCACTTGTTTTAAAAGAAAAGCTCATCTCAAAGAAGAAAGTTAGTCCAGAGTTGAGTGACAGTGTTTCTCTGTTGTTCAATCCAGCGTGTCAAGCACTAATTGTGGAGTGCATGAGTGATAGCCTAATCTCTGCACTGGTCCTAGATGTATAAGCATATTACAAGAACTTTTGCAGCTATTTATAACAAAAGTCTGGTAATTTGTGACAACAAATCCAAATCCAACTGTCATATTAAGTGCGAGTTAGTATCTTGAAATCCACAGCTCTTTGTGAAGGCCAGTTATACACGTTCCAAATAAATGCAGTATTTATTTTAAACTGCTTCTTCACTGGTCTAGGTTATTGTTATGGAGGGACCATTATGAGCTAATTGCCAGGTAGGAGTGTGATTTCTGCTTGTAACAATGCTTCTGTGATTGAGTATTAGTTGTACTGCAATTATATGCTAGAATAAGTATATAAAAGCACAGATTTGTTCCAATGAAATAGAATCACATTCAAGACTTTTCTTAAAAGCTGATTCTACTAGTAAATGAGGCCACCCCAAGTGAATATTATAGAATTATTACAAATATCGTGAAATGTATAGCTGTGAGCTATCTTCTCAACTATTGTTAAAGAGCAGGGTAACACTGGGACAGAATGAAGCTGACGTTAAGCACCTTTCCAAGGAACTATAGCTCATTACTGAAAAAGTCTGTTCTAAAACCCTGTCTTGATATCTGTTCTCCAAAGCACTTGTGCACGCTTGCTGTCTTGCCTAAAGAAATGCACAGGTAAACCAGATTTTGAGCTTTGTTTTTTGTACAGGGTTTATCCCCTACTTCATCTATCATCAAAGATGGGATAAAGGAGAGAAATTTTGAAATGAGAAAGCTAGTAGCAATCTAGAGAGAGTCTAAAGACAAGTTATTTATCATTTAAAGTCTTGAAATCATTAAAAGTCTTAAAAATTTTCAATGGTGAATAATGAATATTAATAATTAATAATTCATGTCTATATGATTCCAGTGAGTTTTAAGTATTACTAAACGATACACCAGCTTTCCTATGTTTAAGACATCACTAAATAGACATCCTTAATGTTATTTGCAATTGACTCTACTATCAAATATATGACAAAAAATAAAATCTGGAAGATAAAAGATGGTCTGCAGAAACCACTAGAATGTAAGCAAAGATTCTTCTATTCAGGAATTGAGGAAGTGCTAGACCAGCAGAGAATAGCCAGCAAGGATCTCAGCTGTCTGAGGCATCAAACTGAGTGAAACCAATCAATCGCTGGTGAGAAATAACACCTGC
>NW_004443940.1:51549-55666 GCF_000243295.1 Trichechus manatus latirostris | reverse complement strand
ACCAGGCAGTGTTTCATTCTGTTGTATATAGGGTCTCTATAATTTGGAACTGACTTGTTGGCACCTCACAACAACGATAAACCAGAGCCCTCTGGGAAGGAAAGTTTGGGAAGTGTATTTTCCAGGTCTTCTATCTCTGCAATGCAGAAAAGACTGCAAATGTTAGGTGGAATAATGCTAAGATGCCAACAGACAATATAGCATTTTTTTGTCCCTAAAAAAAAAAAAAAAGCAACTCAGTGAAAGCATTTGTTTTTATTACTGTTTCCTTATTTTGAGAATGCTTTTGTTACTCCAGTAGAATGTGGTCTTATACTGTCAGCAGTTGATTTGTTGGATTTATACAAAGGCAATGTCCATCTTGGCTTCATTACTTTCTCGTTTAGACCTAGGGCATAAGCACGAGCAAAGACAGGTAATTCCAAGTGGTTACTGAAATCAATTCATTTCTTATTTGTCAAGACAAATGGCACAAGGCTGAATAAATTTTACCTTTTAAAGTACAGTTAAACCTGTGAAAGCAGGAACCTGTATAAGGCTGAACCCCGGCAGAGAAGGAAAACTCAAATACTTTCCACTAAAACAAGTGATAGAAAAGCGCTCACATTGCACCCTGTCACAGGTGGAAAAATTGTGAAACCTGGAAAAACAAGGGAGTGCCGTCAAGTTCCAGCTTTCACAGGTTTTAATGTATGTGAGCCAAGAGAGTTGCATGCCGGGATTTTATTTTCAAAAACTCAGGCTGATGCTGGGGGCTGAACAAATACAGCATCGTTTGGGAATGTAACTTTTACTGGAAATCGTAAGTGGTGATACATCTATTTTATGGCAACAGTCAAAGAGTACCCTTTAGCAGTGGTTCCTCAAGCAAGCTCCCAAGAACTGAACAGTAGCATCAGCATCACCTGCAAACATGTTAGGAGTGCAAATTTTCATGTCCCATCCCCCAAATACTGAATTAGTTTCTCTGGATTTGGTGTCAGAAATCTGTATTTTAAAAAGCCCTACAGGTAAACTAAGCCAAGTTTGACAAGCACTGGCCCACAGTGAAGAATTGGGACCATAGCTCGAGATCTGCATTTGACAGAATAGACCCATTGCCATTGTCAAGTTTGCTATGATTCAGGAATACATAATGTGAGCATAGCAGAGGTAACTATGCAGAGAGTGTTGAAATGAATCAGAACCTTAAACGGTATATCTTTACGTGATCGAAACAAAGAGACTCCACTAATCCTTCTCCTTCTTCCTCACTGCTTCTGTTTTTATACACTGTCTCTCAATCTTTAGATGTTGGCACTTGTACTGAGATGCTTCTGTGATTAATGTTCCCAACAAGCTGCTCTTGATATATTTCTTGATCCAAATTTTCAGGGCATAAAAAAAATCTCTGGTGAAAGTAAGGATACAGTGTGATGTGTTTGAGTTCTAAATGGCTGAGGATATTTGCTGGGAGACAACTCTTCATGGCTTCTCACCATTTTGCACACCTCACAAGCAGAAGAGCTGGCTGTCTTTGTTTCATACTATCTTTTGAGAGATGTTTGGATAGTGAACCAACCCACTGCTGTCGAGTTCATTCCAACTCACAGTGGCCCTATAGGACAGGTTAGAACTGTCGCATAGGGTTTCCCCGGCTGTAATCTTTACGGAAGCAGACTGCCACATCTTCCTTCCGCAGAGCAGCTGCTGGGTTCGAATTGCCTACTTTCTAGTTAGCAGCTGAGTGTTTAACCACTGTGCCACCAGGGCTCCTTTGCATAGTGAATGGTCTTGGAAAAGAGAAAGTTTCCGTTTAGAGCAAAAGGTAGGTTTGTTTCTAGCCTTGGAAAATAAAGATACTGTCTCCCTTCTGGAAATGACAGACAAGTTTATTCTCCTTTATAAAAACTTGGGTTCCCTACATTGATGATTCCTGTCTTGAAATGCAATCCACTACATTTGGAGGTGTTACCTAAAACTCCCTACAAAGCCCTGTGGGAATTAAGGCTCAGGCAACTGATGCAAATGGAGATAACTCTGACTACTGTCAAAGGATGAAAACATGTACTCTATTAAAAGTAAAAACAGAGACTTATTGAAGGCTAGAAGCAGTTCAAACAAGGGGATACATTAGATCTCATGAAGTGAAACCAAAAGATCTCCTGAGGTGGAGGCAAGCACGTACATTTATGCGGTAATATCAGGGACTTCAATTTTTCTGATTGATTTCCAGGCATTTAGGGAAGTAAAAGTTGGGACAACTTGAAGCAGGGATCTTAATATGATTGCTTTGAAACATATCTGTGCCTTTTACACTAGATACATGGAATAATTGCAGAAATACATGACCAAAGGGGGCTTTACAGGTTGGTCACAGAATAATCACAGAAACTTCTTTCCTGAGAACACTCTGTTAAGATGATATGTTTTGCAAACTTTGCCAGACAGTTGCTTGTGCAGGAGATTTCTGCAAAGGGACTTGCTTCAAGACCCTCCTCAGGACGATTCTTTTCACATCCTTAGCTTAACCACAAGGAAAAACATTTCCTCAGCTGTATAATTAAGTCTGTTCAAAGGTTAATGGTTGCTGGGAAGCAAGCAGAAGTTAAGGTTTATATTAAGATGGAGTTGGGGGTCATACCTAAGTCAATCATTCTAGTTATGTCAGACCCTCAGTTTTGGAGCTCTCGCACACTACTGCTATTGCCTCTGGTAACCTCTGACTTTGGTCTCTATACATTTGCCTATTCTAGATATTTCTTGTAAGTGGGATCATACAATGCTTATTTGAGAAAAAAGAAATGTTATTTGTATTACAATGAAGTGATGTCTGACTTATTTCAATCAACATAATGTTTCAAGATTCATCCATCCTGTACCATGTACATTCAATTTATCAACTGTTTACTTTGTAACAACTATTTAATTATGGAAGCATTTTATGCCATTATAGTAAATATTAGGGAAATACAACAAAGTGTTGTTAAGAATAATTAAAACTCACCAAATTGAACACAAGTTTTATTCTGAGCATTTATTCTTTTGCAGAGAGGGAGGCCATTTTGATTCCAAAAAAAACAAGTGGCTCAAAAAATCTAGCCATAATAGGGCTTATAAAGAAAAGAGAAGGGAAAAATATAGAAGATTAACCATTGTCTAATCTTAATGTGATTGATTGCACCCTGCCTTCCCCCGTTACTGAGACCCACTGATGTCAGGTTACTTCTGGCCTGCCTGCTAATAATTTGGCCTTCCATGCACTTCGAAAGCTGGATAATGAAAAAGGAAGATCAAAAAAGAATTGACGCCTTTGAATTGCGGTGTTTGCAAAGAACATTGAATATACCATGGACTGCTGAAAGAACAAACAAAGCTGTCTTGGAAGAAGTAAGCCAGAATGCTCTTTGGAAGCGAGGATGGCAAGACTTCATCTCATATACTTTGCACTTGTTATCAGGTGGGACCAGTCCCTGGAGAAGGCTATCATGCTTGGTAAAGTAGAGGGTCAGAGAAAAAGAGGAAGACACTCAATGAGATGGACTGACACAGTGGCTGCAACAATGGGCTCAAGCATAACCACAGTTTTAAGGATGGCTCAAGACCTGTTTTGCTCTGTTGTACGTAGGGTCCCTATGAGTGGGAACAAACTCAAGGACGCCTAACAACGACAACATTATACACTTGCAGCCGGGAGGCTTTTTGAGATTTAAATTAGGAGGTAATGGTTTGGCAACTATCCTTTGATAGCAGTAGGAGACCAATTTACATTGCTGCAGAGCAGTTTCTGGCAGGCTTTTTCAGTTTGGATCAGGCTTTCTATGGTTAATATTTGGTTTCCCGTATAAGAAAAACCTTAAAATCAAAGTAAGATGTCTGTTATTAATTTCTTCTTTTCAACAGTGTTAAATGTGCCATTTACATTCTACTTAAAGAGACAGAGCTTGTGTAAAAAATAATTATTTAAATAAAGTACATAACACTGTAAGGTGCTGCTATTAAATATTGTAAGAGATCAATAAACCAAAAAACTCATTGCCGTTGAGTTGATTCCAACTCACAGCCACCCTATAGGACAGAGTAGAACTGCCCCATAGAGTTTCCACGGAGCACCTGGTGGATTCAAACTGTCAGCCTT
>NW_004443940.1:49575-51449 GCF_000243295.1 Trichechus manatus latirostris | reverse complement strand
TTGAGTTGATTCCAACTCACAGCCACCCTATAGGACAGAGTAGAACTGCCCCATAGAGTTTCCACGGAGCACCTGGTGGATTCAAACTGTCAGCCTTTTGGTTAGCAGCCATAGCACTTAACCACTATACCGTGAGGATTTCCAAGAGATCACCTGAGGAGTAAAGTTAATACTGGATAGAGTTGTCAGAAAAGGTATCACTTGAGATGTGGACTGTAGGCTTTCTCTTGAGTGAAGGATCAGTTTGAACAGCTTTCTGATTGTTAAACTCCTAAGTCACTTATTGGTCCTAAGAAATTGTGTCATATTGATTATTATCAATCTGCTTTCTTTTCTTCCTTAACGTCCATTATCCATGTATGGTTTGAAGTGAACTCCTCCCAGCCAAAACATAACTACAAAAGAAAAAACTTACCTTCACATCCTACTTCTTTTGGGTGCTTCTTCCTTTGCTAAAGATAAGGTTCAGCACTCAAGTCTTTCCTTAGGTTAAAGCTTTACATCTAATTACTGATGGTTGGTGAAGGGGAGTTTGCTGTTGTTGTTAAGTGATTTCAGGTCCCTTGGCTCCAACTCTGGCACAGTGGTTAAGAGCTCGGGCTACTAATCAAAAAGGTCACAATTCAAATCCACCAGCTGCTCCTTGGAAACCCTATAGACAGTTCTACTCTGTCCTACAGGGTCACTATGAGTCGGAATCAACTTGATGGCAAAGGTGGAGAGTTTAAGAGTGATAAAACAAGAAATGTGATGAAGATATAAAATCTAATGTGCAATCTTTTTTTCCCTGTCTGTATCTACTGACACTTTTTTAACAATGTTGCTCAAAAAAAAAAAGAAAAAAAACCTGTTTCTATTCCCTTTCTCTTTTTTCTCTTTATCTCCCTTACTCTAATACACACACAAACACACTCACACTTGCACACACAAACACAAGCACACCCTGAGTTTATATATTAACATTCTCTGCTATCATTGGTAGTTTTGTGAAAGATTTTGAGAAGCACTGCAGTGAGCATTCAAAAAACATTGAGTAAAATTGGATGCCCCTTATATAGTTAATGTGTTAGTCTTGCGTTGCCAATTAGATTGTAAACTCATTGAGAGCAGAGTTCACATCTCTACACTATTGGTTCCATGACGTGCACTATGTCTTCTCATACACATTGGTTCTAGAATAATGTTGACACATAAGAATAGCTCATAAATACAAGTTATGCTTCTGATTATTTTTCTGTCAAAAAGGCTTCCACCGTTCATTTATGACCAGGGAAGCTTCTGGTGAAACTGGTTTTCTCGCACTGTAGATCTGTCCTTTACTTGAATTACTTTCTTTGAAAACAAGATATCTTTATTTACAGTTCATCACCGAAGAAAATAAATACATATTTTAACTTTTACTGAACCATCGTATAGATACTCGTCGTAAAAATTACGCAGTGTTTAAGAACTATGGCTGCTAACTAAAAGGTTTGCAATTCGAATGTACCAGCCGCTCCTTGAAGACCCTGTGGGGCAGTTCTACTCTTTCCTACAGGGTCGCTATGAGTTGGAATCCACTCAAGGGAAATGAGTTTTTGGTCTATGTGTGATTATAATATGCTTCACAGATTTTTGAGATTTTTTTTGTTCAACTCTTTGGGTTTTTAAATAACAGATTCTCTTTTAATCATTTTGCTCATTAATAAACCAGTTTTGATACTGTTTTGAAATATTCAGCAGAATGTAGTAAAGTGTTCTGAAAAAGTTCACTAATTAATGTCCTGTGCTTATAGTCAATGATCAATTGTCCCTGTTTTATTTCTATTGTGCAAGACCATGCTGAAATACCATGCAATTATTTTTATGAACAACAGTTCTCTCAAATAGATGTG
>NW_004443940.1:46668-48361 GCF_000243295.1 Trichechus manatus latirostris | reverse complement strand
CATTTCATCCTGTTATATATATGGTCACTATGAGTCAGAACCAACTAATGGCAAGTACAACAACATCAACAATATGCTTCTTTAGCACTCTGTTTACCATAAAACTGCAAGATAACATATTATTTATTAGTCTGTCTCCCCACTACTCATGAATTCCTGAAGTACAGGGTAAGTCTCTTTGTTTTTCTGTATTCTCTGTAATTAGCTTGGTGTCTGCCACATACCATTCACTTTAGAAATATTTGATAAATATAGAAGTTCATCTTCCGTCAAAGAAAGTCTCCATATGGCTGCTGAATCAGTGTTATTTTATTTATTTAAATCATTGAATAAATATTTTTAATACTTTCTATATTCTATATGGAGCCCTGGTGGCATGGTGGTTAAGAGCTCAGGCTGCTAACCAAAAGGTCAGCAATTTGAGTATACTCAAAGATGAATGGATTTCCAAGGACCTTATGAGACCATTACTTAAGCATTTAATTAAAATATAAGAATAAAATAAGTGGTTTGTGAATTCACAGGGTTTAAAGAATTATTATGATTGTGATAGGTGGCAAGTAAAGCATTAGCAAAGGGCACTATGAAGGTAAAGACAGCAAATAGTGAAAGTGTATTTTTGGGTCAATGTATAGTAAGATTACTAGCCTATCACTTATTGGAGACTGAACTTATTTGTATTAATTATTATATAGTTGGAAATTCATGTCACAAATGCAAACATGTAGTCAGAGCTTGAGATGCAGATGGAAAAGAACTCACCATGAGAGCAGAATAAACAAAGGGAAGAAAAAAGCCAGGAGGGAAGCTTAGAGAATTTAAATTTTTAGGAGTCAGTGATGAGAACTGAGAAGAGGTAAAAAGGTTGGGGGGCACAATTAAAGAGGCATGAATATTAAAGGCAAGGGAAGGGAGACTGATTTCCAGGAAAAAGGTGGGGTCACCCACAGTCAACAGGATAAAGGGTATTTCATTTACCAATTTCTAAGTCAACAGTGCACTTTGAAAGATAGTTTGAGTACAGCAAATGGGGATGAATGTAGATTGTAAGTAGTATAGAAGTTGGCATCAAAGTGGTGGAGGTGGTGCCACTTGAGTGTTGGTAAAAATACTATCATGTAAAACTCTCTTTTAGAAACAGAAAGCTTTAAATGTATTTTAAATGTGATCTCAAAGAAAAAAAAAAAAAAAAAAAAAAAAGCCTTGATGGGAAAATTAAAGGCAAGATGGAGAGGATAATTGATGGATTTTTAGAGATGGTGAAAAATGGGTAAGATGGAATAATGTGTTCAGGTGGTGAATTTTTTTGAAAAGAAGCAGAGGTAATTACTCTTAGACAAAGGAAAGTGGTCAATATAGTGAAGATTCTGAGAAACATTGGGGTAGAGAGAAGGGAAAGTGGTTTTTAAATAGGATGTAACTATTAAATTGTTACGGATTGTTAAGCTCTGAAGAGGCAGGTTGGAGTACTAGAAAAGCTATGGATTTAAAATCAAGAAACCCTGTTGTAATTTTCTGATCTACTAATGGCTATGGGATCTTGAGCATATTAACTTCTCTTAATTGCTCTCGTTCTCATTGCCCTTCTATTTTAAAATGAGGTTGTGATGGACTCAGAGACATGCTGCTCAAATTCTCCTTCTAAGAAAAAACTGAAAACCTGTTGCTATCAAGTCAATTCTGACTCATAGTG
>NW_004443940.1:43988-45483 GCF_000243295.1 Trichechus manatus latirostris | reverse complement strand
CATTGCTAAAAATTCATGGTCAATAGCAATCCATTCTGGGGCAGTGTTTAGTGCTTCAGGAACTACAGCTTCCCTGAACTGATTGGAGATTCATAGCTGATAGCAAACCATTGTCTAGAATGAGTTCACACCAGCAAAGCTATAACTCCATTCAAAGGGCCAGCGGTTGAGTCTGATAGTGTTCTCCTGAGAAGAAAAGGTACTCATTTAAGGACCAGGATTTGATGAAAGTGTGGGAAATGGTTGCTTTTGTCAGTGTTTTTCAATAGATTTACTTTGGATAGCTGTAATCTATCTCTGCTTTAGAAATCATCTCAAAAGTTAACTTTTGAATTCATGCTGAAATATCTCTCTTCCAGGAACAATCTGCAACTGATAGAAGAGTTAACATGAAACATTTCCTCATCTTTGTTGTTGTTTTTAGGTGCTACAGAGTTGATTCCAACTCATAGCAACCCTGTATACAACAGAATGAAACACTGTCAGGTCATGTGCCATTCTCACAATTGTTATATTTGAGCCCATTGTTGCAGCCACTGTTTCAATTCATCTCATTAAGGGTCTTCCTCTTTTTTGCTCACCCTGTACTTTACCAAGCATTATATCCTTCTACTGGGACTGATCTCCTCCTGATAACATGCCCAAAGTACACAAGACAAAGTCTTGCCGTCCTCTCTTTTAAAGAGCATTCTGCCTGTACATCTTCCAAGGCAGATTTGTTTGTTCTTCTGGCAGTCCAAGGTATAGTAAATATTCTTCAAGAACACTGTAATTCAAAGACATCAATTCTTCTTTGGTTTCTCTTACTCACTTTTTAGCTTTCATATGCTTAAGAGGTGATTGAAAACAACATGACTTGGACCAAGCACAACTTAGTCTTCAAGGTGACATCTTTGCTTTTTAAGACTTTAAAGAGGTCTTTTGCAGCAGATTTGCCCAGTGCAATGCTTTAATCTTCAAGAAAGCAGACTGCCACATCTTTCTCCCACAAGGTGGCTGGTGGATTTGAACCGGCAGCCTTTCTGTTAGCAGTCAAGCACATAACCACTGTGCCACCAGGGCTTCTCTCAACCATGGCTCCTCTCCATAAAGATTACTGCCTTGGAAACCCTATGGGACAGTTCTACTCTCTCTTATAGGGTCACTATGAGTTGGAAACTACTGGCTGGCAATGGGACACTGTGAAAATTAAATCTCCCTCCCCTTCTTGGTCTGGGCTACCCAGTATTTCCGTCATAGGTAACCACCTTTACAGAGATACTCTGTGCATGTAAAAACTAATACATGCATGCTTAACACAGACACATAATTTATTTTTAATACGATAATGGCACCTTATTTTGCATTTTGCCTTTTTTTACTTAATAATACATCTTTATTCACAAAATTAAATATAAAAAAATTATTGCTTTACTGTCCAGAAATATTGTCATGGTTAACATTGTGTGTCAGCTTGGCTGGGCCATGATTGTCAGTGTTTATATGTGATCACTCC
>NW_004443940.1:34261-36764 GCF_000243295.1 Trichechus manatus latirostris | reverse complement strand
GACAAACAGGAAGAGGGGTTCAGATATTTACTGACAGGAGAGGACAGGGGTGGGGTTAGAGGACAAATCCCCACATACAGTGCAAGAAGAAATGCAATATGTTAGAAGCAGAGTTTCTCCTTTGTCAGGTGTAAAACCCAGAGCCAATAGTAGTAAATATGATCTAACCATTGTATCAAAGAGTGTGCTAAGCCTTTCTTTAGAGCTGAAGTTGTAAAGACAATTGAGAGAAGTGTGGGAGAGGCCAAGATATCCCTCTTTCCCTGTGGGCATCAGAAATCAAGGACTTAAACAACAGGATGGGATTGCTAAAGCTGTAATACCTAGAGGAGAGACTGACCACCTATACGGCCATTGCAATGTCAAGAAAGTAGTGTGATTTATCATTTTTGCGCATTTCTCAAATAGACAGCAAAGGTATAGTTGGTCTGACTTTCTCCATCACCACTCTTCTCTCACAGTGATTTCGGATGTGCTGCTAACACTATTTAGTTTTGGTATGCTGTAAGAAGCTTTACTTAGGCTCCATAATGAGACTGTATTCCAATGCAACCTTTTCTAAAGCTATTTTCCCTGAAGCGAACAGTTCTTACTATTAATAAAATGGCATATTTTAATTTATATTATTCTATTATTTCCCAGAGTGAGTTATGATTGGCAGCACAAGACTAGACATCTACAAAATTAATCTCAAAATGTCACGTTGATTCCTGTCATGTAAACTTGACTCCACACTTGTTACCTCCTTTTCCCAGATCTCTGATATTATTACCACCTTTCAAGCCCGTTATCAACCCACTCCACCATCCCCCTCTCTACCTCCTCTCTGACCTTTCTTTATTGCTTCTGTTTTTTTTCTTTTTTTTTTTTGAGTCCTAGATCCATGCCCTTTGTCCACTTTGATTACCTACCTTTCATAGGCCTTAATTTCAATTAAGTGTACACCGAACACACTGGATTTTAAAACTAGACCCATACTGATTTTAGTCTTGGCTTTCCAATTTGAATGTTGTACCACCTTGAACAAACCATGTAAATTCCAAATCTCCATTTCCTCCTGGAAAGATGTTAACAATAAATGTGATACAAACAGACATACGCAAGCCAATGTTCATTGCAGTACTATTCACAATAACCAAGAGGTTGAAACCGCCTGAATGTCCACCAACAAACAAAATGTGATCTATACATACCATGTAATATTACTCAGCCATAAAGAGAAATGAAGTTCTGATACATGACACAAAGTGGGTCAACTTTGAAAATATTATGCTGAGTCAAGTAAGTCAATCACAAAAAGATGAATATTGTATGATATCACTCGTATGAAATATCCAGAATAGGCAACACGTATAGAGACCAAAGTTCATTAGTGATTACCGGGGCAGGAGGGAGGGGGGGAAGAGGAGGTCATTGTTTCTGAAACACTGAGTTTCTGTTTGACGTGATGGAAAATTTGACAATAGATATTTGTAATTGTTGCATAACATGATTAATATAACTGATGTCACTAAACTATACCTGTGAAAAACATTAAATTAGCAAATGTTGTGTTATATATTTTAGTCACACTAAAATAAAAGCAAAATTAATATTAAACATGATACAAAGTGCCTTTTACTTAATAGGTACTTTATAAATGTGGGTTGTTTTCTTTTCTAGCTTCTCCCAATCTTGCATAAATTAATCTGAAGGAAATGCTTAACTGTGGGAAAAACAAAATGAAAAACAAGAGTAGTTCTGTACAGTTTTTGAAGATAAATCACCATTCTCTTGAATGATTTATCTGTCAGAATAAAGAATTGTGTTCACCACATTCTTTCATTCTAAAAAGTAGTTGCACTCTAGGAGATGTGGTGATGAAAGGAGCATGCCTTCTCTGTCGCTTGCACAGTACAGCATGATGCTGTCTGGTGAATGTTTCCATAGAAACAGCAGAATGGCTGCTGGGGTAGGAGGTACATGGGAATCCCTTTATGAAGCCTTTTGTAGTCAGCAGCAGTCCAGGGTTTGGTTGAGTTTATAAGAAAAACATTGATTTGAAGCTGTATGAATTCCAGAGGAACCAAGCTCAAAGCAAGTCTTCAACCCGTAGGCTTCTAAGTTCAGGCAGAAGGTGGGAAGTATTGAACGTATGTTGTGCCTATACGGAATCAAAGTGTCAATCACCCTTTATTCAGTTAAAGTGATACTTGTGGCTAGTTACACCAGCAGAACTGACCATGCATTTATAGTTAGACTACTGACTTCAATTCTTTGCAGTAAGAGAGTCAAGGGGGTACTAGAAGACACTTATGAAAATCTACCAACCTGTCCATTTGACTTATGAATCACCTATGAACCTATGAACCACTTCCACATTCTAACTAATAGATGGTTATGCTGCTTCCATCATTTCTAGGGTTGGGGAGCTCCCTTTTGGTAAAGACATCCATCCCACTGTTGGACAGCTTTAACTGTATTCCCCAATTTAACTAAAACATGCTTATCTCCATTTTTCATG
>NW_004443940.1:32232-33430 GCF_000243295.1 Trichechus manatus latirostris | reverse complement strand
TTTGTTACTCAGAAAATCAAGAAAATTGTAGACTTCAAAAAAAAATGTTGAATTTTCTTCCTTATTGTTAGTTTAGTCACTGAAAGCGTGTATTAATTCAAAAGTGGCCTGGTAAACATAAGGTTTGATTACTTTGTATAAGTTAGCCTTAAATAACTACAGGTACATTGATAATATGTCCATAAACTGGCAATGACTTCTAAGAAAATAATAGGTAAAATTTATCACATGGTCATTTATTTGGGGAAAATTGTAGACTAGAAGAAGAGAAAAAATGAATAAAACTTGAAAATAGCAAAAAACTAATCATAGAATAATCATATTTTATTTTCTATACATTTTATTTTCCATGTAGTTTCCTTTCTTCTATACACTTGTATAGGATTGAAGATTGCAACTATAGTTACAGAGTTAAAATACATCTTGTTACTAATCATTCCGCAAAATATCTTTCACTTAATGATTTACTCATACTCTCATCAGTTCAGCTGAACTTACTCTATCCTTTCCTCTAAATTATTTTCCAACACAGGCTGCGACTGTCACTTGCTCAACTGAAACTCCCTAAAATTCTCAACTTTTCAAGGAACATTTCCCCAATTATCTTACATTAACTAAAAGCTAAGCTCTCTTCTGTGACATCAAATCCACTCTCCAGTGGAGACTGCACATCCTCTTATACTCTAGGCGTCTTAGGCTGGGTTCTTTAGAGGAGCGAAGCCAATGAAGCATGTGTGTGTATATATATATGTGTATGGCAATGGTTCACACAGTTGCGGAGGCTGGCAAGTCCCAAATCCATGGGTCACATATCAGGCTGGAGGTTTCTCCTGACTCATGTGGTGGCAGGGGCTGACGAAACCAAAATCAACAGGTTAGATGGCAGCCTGCTGGTTCATGGAGCTGCAGGAGCTGGCAAATCCCAAGATCTGCAGGTTAGGCCATAGGGTGCTGGTTCACATCCCAGGAACCAGAGGCAGAGGATACTGATTTGGATGCAGGATCCAGGGCGTGTGAGCTTTATCAAAACATATAGACATACATATGTATCTACATATATATATCGAATTCAGGCCACACCCCCCAAGGAAACTTGCTTTTAAACTGATTGGCTACTCACATCAGATCACAAAATGGAGGATGATTACATAATATCAGCTAAATCACGGAGAATCATGGTGTAGCCAAGTTGACACAT
>NW_004443940.1:9116-11049 GCF_000243295.1 Trichechus manatus latirostris | reverse complement strand
CTGCCGGAAAGGAGCATGCAGTTTACTCACTATATTTGCCTTCTTCTAGTAATACTGCTGGATAATTAAATCCCAATTTAAATGCCTAACTTACCCTGCATTCCTTCGTTTTGTAGGTTAATACCCTGCAAGTATTTAAGTTCAACCTTTCGACATTCACATCACAGTGGTACTTCTTAGACAAATACAAATATCTCTATGAAATGAATGATCCTGCATCCAATAGATGTTCTTTCATTTATTTCTTAGCTAAATCTATCTGGCCCCAGTCTGATGGATTTTAAGTGTATTGAGAATCATGGATATTTTAGGACTTATTAGTATTAATCTACTTGATGGCAACAGGGTGTTTTTAGTACATCAAATGGAAAGTTATTAGTATAAGAGATTTGCTGCATTGTTGTAGATCCAAGCCTTTTCTCATCTTCTAAAATGGCTCTATTTTAAGGCACTGCAAGGAAGGAAAGGAACTCTGTCAATACCTTTTGAAACTTAAAGCTTTTGCTACAAAGTGATATTCACCAATTATACAGATGTCATATTGGCCTAAACAAATCATGAGACCATATTTAACTTTCTTAATTTTACTACAAGTTTAACAGTTGTGGATTACTTTTTATTTATCTCGCTTTGACATTTACAATTTTTAAACTGAAGACTAGTTTATTATTGATTGTGGAATGTATCTAAGTCATTGTTTCTAAAAATAGTTTATCTCCCTTTTTTTCTATTAGTATATTCTGGAATTTTGTTTAGACATATATTAGACTTCTCATTTTAACCTCTGATTTTTTAAACTTTATTTCATCTTTTGTATCTCTGATTTTCTGTTCTGCTACTTGGATAATTTCAATAGTCTTATCATCAGCCTTGCTAATTTTCTTTTCAGCTCTGAACACTTTGCTTTTGTACCTTCTCACATTTTGCATTTCAATTCAGTAGTTCTTATTCTTAGATGGTTATTTTTAAAGTTGATCTCTCTTGTACTTCCTTGTTGTTTTTCATTTTTTCTTTATGTTTTCTGCTTATACACGTTTGATCAGATAGTTATTTATGTTCAATGTTTAATAATTTTATTAAGTCTATGTTGCCTAATCTTACCTATGGTGAATTTTCTTCTTGTGTATATTTTCTATGATTTAACTGTGAGAATTAGAAAAGTTCTCGTTTCAGGGTTTATTCCTCTAAAAAAGGAATTGCTTCTGCTTCTGCCAGGCATCCCAGCAGTGTTAACCAATATGGGGTCACATTAAATTATTAGCTTGGTGTTACTTAGATACTCTTCACAGTGTAAATTTCAGTGCCAAACTAGTATGAGACTAGGTATGATTTCAAATTTTTAGTGGACATATTATTTTTTTCCTAAAGCATAGACACACTCTGAATTACTGTTTACTTTCTGTTTGATTTGTTTTTTTTTTTTTGTACTCCAGGTGCATGCATTTGGATTTATCATAATTCTTGGCTAGTCATAAATGTTAGATCAAGATACACTCTCAGTATGTGTCAAAGTATGGCCTGCTTTCATTTATTTAGTTAGAAATTTACTTTGTTATTTTTAATAAAGTAATAAGCACCTGAAAGCCTGATAGCAAAATAAAAATTAAAATACATGTATTATTAAAAATTTAAAAAGTTGCAATCGAGTTAACTTCAACTCAAGGCAACTTCATGTATTGCAGAGTAGAACTGTGCTCCACAGGATTTTCAAATCAGTGGCATTTCAGAAGCAGATGGTCGTACCTTTCTTCTGAGGTGCAACTGGGAGGACTCGAACTGCCAACATTTGTTTAGTGGATGAGATCTTAACCATTTGCACCTTGTACATTTTTCTCACTCACCTTCCCAATGCCATCTCACAACAAAATAATTATCATCCTGAATTCCATGATTATCATTTCTGGGCTTTTCTTCTTGTAATGTTCTATTACAT
>NW_004443940.1:6201-7691 GCF_000243295.1 Trichechus manatus latirostris | reverse complement strand
GTCTAAAATAAGTTCATTTACATATACTACTATGGATTTTAAGCAAGTATTTGTGATATTTAAACCCTTAATTCACCTTGAGTTGATTTGAGATGTATATTCAGATTATTTCTCCATGGATTTCTTTTTTAATTTAATTTAGAGTTCCTCCTTTCCTCCAGTAATCTGTCATGTTACCTCTGTCATTTATCAAAGTCTCATACATGTACCATTTTTCTCTTTTGTCCCTTTGTCAATACTACATTGTTTTTAATTATCATATCTTCACAATTCCTTGTGTCTGCCAGAGTAAGTTCCCTCCATGCTTATCTTCACCAGAAGCATCTTGGCCTTTCTCAAACTTTATCAAGTTTTATGAAAGACCATATTAGAAATTTGAATGGATTTATGTTGGATGTATAAAGCAGGATTAATTTGGATGGAATTGACATCTTCCAAGATCAATTATTTTTATTTTTGTACCTGATATATGTGTATCTCTTAATAAAGTTTAATAATTTCCTCCTAGAGAACATGTGGATCAGATAAGTTCACATGGCTGCTCCCTTTGCTGATAGTTGGAGTGATTATCTATCTCTAAGTACCTGGCCTTTCAAATTACCGTCTTGCACATTGTAAAATCTATTATTCCGTTTATGCGTCATAAAAGTAGAGGAATTCTCCCAGGGAATGGGTAGACATAAATTTAGTTCAAATTATGGGGTTGATATCAACAATCTCTCTCTCTCTCAGCACCTGAGATTTCTCTTACTTTTGTAGAATCATCTTTGATTTAAAAAACTAAAATATGTTAATATTTCACCCAGCTTTCCTAGGTGTTTCCTTTTAATATTTTTAGAAAATATTGTTTGACATGCTGCTGGAAACAAAAAAGTTTAATAAATTTCAACAATTATATCATTCTCATAAAGTCCTGATTTAAAAAAATCAAAAAACAAAGCAAAATTATCCATGTATTGTTAAATATATAAATGCCTACACTAGATGGGCTTCAATGTATTTTTCTGCCTGAGAACTACATGTTAAAGTTTTAATAACCTTGTAACTAATTTGCTTCTAGTCTTGTCTTCTTTCATTTCATTTTTCTCTTTGGCATCAGAGTTATTTTCTCAAAAAAAAAATTCAAGATGTCATTGACCTGTACTTCATATATATGAATATAATATTTTTTTAATCAATGGCACAATGGTTAAACACTCAGCTGCTAACTGAAATGTTGGCAGTTTGAATCCACCAGAGGCTCCTCAGGAGAAAAGACCTAGCAATCTTATCCTGTAAAGATTACAACCTAGGAAACCTAATGAGGCAGCTCTACTCTGTCCTATATGGTCACTATGAGTTGGAATCAATTCCATGGTACACAACATCAACAACAATAGAATTAATACTCAAGTTTTCTTAGAGTATCAAATCAAGTGATCCAGTTTTGAATTTTTATTTTATCTTCAGGCTATAAACCCTATGCTTCAGCCATTGTGAACCAAACTAAG
>NW_004443940.1:2990-4669 GCF_000243295.1 Trichechus manatus latirostris | reverse complement strand
TTACATTCATTTCTCTCCCCTGGTAATTTGGTTATGAATCAGATTCATACACAAGTGCAATGGATTGGCACAATCTAAAGTGCATCCCAAATCTTAATTTCACGCGAACTTGTTAGATGTAGTTTTTAACTCCCTAGCTTCTAAAGACAGAAAGGCATGTTAGAAGGAGTGGATGGGAGTTTGAAGAACAATGGAACAAACTAGAGTATTTTGCATTGGATCATTTATACCTATCTAATAAGTCCGTTCACTTAAATGACAGAAATCATGGCTTATGAACCCAGTGTTTTATTTAGAAGAAATTCTAAATAGAGTTTTGTATTTAGAAGAAACTCCTGATAAATGGACAGAAAGATTAAACTCAGAGCATTGGTTCTCTTAGAAAACAAACAAACAAACAAACATAAAATACGGTGAAATGATAATCTTGGTATTTACTAACTTGCATTTGTGTTTGTTTAAAGACAAGCCTAGTTAAAACATAAGGAACCATGCTATTTTTAGGATATAAAATCAATTAAAAATAAGACAGTTCAAAAGTTCTTCCAAACAAAATCTATATATAGTATCAAAAACAATTTAACAATTTAATAAAAGATGTGTAAATCTTTAATTCACATAGTATAAAATGTATTTGCAGAGATAAAAGACATAAGTAAATGAAGGGATATGCTATACTTATGAATTAGAAGACTCAATATTTAAAGATTTCAGTTTTCTACAAATTGATGTATCGTTTCAATGCACTCTTGATCAACACTTGAGTGAATTTTGTAAAACTGCCATTCTGATTTTAAAATTTATAAGAAAATTTAAAGTATCAAAACTATCCAAGTCAATTAATGAAGGAATTACTCTGCTAGGTATACAAGCATTGTCTTCAAGTCAATTCTGACTTATAGCCACTCTGCAGGACAGAATAGAACTGCCCTGTAGGGTTTCCAAGGAGTGTCTGGTGGATTTGAACTTCTAACCTTTTGGTTAGCATCCAAGTTCTTCATCATTGTGTCACCAGGGCTTATATATAGCTACAATAGTTAAGATAGTATGGTATTTCCATATGAAGATGGAGATCCATCAAAGTTACAGAAGACAGAGTCCTAAAATAGACCCTCACATACCTGAAAACTTGATTTATGACAAAAATGATACTGCAGTATGGTGCTGGATTGATTGTGGATTGGTAAAAGAGAGAATATTGATACCTACCTCTTCACATATTCCCCCAAAATTAATTCCTTGTGGATTGTAGATCTAAATGTAAAAGAAAAAAATTCATAGTTTGAAATAATAATGAAGAACATTTTATGGCAATTTTAAGAAAGTACTCAAATAATATTAACTGTAAAGAAATGTTAAATAAATTGATGTAAATGAAAATTTAAACCTCACATAAAAGGACACCTTTAAGAGACTTAAAATAAAATGAGTTCGTAACACTGTAATTGACAATAAGCTAATATCTAAAATACATGCAGAATTTTCCACAATAAGAAAAAGACAGACAACTCAATATGAAAATAGGAAGTTATATTCATTATAGCCAAAAGTTGAGATAACCTCTATATCCATCACATGTGGAATTCTTAAATATGGGGTGGTTTATTTAGATAATTAAGATCATACATCAATAAAAATGAATAAATCACTGCCGCATGCAACAACGTGAACAGTCGATA
>NW_004443940.1:1571-2753 GCF_000243295.1 Trichechus manatus latirostris | reverse complement strand
AAGCCTTTATCCTACTGAATAGTTAGTTGCTAGCAAATGTTTATGTTTTACACTCTGGAAGATGCAACTAGTATAACTGAAATAAGATATATATTTTCCTAATCAACTCAGCAGCAATAGGTATGGTTTTTTGTTTTGGAGAAAAATTTAAAAAAATAGTAGCAAATATAAAAGAACGTAATATGCAGCAAATTGAAGATCAAAACAAATAATAAAATTGATTAAAATCTCCTGTGAACAGTGGTGGACCTTTTGGATGAAACATTTTTCAAAATAAACGACCTACCAGATTTCATCAATCCTAAGGCGCATATTTTTTCACAACTAAAGTGCTAAAATATTTACTAAATATCTGAAAATTGAGATACACCTTATATTTATGTGTGTTTCAGTTATAATTTTTACATTTTTGTTTTACTTTCTAAGTTGAACATAAAATAGTGGTATGACTTAGAAATCAATGACTTTTTAGATTCAATAAAATACGACAGTTGTATATCAAATTCAAGACCATACCTACATACATTATACCACCGGTAGATAATTAGTACTGAAAGGACTGTTGTTCCATAAGATTATTGCTAGCATCATGCCCACGAGGACACATACTAAATACCTGCATCATCCACAATTACAGTTGCTCCACAGCCCTACGGTCTACTTTGGTTACAGGCTGTGCTAACCAGTCTCTTGGATGGTCCCCAGTGATAACTGCCTCCTGGTATTCATACCCTTGTGTATCCTCCCAAACTTGAAAAAAAAAATGTTCAAGATGTATAACATAAAGAGTTAATACTCATAATAATATAAAAATACACATTAAAATCTTTAAGGAAAATGAAATAATCAAAAGGAAAAATGGACTTAAAAATGAACAAAGAATTCACTGAAAAAGTATTAATAATATTCAAACTTAATAATCATAATCATTTGAATTAAGGTAGAATACTATATCATTTTTCATCTATCTGATTAAAAAAATAGAATGATAGATAATTGACAATTTAGTCAACGGTATAAGGAAATAAATTATTTTATTCGTAGTAGAACTTTTAAGGACAATTAAGCAGAATATAGCAAAATAACTAATGCACCTCCCCTTTGATCCATTGTTACTGTTTATAATAACATACTATAAAGAAAGATTTACACATGTGAAAAAAGAATACACAATGTACAATG
>NW_004443940.1:0-1255 GCF_000243295.1 Trichechus manatus latirostris | reverse complement strand
ACAAGTTAGAAAGACTCTGCCTTCAGTTGACTGCCCATACAACCCATTTCTGATCTCACCAGCCTGAGCCAAGTCAGAATTCACAAGGTAAAAAGACTCAGTTCTTCAGACTGCCAAATAGGCAGATGCCAGGCCCAGCTTTCTCTCATTGCTCCTGTGGGCTTGTTGATTCCTTGGAATGGCTCACAGAATCAGTGGGGAGCCCTGCTGGCACAGTAGTTAAGAGTTTGGCTGCTAACCAAAATGTCGGCAGTTCTAATCCACCAACAGCTACTTGGAAACCCTATGGGGCAGTTCTACTCTGTCCTATAGGGTCACTGTGAATCATAATCAACTGGAAGGCAATGGATCCCTTCTGGAGATCAGCTGACCAGGTATGGTCTTTGTGGTCCCCATATGTTTGCATGCATTTTAGTGTCACCTGGCTGTTTCAAGAAGCAAAGACACCTTATTGCTCGGACACTGCAAGGGCTATATTTCAGTAACCAAAAGACAAAGTCCAAATTGAGTTATTTGTCTCAGAGCAGCCATTAAAAAGAATGAGCTAGATCTATATACAGTGGCAGGAAATTATATATCCAGAGTATATTGCAAGGTAGGTTAAAAGAAAGTTCTAGAATAACATCAACAACAACAAAAATCAGTTGCTGACTCATGGCAACCCCATGTGTTTCAGAATGGAACTGCACTCCATAGAGTTTTCAATAGCTATGATATTTCTGAAGTAGATCACCAGACTTTTCTTCCTAAGCACCTCTAGGTGGGTTCAAACTGCCAAACTTTCATTTAGTGGCTAAGCACTTAACCATTTGTGCCACCTAGGGACTCCCTTATGGAATAATAGAAGTAGGATAGCCCTCTTTTACCAAAAAAATGCTTATATGTATATATATGTTTTTGTGAAATTACATCTAAGACTAAAATCCATGAGCAATGTATTTCCAGGAAAAGGAGTAAGGGGGGAAGAAGTAAATTTTCACATATTACGTTTGAAAAATTTGAAGTTTTATGAGCATGTATTACATTTTTAATTAAATAATGGAAAAAAATTTTTAAAAGAATAACATACATTGGTGGTGAGTAGAGCTTCTCATGTAAAATGATAACTTGAGAGAGCCAAACTGCCCAGTTTCGTAGAAGTTAAGTTCCCAGATGGAGAGAATGTAGGCACTTCTTTGCCCACTCAGGCTGCTTTCCAGCCCCCCGCTTCTCCAACCTCTTCTACACCAACTCCAACTTTTACCTCTAATATTTT
>NW_004443939.1:37300524-37301544 GCF_000243295.1 Trichechus manatus latirostris | reverse complement strand
AATATATTAATGAGAGCTATAGAGATAGTTTATTGCTGGTGCCTTCCTGGTAGCGACTGGTTAAGAGCGTGGCTGCTAACCAAAAGGTCAGCAGTTCAAATCCATCAGCTGCTCCTTGTAAACCCTATGGGGCAGTTCTACTCTGTCCTATAGGGTCACTATGAGTCAGAATCAACTCGACGTCAATGGGTTTGGTTTTTGATTTTTTCCATTAGGATACATGGGGAACCTCTGGCTTTTCAAACATGCCACAGAAAAAGCAAAAAAAAAAACCATCGAGCCTCCCTAATTATCACACAGGAAAGCCATAATTATGCTTGCAAGCCTTATCTCACAGAAATAAAAGAAAAAAAGGCAAAAGTTTACAAACAAATACATCAAGGAAGCATCACCTAATACAACAATGAGGCTCCAATTCTGAGGGAATAATGCCTTCCCTCTGAGGTCCAGAGGCTTAAAAAGTGGCTGGTACACCATTAATCCAATAGTGAGGAAAGAGTTAACTATCTGTCTTCGGAGCTGATTCTCAGCAGTCGCTTTTTCCCTTTGGCTCCAAGTGTCTACAGAGCAGAAGGCTAGAGGTGGGGCAGCTCCAAGGGCTCTGCCTATAACTGTGACTCATTGAGTAGAACAATGCACTGTTTTTTCACCTTTCCTTGGCAGTTTATCTTCTTAGGCCAATATCTTGTAATTTTAAGAAAAAAGTATTACCATCAGCAAAGCAATATGCTCAGAAGTTAAATTTGTAAATAGCTTTTTACCAACAATCAGGGAAGAGTTTCTTCTTCCTACCATGTACAAAGAGGGCGGTTGTGGACTGACATCCAGCTCTCTCCATTTATTTAGACCAGTGGTTGCAATGGCCTCCTTAGGAAGTGGAAGTGGAGAATATATTGGCTACAGAGTGCATACGGCTTTATAAAGAACAGCGATAAGTAAACCATCTTGTGTAACTTCACCTGGGCTAAAATCTGAACAAGAACACCCAGGCCTTGCTTACCTTGGGCTGGGAATCCAGGC
>NW_004443939.1:37293099-37294056 GCF_000243295.1 Trichechus manatus latirostris | reverse complement strand
CTCTTTTTATTCATTCATTCACTTATACATTCAAAAATAAAACTGTATTAATTATACCTCAATAAAGCTGCTAAAGACAAAATCGGGCTACTAGATTCCAAGCACTTTTCTGAGTGCTGGGGCGTAAAAGTAAGGAAAACAAATGAAGTCCCCTGATGAAGTCCTGATGGAGTTTACCTTCTAGAGAAGGGAGAGACAACAAATAAACATAATGTAATATATTGTCAGAAGTATTATGGAGAATAAGAATTCAGGTAAGGCAGTGAGGCAATGAGGAGGTGAAGGCTGGGTTTGCTATTTTGTATCAGGTGACCAGGGAAGGTCTCAGTGATAAGATTATTAGGAATGAAGGAGAGAATCACATAAATATCAGAGGGAAAAATAGTCCAGGCAGAGAGAAAAGCAAGTGGGAAGACCATGAGGCTTAAATGTGCCTGGAGTCGCATACGCAAAGGAGAGGAGAGTGAGAAGTGAGGTTGAGCAGCCCCTGGGATTGGAGGGAGCTGTGGCACGCAGGTAGTATGTAGTAGACAAATCATGCAAGGCTTGCAGCTCCTGGGAAAGGCTGGAGTTTACTCAGTGAAATGGGGTATCAGTGGTGGATGTGGAAGAGTGACGTCTTCTGACTCTTTATTTTTGCAAGGTCACTGTGGCTGAGGTGTTGAGAATAGACTGGAGAAGGTCAAAGGTGGAAGGAAGCAGGAGCCATCTAGGGAATTATTGCTCTAAATGTGGGTGAGATAGTGGAGATGGATAGGACTGAAAAGTTTTGGTTCTCTTCTTTTAGCCTCTCTCCAGGTTTCTGGGAATTTCCTTTCCCTTCTCCACTGAGTATTTCTGTTGTGAATGTAAAGTAAAAGCCCATCAGCTTATAAGCTCCTTCAGGGGAGGAATCAAGTCATACTTCCTTGCCTTCCCAGAAATGCCTAGCATAATGCTGACTGACAACAGAAGAGA
>NW_004443939.1:37289270-37292607 GCF_000243295.1 Trichechus manatus latirostris | reverse complement strand
CTTTGAGTTGGAATTACCTTGACAGCAGTAGGTTTCTTGTTGTTGTTGTTGTTGCTATAGTTACTATCGTTAATTCAATTTTCAGTTAATGTCATCTGGGGTCCTCTTGCTCCGCAGAGACCTAGGTATGATTGGATTCTATCTACATCGATTCCATGGCCCATGGAAGATCAAGCCCTCCTCCTAGATTTCTTCAGGCATCTGGAAGCTTGACTTCTCAAAATCATTTCCTAGTTCCACATGTGCTGCTTCTGTGCTTCACTAGATTGTCTTAAACACCAAATGTTTAGAGTTTTCCCAAGTAACATACATACATTGTGTTCATGAGCAATGTACACTTTACTGAAGAGTTCATAGGGAAGGCCAAAAATGTATTTACATCACAGGAAAGAAAACAAAAACAAAAACTTTTGTCACTGAGGTCATCAGCATTCTTTAAATAATGTTCCACAAATGTGGAGCTCTTTTGGTCCCAATTTGCCCAGCCTCTATCTTGAGGTATCCTCGTTCCTCTTCCTTTCTCTCTTTTTCTTACTTTCAAGAGCTCAGAAAATGACCTTATCAACCAAACAACACAGAAAAATTCCTTCCTGGCCTCATACAGAGCCAGCACCCTGCTCGTCTGAATCCTTGGCACTGCTCCAAAGCCAGCAGAATGAGAGGATTAGAAGGATCCCCCTTCAACTTCAGACGTGTATAAATACAGCAGGTCCCCCCCAAGATAGATTCTGGCCAAAGTTTTTATTTATTTATTTTATTGTGATTTAGGTGAAAGTTTACAGAGCAAATTAGTTTCTCATTAAACAGTTAATACACAAATTGTTTTGTGACATTGGTTGCCAACACTCGCGGTATATCAACCATCTCTTCTCCACCCTGGGTTCCCTGTTTCCATTTATCCAGTTTTCCTGTCCCTTCCTGCCTTCTCATCTTTGCTTTTCGGCTTGTGTGCCCATTAGTCTCGTATACATGACTGAACTATGAAGCATGTCCCTCACGTGTGTTATTTTTGGTCCTATAGACCTGTCTAATCTTTGGCTGAAGGGTGAACCTCAGGAGGGACTTCAGTACTGAGTTAAAAGGGTATCCAAGAGCCATACTCGCAGGGTTTCTCTAGTCTCTGTCAGAACAGGTCTTTTTTTTTTTTTTGTGAATTTGAATTTTGTTCTACATTTCTCTCCCGTTGTGTCCGGCACCCTCTATTGTGATCCCTGCTAGAGCAGTCGGTGGTAGTAGCTGGGCACCTTCTGGTTCTGGGCTCAGTCTGGTGGAGGTTGTGGTGGTTGTGGTCCATTAGTCCTTTGGACTAATCTTCCCCTTGTGTCTAGTTTTCTTCATTCTCCTTTGCTCCAGAAGGGATGGGACCAAAAGATGTATCATAGATGGCCGCTCGCAGGCTTTTAAGACTCCAGTCACTGCTAACCAGACTCGGATGCAGAACATTTTCTTTATGGACTGTTATGCCAATTGACCTAGATGTCCTCTGAGACAATGGTCCCCAGTCCTCAGCCCAGTAGTTCCTAACTCAGGGAGTTAGGATGTGTCTGTGAAGCTTCTATGACTTTGCCCTGGTCAAGTTGTGCTGGTTCCCTCAGTATTGTGTACTATGTTACCCTTCATCAAAGTTACCACTCGTCTACTACCTAGGTTTTTTCCTCCCTACCACTCCGCTTCCTCATAACAGTCAAAGATTGTTTCTTTCTGTGTGAAACATTTTCTTGTGTTTTTATAATAGTGGTCTTATACAGTGTTTGTCCTTTTGTGGTGGATTTAATTTCACTCAGCATAACGCCCTCCAGATTCATCCACGTTGTGAGATGTTTTGCAGATTCATCATTGTTCTTTATCGTTGCATAGTATTCTATTGTGTGTATATACCATAGTTTGTTTATCCATAGTATTCTGTTGTGTGTATATACCAGAGTTTGTTTATCCATTCATCTATTGATGGGCACTTAGGTTGTTTCCACGTTTTGCTATTGTGAATAATGCTGCAATGAACATAGGTGTGCGTATGTCTATTCGTGTGACGGCTCTTATTTCTCTAGGTTATATTCCTAGGAGTGGGATTGCTGGATCATTTGGTATTTTTTTTCCAAACTTTTTAAGGAAGTGCCATATCATTTTCCAAAATGCTTGTACCATTTGCATTCCCACCAGCAGTGCATAAGAGTTCCAATCTCCCTACAATCTCTCCAACATTTGTTATTTTCTGTTTTTTTGATTAGTGCCAGTAGTGTCAGGGAGAGATGGTATCTCATTGCAGTTTTGATTTGCATTTCTCTAATGCCTAGTAATCACGATCATTGCCTCCTGTGTCTGTTAACCGCCTGAGGGCCTTCTTTGGTAAAGTATCTGTTCATAGCCTTTGCCCATTTTTTAACTGGATTATTTGTCTTTTTATTGAAGAAGGGTTGGATTTTCCTATAAATTTTAGAGATTAGAACTTTGTTGAGTATGTCATAGCCAAAAGTTTTTCCCAGTCTGTAGGTTCTCCTTTTACTCTTGGTGAAGTCTTTTGACAAGCATTAGGAGTTTAACTTTTAGAAGATCCATTTATCTAGCTTATCTTCTGGTGTTTGTGTGTTGTTACTTATGGTTAGTATCCTATTTATGCCATATACTTGGGCTTCTAGTGTTGACCCTATTTTTTCTTCCATGATCTTTGTTTGTAGTTTTTGGTTTTATGTTTAGGTCTTCGATCCATTTTGAATTAGTTTTTGTGTATGGTGTGAAGTATAAGTCCTGTTTCATTTTTTTACAGATGGAGTTCCAGTTTTGCCGGCACCATTTGTTAAGAAGACTGTCTTTTCCCCATTTAAGGGACTTTGGCCCTTTGCCAAAGATCAGGTGGCCGTAGATAGATGGATTCACATCTGGGTTCTCAATTCTGTTCCACTGGTCAGTGTGTCTGTTCTTGAACCAGTATCAGGCTGTTTAGACCACCACAGCTGTATAGTAGGTTCTGAGGTCAGTAGTGTGAGGCCTACTTTGTTCTTTACTTCTTTACTTCTCTGAGGTCTCTTCCCTTTCCATATAATGATTAGTTTTTCCACCTCATTAAGGAATGCTGTTAGTATCTGGATTGGGATTGCATTGTATTTGTAGATTGCTTTGGGTAGAATTGACATTTTCACAGTGTTGAGTCTACCAACCGCTGGACACGATACGTTTTTCCATTTATGTAGGTCTCTTTTCATTTCTTGCAGTAGTGTTTCTAGCTTTCTTCATATGGGCTTTTTACATCCCTGATTAGATTTATTCCTAAGTCTTTTATTTTTTTAAGGGATATTATAAATGGTGTTGCTTTCCTGATTTCCTTTTTGTTGTTCTCTTT
>NW_004443939.1:37285228-37286786 GCF_000243295.1 Trichechus manatus latirostris | reverse complement strand
CTTTTGAAGAGCATAGGTGTTTGATTTTTAGAAGATCCCAGTCATCTAGCTTATCTTCTGCCATTTGTGTGTTGTTGGTTATGGTTTGTATCTTGTTCATGCCGTGTATTAGGGCCTGTAGCGTTGGTCCTATTTTTTCTTCTATGAACTTTGTAGTTTTGGGCTCTATATTTAGGTCTTTGATTCATTTTGAATTAGTTTTTGTATATGGTGTGAGGTATGGGTCCTGTTTCATTTTTTTACAGATGGATATCCAGTTTTGCCAGCGCCATTTGTTAAAAAGACTGTCTTTTCCCCATTTGATGGTCTTTGAGCCCTTGTAGAAGATCAAGTGACAGTAGGTGGATGGATTTACATCTCAGTTCTCAATTCTGTTCCACTGCTCAATGTATCTGTCATACGAGTACCAGGCTGTTTTGACTACTGTAGCTGTATGGTAGGTTCTGAGGTCAGGTAGTGTGAGTCCTCCTACTTTATTCTTCTTCTTCAATACAGCTATGCTTATCCAGGGCTTCTTCCCTTTTCTTATAAAATTAATGATTAGTTTTAGCATCTCTTTGAAGAATGTTGTTGGTATTTGAATCAGGATTGCATTTATTTGTAAATTGCTTTGGGTAGAATTGTTATTTTCAAAATGTTGAGTCTACCTAACCATGAGCATGGTATGTTTTTCCATTTATGTAGATCCCTTTGGGTTTCTTGCAGAGGTGTTTTGTAGTTTTCTTTGTATAGGCCTTTTACATCCCTGGTTAGATTTATTCCTAAGTATTTTATTTTTTTAGGGGCTGTTATAAATGGTATTGTTTTCCCGATTTCCTTTTCATCGTTCTCTTTATTGGCATATAGGAATCCAGCTGATTTTTGAATGCTTCTCTTGTATACTGCTACTCTGCTGCATCTTTCTATTAGTTCCAGTAGATTTCTCATGGAGTCTTTAGGGTTTTCTATGTACAGTATCATATCATCCGCAAACAGGGACAATTTAACTTCTTCGTTACCAATTTGGATGCCCTTTATTTCTTTTTATTGATTTATTGCTCTAGCTAGAACTTTCAGCACAATCTTAAATAGGAGTGGTGATAAAGGGCATCCTTGTCTTGTTCCTGTTCTCAAGGGGAATGTTTTCAGCCTCTCTCCATTAAGGATGGTGTTAGCTGCTGGTTTTGCATAGATGTCCTTTATTATATTGAGAAATTTACCTCCTATACCTATTTTATTGAGAGATTTCATCAGGAATAGGTTTTGGACTTTGTCGAATGCCTTTTCTGCATAAATTGAGATGATCATGTGATTCTTTTCTTTCCTTTTATTTATGTGGTGGATTACGTTGATTGATTCTCTAATGTTGAATCATCCTTGCATACCTGGTATGAATCCTATTTGGTAGTGGTGTAGTATTTTTTTGATATGATGCTGAATTCTACTGGCTAGAATTTTGTTCAGAATTTTTGCATCTATGTTCATGAGAGATATTGGTCTGTAATTTTCTTTTTTTGTGGTGTCTTTGCCTGGTTTTGGTATCATGGTTATGCTGGCTTCATAGAATGAATTTGGAAGT
>NW_004443939.1:37282437-37284080 GCF_000243295.1 Trichechus manatus latirostris | reverse complement strand
TGTTAGAGTTTGTTTTACGTATTTTGGAGCCCTGTCATTGGGTGCGTAGATGTTTATTATGGTTATGTCATCATGATGGATCGTCCCCTTAATCGTTACACAGTGTCCTTCTTTGTCTTTTATGGTGGATTTTGTTTTAAAGTCTATTTTATCTGAAATTAGTATTGCCACTCCTGCTTTTTTTTGGTAGTTGTTAACTTGATATATTTTTTTCCAATCTTTTATTTTTAATAAACTCACATCTTTGTTTCTAAGGTGTGTCTCTTTTAGACAGCATATTGATGGATCCTGTTTTTTTTTATCCATAATCTCACTCTCCATCTCTTCATGGGTGCATTGCGGCCATTTACATTCAGTGTAATTATTGATAGATGTGAGTTTATTGCTGTCATTTTGTAGTTTTTTTTTTGTGTGTGTGTGTGCGCGCGCACGCTGACGTTTCCTTTGTTCTTCTTACTCTGCTTTGCTGAGTTCCTTTTGTTTGTGGATTTTTTTTTTCATTCTTTTGTTTTTGTAGGCTTTGTTTCTACTGAGACTTTATGTTTTTCCTCTTTATTTTTATGAGTATGTTTGTTAACTTTCTTTGTGGTTACCGTGAAATTTACCCTTATCTTTGTAAGTTTGAAGCAGTCTATTATTATTTGGTATTGCCTTGCCTTCCTCTCCAAAAGAAGGTTTTATACCTACACTGTTTATTCTCTCTTTTTTCATTCTGATGTTGTAGTCATTTACAGATTAACTACTCTGATTAACCTGTTGTATTTCTTTTGGTTTTGGATAGTCTTTGAGAGTTCGTTTCCTAGATTAGTATCTGGCTGGTATACTCCTGTGTCCTAGATTCTGCCTGCGAACTGAAGTTATTTGTTCTCAGATAGAAGGAATTCCTTTAAGAATTCTTGTAAGTTTCGTTTGGTTTTTACATATTCCCTTAATTTCTGTTTATGTGGAAATGTCCTAATTTCACCATCATATGTGCACGAGAGTTTTGCAGGATATATTATTCTTGGCTGGAAATTTTTTTCTTTCAAGATTTTAAATATGTCATCCCATTGCCTTCTTGCCTACATGGTTTCTACTGAATAATCTGAGCTTAGTATTATTATTTCTTCTCTGCATGTGACTTCTTGTTTTTAATGAGCTTCTCTCAGGATTCTTTGTTTGTCTTTGGTTTTAGTGAGTGTGATTATGATACGCCTTGGTGATTTTCTTTTGGGCTCTGTCCTGTATGGAGTTCGTTGAGCTTCTTGGATGGTTAGCTTTTCAGCTTTCATGATATTGGGGAAGTTTTCTCTCAGCAAGTCTTCTGTGATCCTCTCTGTGTCTTCTGTTTTCTCCCCCTGTTCTGGAACTCTGATCACTCGGAGATTTTTGCTTTTGATTGTATCCCACATAATTCTCAGGGTCTCTTCATTTTTCTTTGTTCCTTTTTTATGATTTTTCCTCAAACAGAGTTGTATCCAAGTGTTTGTCTTCAATTTTGCTGATCCTGTCTTCCACTATTTCAAATCCGCTCCTCGGCCCTTCTATGACACTGTCCATTTCTGAAACCTTGTTGTTTATCTTTTGGATTTCTAATTGTTGTTTTTGTATAATTTCTAGTTGTGAATTTATTTTGGCATTTTGTGCCTGCATCATTTTCCTGA
>NW_004443939.1:37280359-37282337 GCF_000243295.1 Trichechus manatus latirostris | reverse complement strand
CCTTTTCCATGAATTTGTCTATTTTTTCCTCATTTTTGTCTGCTTTTTGCTTCAACTCTTGGATGATTCTGAGTATTAGAAATTTGAATTCCCTATCAGGTAGTTCTAGTTCCTTTTCTTGTACTGGAATGTCATCTGGTGTTTTATTTTGGACGCCTACTGGAACCATCCTGTCCTGTTTTTCTAAATGTTTTGATATTGTGTGCAGTCTTCTGGGAATTCAGTAGTATTTTTCTCGTTTATTGATTGTAGATTTGTTCGCTTCTTCCTTCTTTTTTTTAATTTGGCTGTATCTGAGCAGGCGGGCTGTATGTTCTTTGTTGTTTGCTCATGTGTGTGCACCATACTTATCGCCTCCTTCTCCAATTGGAAGCGTCAGTCGATCAGATATGGTACAACAGGGCAGGTCTAGCTAAAGAGGAGTTGCTGGGATGGGTTATTTGTGGCACTTACTACAGCCACCAGGGGGGGTCGGTAATGAATGCAGGACAGGTTCCAGTAGGCCTTGCCTGTGCTGCTTGGTGGTATGATGTTAAGCGCACATGCAGGTAGGCAGGATAGAGGGAGGAGATTGTGATGTGTGGAGCTAAGATGGGTATGAGAGAGAGGAGAGAGGAACGGGGCCAAAAACATACATACAAACAAAAAACAGTGCTAGGGGAGCTTGCCATTGGAGTGGAGAGATGAGAGCCTATGAAATGGAGAAAAAAAAAGGGGAAGAGGAAGAAAAAAAAGAAAAGAAAAGAATGAATAAATAAAAATTAGAAAGAAAAAAGAACAGCCAAGCTCCCAGGGATCTCACTGGTGTGGCTATGAAGTCCGGGGAAGTTGTCGCCAGGTGTTGAAGTACAGCCTGGTTAGGAGGCGTAGAGGTATTCAGAGCCAGGTATCCGCGGGACAGGAAGAGAAGGAAGGTATAGAGGGATGAGAAACTGAGTAAAGAAGAAAGACCAAAAGGGAAAAAGAGGGAAAAGAAAACAAAAAAATTAACAAAAAAAAAAGAACAAGAAACCCCCTCAAAAAAAACCAGAAAAAAAAAAAAAACCACGAAAAAACAAATGCTCTCAGTGATCCCTCTGCATGTCTGCGGAAGCTGAGGGGGAAGGTCCCAAGCCACACATCACCGCGGGGCCAGAACAGGCTCCCAACTCGACAAAAGAAAAGAAAACAAACAAACCATTGAAAACAAACAAACAAACAAAAGCCCCGGGATCCCACCAGAGTGGCAGCACAGACCGGGAAGCAGGTCCATACTGGAATGGAGCTCCACAGCCCCTCGGGAAGAAGCAAATATGGCACACGGAGCCCGGTATTAGAGCAAAAGGAGGAGGAGGTGGTGAGAGGTAAGGAAGAAATCAAAGAAGCTGAAGAAAGCAACAGCCACAGCCAACAAATGGCACTCAAGGAGTCGGCCAGTGCAGGTGGGTGGAATGCAAGCAGCCGGTGTTTCCTGGACAAGAGACTGCAGCCGTGGGAAGTAGAGGAGGTCAAGTGGGGGTGAAGAAGTATGGGGGATGGGAAAGCATATATCTCTGTTTACTGGTTGTTGTGTCTCCTGTGGGAGCTCTGTGAAGCTGCTTTCTCGTACCCCCTATTTGTTGGTCTCTGATAGGAGTCCAAGATGGTGGATCTGTGCTGCATTAGCTGATAGAGGACCTCTCCATGTATGTCTCCTTGCTGTCTGTTCTCTGTCAGTTTCTTACTCCATTTGGTGCTTGACTAAGTTCTTTATCTCTTCAGTTGATGTTTACGCTTTCAGAATTGCTGTTTTCTCTTTTTGGCTTAGTTTTTTGGATCTTTGCTGTGGATGGACAGTGTGGTGCTTCTGCCTACAGCGCCACGTTGTCTGAACTCTGATTTTCTAATACTGAACCATCCTTGCATACCTGGTATGAATCCCACTTGGTTGTAGTAGTATATGTTTTTAATATGGTGCTGAATTCTATTGGCTAGCATTTTGTTGAGAATTTTTACATCT
>NW_004443939.1:37278866-37280115 GCF_000243295.1 Trichechus manatus latirostris | reverse complement strand
TCCTATTGTGATTCGTTTTCAACATTTTTGGCTGTGGCTTGCTTTATAATTCTACTGAAGGCCCCAGCTTAAACTGAGATGGTCTTTGATCTCCTGTCTCTTTCTTAACTACTATTTACTTACCAATTCTTTTTGTGTGTCCCAATATGGGTTCTTTCTCCTCTCCCTTTTCTGTTCTCCTAAAAAAGACTAGGAAATAATTTTCGCTTTTAATTGTTAGTAGGCCTCTTTTACTATATCGCATTTTTTTTTTTTTTGTCTCTATTAGAAAGCAGTGTAATTTTTTTTCTTTTTTAAAATTTTTTTTATGGTGGTTTAGATGAAAGTTTACAGGACAAATAGCTTCTCATTAAACAGTCAGTACACATATTGTTTTATGACATTGGTTAACCACCCCATGACATGTCAACACTCTCCCTTTACGATATTGGAGGAACTTTTTTATTTCTTAATTTTTTTATTGTACTTTAGATGAAGGTTTACAGAATAGTTTCTCATTAACGTCAGTACACATATTGCTTTATGACATTGGTTAACAACCCCACGACATGTCAACGCTGTCCCTTCTTGACCTTGAGGACCTTTTTTTTGGTGGAAATATACATAGCCAAAGTTATACCATTTTGAAAGTTTCTACATGTACAATTCAGTGACATCGATTACGTTCTTCCAGTTGTGCTGTTATTCTCACTATCCTTTTCCTGATTATTCCATCATCATTGTCTTCAACTCACTGTTCCCTAGGCTTCCCATCAAACCGTTTGAGTGGCTGTTGTCAATTTGATCTCACATAGATAATTCTTTTTTCTTTTTTTTTTTTGTACCTTAGATGAAGGTTTGCAGAGCAAATAGTTTCTCACTAAACAGTTAGTACACATATTGCCTTATGACAATTGTTAACAACCCCATGACATGTCAACACTGTCTCTTCTCAGCCTTGGGTTCCCTATCACCAGCTTTCCTGTCGCCTCCTGCCTTCAAGTCCTTGTCCCTGGATTGCTGTGCCAAACTAGTCCCGTTTTGTTTTATGAGGCTGTCCAATCCCCCGCTGAACGGTGAGCTTCGGGAGGGGCTTCACCACTGAGCTAAAAGGGTGTCCGGGGGCCATACTCTCGGGGTTTCTCCAGTCTGTCAGGCCAGTAAATCTGGTCTTTTTTGTGAGTTAGAATTCTGTTCTACATCATTTTCCAGCTCTGTCCAGGACTCTCTATTGTGATCCCGGTCAGAGCAGTCAGTGGTAGCCGGGCAC
>NW_004443939.1:37276842-37278353 GCF_000243295.1 Trichechus manatus latirostris | reverse complement strand
TCTTCCACCGTTTCAAATCTGCTCCTCGGCCCTTCTATGACACTGTCCATTTCTGAAATCTTGTTGTTTATCTTTTGGATTTCTAATTGTTGTTTTTGTAAAATTTCTAGTTGTGAATTTATTTTGGCATTTTGTGCCTGCATTATTTTCCTGAATGCTTCCATTCTTTTGTCTGTATTTTCCCCAAATTTGTCTGCCTTTTCCATGAATTTGTCTATTTTTTCCTCATTTTTGTCTGCTTTTTGCTTCAACTCTTGGATGATTCTGAGGATTAGAAATTTGAATTCTCTATCAGGTGGTTCTAGTTCCTTTTCTTGTACTGGAAAGTCATCTGGTGTTTTATTTTGGACACCTACTGGAACCGTCCTGTCCTGTTTTTGTAAATGTTTTGGTATTGAGTGCGGTTTTCGAGGCATTCAGTAGTTATTTTTCTCATTGATTGATTATAGATTTGTTCATTTCTTCCTTCTTTTTTTTTTTTAATTTGGCTGTGTCTGAGCAGGCAGGCTGTGTGTTCTTTGTTGTTTGCTGATCTGTGGGCACGATGCTTTTCACCTCCTTCTCCAATTGGCAGCGTCAGTTGCTCAGATATGGTACAGCAGGGCAGGTCTAGCTGAAGAGGAGTTGCTGGGATGGGTTATTTGTGACACTCACTACAGCCACCAGTGTGGGTCGGTAATCAGTGCAAGGCAGGTTCCGGTAGACCGTGTCTGTGCTGCTTCGTGGTGTGATGTTAACTGCACGGTGCATGTAGGCAGGATGGAGGGGGGAGATTGTGGTGTGTGGAGCTAAGATGGGTATGAGAGAGAGGAGAGAGGAACGGGAGCCAAAAACATACAACACACAAAAGAGAATGCTAAGGGAGCTTGCCGTTGGAGTGGAGAGATGAGAGCCTATGAAATGGAGAAAAACAAAAAGGGGAAGAAGAAGAAAAAAAGTAAAGAAAAGAATGAAAACATAAAAATTAGAAAGAATAAGGAACAGCCAAGCTCCCAGGGATCCGTCTGGTGCGGCTACGAGGTCTGGGGAAGTTGTTGCCAGGTGTTGAAGTACAGCCTGGCTAGGAAGCATAGAGGTATTCAGCGCCAGGTATCTGGGGCACAGAAAGAGAAGGAAGGTATAGAGAGATGAGAAACTGAGTAATGAAGAAAGACCAAAAGGGAAAAAGATTGAAAAGAAACCAAAACAAATTAAGAAAAAAAAGAACAAGAAACCCACCACAAAATAAAAAAACTGAAAAAAATAAATAAATAAAACCATGAAAAAGAAATGTCTTCAGGGATCCCTCTGTGCGTCTGCACAAGCTGACTGGGTAGGTCCCAAGCCACACAGCATTGCTGGGCCAGAACAGGCTCCCAACTCGACCAAAGAAAAAGAAAACAAACAAACCATTGAAAACAAACAAACAAACAAACAAAGCCCCGGGATCCCACCAGCGTGGCAGCACAGACCAGGAAGCAGTTCCACACTCGAACTGAGCTCCACAGCCCCTCAGGAAGGAGCAAAGATGG
>NW_004443939.1:37275142-37276587 GCF_000243295.1 Trichechus manatus latirostris | reverse complement strand
AATGAATTTGGAAGTGTCCCTTTCTTTTCTATGTTCTGAAACAGTTTGAGAAGTACTGGTGCAAGCTCTTCCTTGAATGTTTGGTAGAATTCTCCAGTGAAGACATCTGGGCCAGGACTTGTTTCTGTTCGGAGTTTGTTTTTTTTTTTTTTACCGATTCAATCTCTTCTTTTGTTATGGGTCAGTTCAGATTCTCTACCTCAGTTTTTGTTTGTGTGGTGTGATTGATTACATTTGTGTGGTCTTTCTAGCCATGGTCTTGTAACTCCCACCCAGGTGATTGGGGTGGACTGTGTGATAGGGTTATTGTGGCCCACTAAGGGAATTGGTCAGTTTTGCCTTAAAAAGAGAGCCAATTCCAGAGCAGAGAGGAGGATCCCACCACCACCAAGGAATGAGACACCAGTAGAAGAGACCCAGCCGCAGAGACTTGACAGCAGGAGATGGTGTGGTGGGCTTCCTGGCCCACAGAGAGAGAAAGCTGTATGCCTTTGGGCAGAGACTGAGGGCCAGGGAGAGACATGCCTGTGAGCACAGCTGGGATGAGGCTATCCTGATGGAAGAACTGAATCTTGAGTGTTCCTGAGCCTGAATTTAACCTGTTACTTCCCTAATAAACCCCATAATTGTGTGTGTGGTCTGTGAGTTCTGTTTGGCATTGCAATGAATTACGGACCGCAGTAGAGAAGTAGAGAGTGCTGTGGGAGGGATGATTGCTGTCAGAGTTGGTAAAGATGGTGGAGAGAGGAGGCACGTCCTACTCCACCTCATAGGAATGGGCCTTGAGCTTTAATCTTGGTTCTCGCTCCCCTTTGTGAAGTTAGAGGAGGTCAGACACCACCCCCACACCGCTTTAACAGTTAGTTTAGGTAGGTAGTGTGTTTCTCTAAATTTTCCCATTTCCTCTAGGTTTTCAAATTCATTGGAGCATAGTTTTTCATAGTACTCTGTTGTGATCCCTTTTATTTCAGTTGGGTCTGTTGTAACGTCCCCTGTTTCATTTTTTTATTTGGGTTATTTGCTTCCTCTCCTGTTTTTCTTTTGTCAGTTTGGCCGATGGTTTGTCGATTTTGTTGACCCTTGCAAAGAACAAACTTATGGGTTTTTTTATTCTTTCTATTGTTTTTCTATTCTCTATTTCAGCTCTGATCTTTATTATTTCCTTTCTTCCAGTGGCTGCGGTTTCCTTTTGCTGTTCTCTTTCTATTTGTTCAAGTTGTAAGGCTAATGTTTTGATTTCATCCCTTTCTTCTCTTTTGATGAGTGTGCCTATTGCTAAAAATAACCCCCTGAGCACTACCTTAACTGTGTCCCATAGATTTTGGTATGGTGTGTTTTCATTCTCATTGGATTCTAGAAATTTTTTGATTCCATCTTTGATTTTTTCTATTACCCAGTGGTTTTTAAGAAAGATGTTATTCAGTTTCCATGTATTTGATTTTTTT
>NW_004443939.1:37272615-37273870 GCF_000243295.1 Trichechus manatus latirostris | reverse complement strand
AATTCTACTGAAGGCCCCAGCTTAAACTGAGATGGTCTTTGATCTCCTGTCTCTTTCTTAACTACTATTTACTTACCAATTATTTTTGTGTGTCCCCATATGAGTACTTTCTCCTCTGCCTTTTCTGTTCTCCTCCAAATAGACTAGGGAAGAACTTTTGCTTTTAATTGTTAGTAGGCCTCTTTTAGTAGATAGTTTTTATTTATTTATTTATTTTATTTTGTCTCTATTAGAAAACAGTGTGATTTTTTTTTGAGTAGGGATTCATGTAACTTGGGAAAAAGGAAAAACAATTCCTTTATATAATGGTATAATTGGTTACTAAAAATATAAAAACAAAAAATGTACAATGGGTGATACATTTTGGCCAAGATCAAGTATTAATGTTATAAATATATTAAGAGTATTTTAAAATCAATGGTCACAGTTAAGTTTTTGTCTTTTTCAGCTAAAAATAAAAGAATGAATACTTTTTTAGTGTCATAAGTTACCCTAAAGGTTATTTTGTCACATACATCTTTTATCTCCTCTTGGATGGAGTGTCATAATATATAGACTATAAAATAAGTCATGCATAGCAAGTTACTTACTAAGCTATAAAACAAAAATATTTCTGCCACTTCTGTTTTCCTTTCAATCATATACACTATTATTGGCATTCACCTGCTAAATCTTGCATTGCCATAATCATACAGAAGCAGTAGTTAAATGGTTAGAAGATTGGGTTTTGGAGTTAGATGTCCTGGATTGAAATCCTAGCTCTGCCTCTTACAAGCTATGTAGCCTTTGGAAAATTATTAAATAGTTTCATGCCTCAGTTTCTGCATCTGTAAAACTTGTGTGAAAATGTAATGAGATAATACGTGTAATGATTAAAACTGTGTCTAGGTCTGAGTAAAAGCTTAATAAATGTTAATCTACATCATTTATAGCCTTCCTTTGGTGCTTGTGGTACCTGTTTCGGCCCCATGACGGACACTGTTAGTTGCCTACTCAGTAGCTTTTCTCCTTCCTTCTTTCTTGTGAACAGAACCCGTCTTCCACTACAGGGGCCAAAAATGCCCAGTGTTCATTTTTCCAAGCGTCCATTATGTTGGGGCATGAGTATGTGACCTGACCCTAGCCGATAGGTTCTAAGGAATAGTCTGCTGGTAGAAGGGAGCTAGAGATGAAGGAGGTGGCAGTGTTGCTATAGTTTATGGAAAAGATTTTTCTCCCTGAAAAAAAAGAATTTATGTCTAGAAAAACCCCACCC
>NW_004443939.1:37262008-37271106 GCF_000243295.1 Trichechus manatus latirostris | reverse complement strand
TAGCTAGAAAACATGAACACAGGTTGGTCTGAGTCCAAAGCCTTACTGTTACTACTGTGTTATATAAGTATTCATCTCAACCTCACACCATGCCACCCCCAGCCCTACCCCCAAAGCATATCGCTAGTGCAAAACTAGGGTAGTTGCTCTTCTGCATGGTTTCTGTAAGCACCTGCTTTGAACAATAGGCAGCTGTTGCCCACTAATACTCTAGTAAAAGAGATGTCCATCTGTTCTCCAGGACTTTGCTCAATCCTTGCTTGACTTACCCTGTAGACAACCACTCTTGTAGTAAATCAGGTCTAAAGATGTTACCGTGATGACTAAGGTGCTTTTGACCCAAGCCATGGCCTTATCATAAACATGGAAAAGCTGGATAATGAAAAAGGAAGAATTGATGTGTTCGGACTGTGATATTGGGGAAGAATACTGAGTGTACTGTGGACTGCCAAAAGAACAAACAAATCAACCTTAAAAGAAAAACAACCAGAATGTTTCTTAGAAGTGAAAATGGTGAGACATTGACTCACTTACTTTGGACACATCATCAGGAAAGACCAATTGCTAGAAAAGGACATTGTGTTTGGTAAAGTAGAGGCCAACAAAAATGAGGGAAACCCTCAATGAGTGGGATTGACCCAATAGGAGCAGCAGTGGATTTAAACACACCAACAATCATGAAGATGGCACAGGACTGGGCAATGCCTCATTCTGTTATACAGAAGGTTGCCATGTGTTAGCCCTGACGTGATGGCAACTAACAACAACAATCTAATTTTAAGACTTATGTAAAACTACAATTATCAAGAGAATGTGATATTGGCATACATTTAGGTTACTGATTATTGGAATAGAATGGAAAGTCCATAAATAGACCCACACATACGTGGTCTATTCATTTTCAACAGAAGCACTAAGTTCAATGGGGGAAAATCTTTTAAACAAATGATGGTGGAACAATTGGATATCTGTACAGAACAAAATGAACCTTGACTCCTAATTCATTCCTTACAAAAAATGAATTCAAGATGAATCATAGACAAATATAAAAGCTTAGGATCATAAATCTTCTAGAAGAAAACGTAGAATATCTTCACAAACTTGGAGTGGTGAACCACTAACCATAAAAGGAAAAATATTAATAATTTAGATTGTATCAAAAGTTAAAGTTTATGCTCATTAAAGTACCATTAAGAAAATGAATAGATTAGATATAGCTTGAGAGAAAATATTCATTATATATCTCTGAGACAAGATTTTCTCAGAATATACAAATCAATTAAAAAAAATACAAAAGACTTAACACTTCATAAACAGATGGTCACTAACTATATTAAATATATATATATATATATATACAGATGGTCACTAACTATATATATTTTTTTAGAAAAAAGGCGCTCTGCATCGTTAGTTATTAGGGAAGTGCAAATTAAAATCACAATGAGATAACGACCTCAAACCCACTAAAGCCATTGACCCATTGCTGTCGAGTGGATTTTGTCTCATAGCAACCCTATAGAACAGAGTAGAACTGCCCCATAGGCTTTCCAAGGCTGTAACCTTTATGGAAATAAACTGCCACATCTTTCTCCCTCAGAGCAGCAGTGGGTTTGAACTGTGATCTTGGGTTAGCAGCCAAGCACTTAACCACCATACCACCAGGGCTCCTTTCACACCCACTAGAATAGCTAAAATAAAAAAGGTGGCTCTAACGAATATTGGCAAAAATGTGAACCAAGTAGAACCTTCATACATTGCTGGTACAACCACTTTGGAGATGCGTCTGGCTTTTTCTTACAAACATACGTATACCCCATGATCTAGCAATTCCACCTCTAGGTTAGAAAAATGAAAACATATGTTCATAAAATACCTTTTACAAGAATGTTCATAGCAGCCTTATTTATAATAACTGAAAACAATCTGAATGTCTATCAGCAACAGAATTGATTAACAAATTGTGATATATTCATACAATGGCAATACTCAGCAATTAAAAGGAACAAACTACTAATACATGCAACAACATGGGTTGATCTAAAAGTATTAATTTGAGTGAAAGGAGCCAGACATAAAAGAATATATATATTGCATAATTCTGTACTTATGAAAATCAAGGGCAGGGAAAATAAACCTATTTATTGTTGCTAGGTTGTTAGGTGTCACCGAGTTATACATTGGCACAACTCAAAATTAACCTATAATAACAAGAATAAGAAAGTGATTGTTTTAGTGTAGAGTGTGAGGTTAGTTTTAGTTAATTGGAGGAAATGGAAAGAAGGAAACTTTCTGGGTTGATATAAATATTCAAGATCTTATTTGGTAGTGGTTCCATGGGGGTATACAACTGTCAAAACTTATATTCTGAACACTTAATATATGTGCAATTTAGTGAATGTGAATTATATCTCAATTTAAAACTGGCCTGTACTCAACAGAAATTAGTTACTGAAGGCAAGCCTTTAGTGGACCTAGTTGCTGCAGATCTACTATGGCAGGAGTGAAAAATAAAAAGATTGTGGGGTAAGTCTGCTACTTATGACTGCACTAGAATGACTTCATCTCACATACTTTGGACATGTTATCAGGAGGGACCAGTCCCTGGAGAAGGACATCATGCTTGGTAAAGTAGAAGGTCAGCGAAAAAGAGGAAGACTCTCAACGAGATGGATTGACACAGCGGCTGCAACAGTGGGTTGAAGCATAACAATGATTGTGAGGATACATAGGGTTGCTGGGAGTCAGAACCGACTTGATGGCACCTAACAACAACAATAACAACAGGATGTTTAAAGAAAAATGTGATAAGCTCAGAGGTTCAGACAGCTTCCATGATTGCCTTAAACATTTATCTCTATTAGTTGCTGGCATGACATATCCAAATCAAGTATTAGTGTTTCAAAGAGCTGAATTACAAGGTAAGCTGAATAAACAGCCTCACCAGTTGTCATGTGAAAAATTAAGGCATTGATTGGGAAGGAGTTGGATCTTGAAAAGTGGTATGGAGATGTGGACTTCAATGGTTCTACCATCTTAACACTCAAACCCTATAGAGCTTTCTGTTCTCTAAAGAACTCCTCCTTCCCAGTCTTCAAAGGCTGGTCTCATCTTACTTGAAAATTCTGACACAACTTCACCTGAGAAATTTACAAGGAGTTGCTGATTCTTTATATAACTCACTGTTATCACTTTTTTATGCCTCTAGACAAGCACTGTCCTATAGAAATATGTGAATCATATATGGGATTTTACATTTTCTACTAGTCATGTTAAAACAGTGAAAAGAAATAGAGAGGCGGGGCCAAGATGGCGGAGTAGTGAGACGCTTCTGGTGGTTCTCTTACAACAAAGACCTGGAAAAACAAGTAAATCAATTATATATGACAATTTAGGGGCCCTGAACATCAAAGGCACAGTTGAGGAATTGGACTGAGTGGCAGGGGGAGGGAGAGACGGTTCATAAGCAGCAAGGAGTTGCCTGATCTGACCTGGCAGGAAGCGGCTCCCTGAAGGCCAGATCAGCTGGCATGTGTGGTGAGGCAAGCGGTGGTGTTCAGGACGCATTTTCCATGCCAGGACAGACCGAGCGGCAGAGAGTCTACTCAAGCCTTCAGAACCAGTGAAAAGCAGTGCTCAATAGGCAAAAGGTAAGGGCATGCATCTAACCTACCACGTGGATCAAAAAACACCCCATTTGGGAAGAACCTCTCTCCATTTACCTGCTCCCTCCTGGTTATGCACCAGTCCGGCCAGCTTCAGCTATTACCACATCCCCTGGGCTGGAAGTAGGACCTGCCACATGCCCTGAGCCATTCTCCCAGCCTTGGAGAGGGAACAAATTAACAAACAGGAAAAAATAATCTGTCAGCTTCCCTAAGCCAGGAACTCAGGGCAGGCACAGCTTCCTAGGCACAGACATAAGGGGTCCATGGACTGTGAATGCCTTTCACCTCGGAATACACCTGTGTGGGCCATTTAAACAGCGTAGGCCCTCATTAGCACAGTACTACAAGGTATACATGAAACCTAACTTCAAATGTATCAGCTATACAGTGGAATGGCAGGTTTGTGACATTTGACACTTCTGTGCTCGTTAAGCAAGGTCCTCACCTACCCACATCAGGGGTCTGAGGACTGGCAGCCCCACCCATGCCACCTAACCACCTGCAACAGGGGTCCAAGAATAATTGGTGCCTCACAGTCCTTACAGCCAACAGCATTGGATGACCACAGTCTGGCTGCAAAACCCACCCACCTACGCACTCTAGGGAAAGGGACATGCTTTCCCTCCAGACACTCAGAGGCAGCCATCAGCCCCCTGCCTTGTTCAGTGCATGACCCCCTACTGCAGCCAGATACCTGTGCCTACTCCAATCACCCCTGCCAATCTAGGACTGTAGGTGAGAGCCTGCACCACACACTTGGTGACTATCTGGACACATGAGCTGAATGCATACAAGAAAAGTAAATGGACTCCTTGGCTCACTCACTTAGCAACAGATCTAACCACCTGGTGACAGGATGCTAGGGCTTCAAAGACATCAATAATCAAACTAGCTCACACGAGCAGCCTATTTGGATGTATCAAAACAAAACAAGAAGCTAGGACACAGTAAACAAACATAAAATTAATAAATCTAATAACTTCCTGATAGCTCAGAGACAATAGTCAATATCAAATCACATAAAGAAGCAGATCATGATGGCTTTAGCAAGCTCTCAAGACAAAGAATCAACAAATTTTCCAGAGGAAGAGAACTTCTTGGAATTACTGGAGGTAGAATACAAAAGATTAATATACAGAACACTTCAAGAGATCAGGAAGGAGATCAGGCAAAATACAGAACAAACCAAGGAACATACAAACAAAGCAACAGAGGAACTTAAGAGGATTATAGAAGAGGACAATGATAAATTTAATAGGCTTCAGGAATCCTTAGAGAGAGAGCCGACAGAAATCCAGAAAATTAACAATAAAATTTCAGAATTAGACAACTCATTAGAAAGTCATAGGAACAGAACTGAGGCAATGGAAGTCAGAATTTGTGAGACTGAAGATAAAGCACTTGATACCAACTTATTTGAGGAAAATCAGATAAAAGAATAAAAAATAATGAAAAAACACAAAGAATTCTGTGGGATTCTATCTAGAGGAATAACTTGCGAGTGATTTGGAGTACCAGAACAAGGGGGGCAGGGATAACAGAAAATACAGAGAGAATTGTGGAAGATTTGTTGGCAGAAAACTTCCCCGATATCGTGAAAGATGAGAAGATATCTATCCAAGATGCTCATCGAATCCCACACAAGGTAGATCTCAAAAGAAAATCATGAAGACATATTATAATCAAACTTGCCAAAACCAAAGATAAAGAGAGAATTTTAGGAGTGGCTTGGGATAAACGAAAAGTCATCTATAAAGGAGAGTCAATAAGACTAAGCTCAGACTACTCAGCAGAAACCATGCAGGCAAGAAGGCAATGGGATGACATATATAAAGCCGGGAAGGAAAAAAATTGCCAGCCAAGAATTATATATCTAGCAAAACTGTCTCTCAAATATGATGGCAAAATTAGGGCATTTCCAGATAAACAGAAGTTTAGGGAATTTGCAAAAACCAAACCAAAATTACGAGAAATACTAAAGGGAGCCCTCCGGTAAGAAAATCAATAAAATCAGATAATAACCCAAGACGAGAACACAGGACAGAGCAGCTAGATATCAACCCAGATAGGGAAGTCACAAAAATAAATCAAAGCTAAAACACGGAAAATAAGGAAACACAGACATCAATAAGTAAAAGATGACAACATTAAAATAAAAAAGAGAAACTAAAAAATGTAGTCATAGATCTTTTATATGGAGAGGAAGTCAAGGCGATACAAAGAAATAAAAGATTAAACTTAGGAAAATTAAACTTAGGAAAATAGGGGTAAATATTAGGGTAACCACAAAGGAAACTAACAATCCTACACATCAAAATAAAAAAGAAGAAAAACATAAAGACCCAGCAAATACAAAATCAATAACAATGAAAAAGATGAAAAGAAATATATAAAGAAAAGCAATTCAATACAGAAAATTAACTGGAATAAAGAAACTGTCAACAACACAAAAAAAAGGCATCAAAATGACAGCACTAAATTCATACCTATCTATAATTACGCTGAATGTAAATGGACTAAATGCACCAATAGAGAGACAGAGAGTGGCAGAATGGATAAAAAAACATGATGCATGTATATGCTGCCTACAAGAGACTCACCTTAGACTTACAGACACAAACAAATTAAAACTCAAAGGATGGGAAAAAATACATCAAGCAAACAACAATAAAAAAAGAGCAGGAATGGCAATATTCATCTCTGACAAAGTAGACTTTAAAGTAAAATCCACCACAAAGGATAAGGAAAGACACTATATAATGATTAAAGTATAAATACACCAGGAGGATATAACCATAATAAATATTTATGCATCCAATTATAGGGCTCCAAAATACATAAAACAAACTCTAACAACATTGAAAAGAGAGATAGACAGCTCCACAATAATAGCAGGAGACTTCAACACACAAATTTCAGTGAAGGACAGACCATCCAGAAAGCACCTCAATAAAGACACAGAAGACCTAAATACCACAATCAAACAACTTGATCTCATAGATATATACAGAACACTCCACACAACAGCAGACAAGTATATTTTCTTTTCCAATGCACCTGAAACATTCTCCAGAATAGACCACATATAGGCCACAAAGCTAGCCTTAACAGAATCCAAAACATCGAAATATTACAGAGCATTTTCTGACAGTAAAGCCATAAAAGTAGAAATCAATAACAGAAAAAGCAAGGAAAAAATAATCAAACACATGGACACTGAACAACACCTTGCTCAGAAACTACTAGGTTATAGAAAGAAATTAAGGATGGAATAAAGAAACTCACAGAATCATAGGAAAATGAAAACATCCTACCAGTACCTTTGGGACACAGCAAAAGCAGTACTCAGAGGTCAATTTATAGCAATAAATGCACACATACAAAAAGATAAAGGCCAAAATCAAAACACTAAGCCTACAACTTGAACAAATAGGAAGAGAACAGCAAACGAAGCCCATGGGAACCCAAAGAAGGCAAATAATAAAAATTAGAGCAGAATTAAATGAATAGAGAATAGAAAAACAATTGAAAGAGTGAACAAGACCAACAGCTGGTTGTTTGAAAAGATCAACAAAATCGATCAACCAACTGACAAAAGATAAATAGAAGAGGAAGCAATAACCTAAATAAGAAATGAGATGGGCGATATCACAACAGACCCAACCGAAATTAAAAGAATCATAACAGAATACTATGAAAAATTATACTCTAACAAATTTGAAAACCTAGAGAAAATGGACAAATTTCTAGAAACACACTACCTACCTCAACTAACACAAACAGAGGTAGAACAACTAAATAAACCTATAACAAAAGAAGAGATTGAAAAGGTAAATAAAAAATTCTAAACAAAAATAAGTCCTGGCCCTGATGGTTTCACTGGAGAATTCTACCAAACTTTCAGAGAAGAGTTAACACCACTACTGCTAAAGGTATTTCAGAGCATAGAAAAGGACGGAATAGTCCCAAACTCTTTCTATGAAGCCAGCATAACCCTGATACCAAAACCAGGTAAGGACACCACAAAAATAGAAAATTACAGACCAATATCCTTCATGAACATAGACACAAAAATCCTCAACAAAACTGTAGCCAATAGAATTCAACAACATATCAAAAAAATAATTCACCATGACCAAGTAGGACTCATACCAGATATGCAGGGATGGTTCAACATTAGAAAACAATCAATGTAATCTATCATATAAATAAAACAAAAGACAAGAACCACATGATCTTATCAATTGATGCAGAAAAGGCATTTGACAAAGTCCAACGCTCATTTACGATAAAACCTCTCAGCAAAATAGGAATAGAAGGGAAATTCCTCAACATAATAAAGGACATTTTTACAAAGCCAACAGCCAACATCATCCTAAATGGATACAGTCTAAAAGTATTCCCCTTGAAAACAGGAACCAGATAAGGATGCCCTTTATCACCACTCTTATTCAGCATTGTACTGGAGGTCCTAGCCAGAGCAATTGCACTAGAAGAAGAAATAAAGGGCATCCAAATTGGTAAGGAAGAAGTAAAAGTATCTCTATTTGCAGATGGTATGATCTTATGCACAGAAAACCCCGAAGAATCCACAAGAAAACTACTGGCACTAATAGAAGATTTCAGCAAAGCATCAGGATACAAGATAAACATACAAAAATCAGTTGGATTCCTCTACATCAACAAAGAAAACATCAAACAGGAAATCATCAAATCAATACCATACACAATAGCTCCCAAGAAGATAAAATACTTAGAAATAAGTCTAACCAGTGAAGTAAAAGACCTATACAAAGAAAACTAAAAGACACTACTGCAAGAAACGAAAAGAGACCTGCATAAGTGCAAAAACATAACTTGTTCATGGATAGAACACTCAACACTGTGAAAATGTCTATTCTACCCAAAGCGATCTACAGATACGATGCAATCCCAATCCAAATTCCAACGACATTTTTTAATGAGATGGAGAAACAAATCAACTTCACATGGAAAGGGAAGAGGCCCCGGATAAGTAAAGCATTACTGAAGAAGAAGAACAAAGTGGGAGGCCTCACACTACCTGATTTTACGTATTATACTGCCATGGTAGTCCAAACACCTGGTACCTTTACAACAACAGATACATAGATCAATAGAACACAATTGAGAATCCAGACATAAATTCATCCACCTATGAGCAGCTGATATTTCACAAAGGACCAAAGTCCAGTAATTGGGGAAAAGACCGTCTCTTTAACAAATTGTGCTGTCATAACTGGATATCCATCTGCAAAAAAAGGAAACAAGACCCATACCTCACACTGTGCACAAACACTAAATGAAAATGGATCAAAGCCCTAAATATAAAATCTAAAACAATGCAGATCATGGAAGAAAAAATAGGGACAACACTAGGAGCCCTAACACATGACATAAACAGAATACAAA
>NW_004443939.1:37258960-37261417 GCF_000243295.1 Trichechus manatus latirostris | reverse complement strand
TCACACAAATAGATAAATGCACACCCATGTTCATTGCAGCCCTGTGCACAATAGCAAAAATGTGGAAACAACCTAGGTGCCCATCAATGGATGAATGGATAAACCAACTACGGTATATTCACACAATGGAATACTACGCAACAATAAAGAACAATGATGAATCTGCAGAACATCTCATAACTTGGATGAATCTGGAAGGCATTATGCTGATTGAAATTATCTGCAAAAGAACAAATATTGCATGATATCACTATTATAAGAACTCAAGAAAAGGTTTGAACACAGAAGAAAATATTCTTTGATATTTATGAGGGTGGGGAGGGAAGGAGATGGGTATTCACTGACTAGATAGTAGATAAGAATTATCTTAGGTAAAGGGAAGGACAACACACACTACAGAGGAAGTCAGCACAACTGGACTAAATCAAAAGCTAAGAAGTTTTCTGAATACAACCAAACACTTTGAGGGTCAGAATAGCAGGGTGGGTATCTGAAGATCATGGTTTCAGGGGACATCTATGTCAACTGGTATAACAAAGTTTATTAACAAAATGTTCTCCATCCTATTTTGCTGAGTGGCATCTGGGGTCTTAAAAGCTAGTGTAAGATGCATCAATTGGTCTCATCCCACCTGGAGCAAAGGAGAATGAAGAACCACCAAAGGCACAAGGAAAATATAAGCCCAAGAGACAGAAAGAGTCACATAAACCAGAGACTCCATCAGCCTGAGACCAGAAGAACTAGATGGTGCCTGGCTACCACTAATGACCGCCCTGACATGGAACACAACAGAGAGTCCCTGACGGAGCAGGAGAAAAGTGAGGTGCAGAACTCAAATTCACATAAAAAGACCAGACTTAGTGGTCTGAGACTAGAGTGACCCCGGAAGACACGGCCCCCAGATTCTGTTAGCTCAGAACTGAAACCATTCCCGAAGCCAACTCTTCAGACAAAGATTAGACTGGAATATATGATGTAAAATGATACTCGTGGAGAATGTGCTTCTTAGCTCAAGTAGATGCATGAGACTAAATGGGCATCTTCTGTCCTGAGGCGAGATGAGAAGGCAAAAAGGGACAGGAGCTGGTTGAATGGACACGGGAAATCCACGGTAGAAAGGAGGAGTGGGCTGTCACATTACAGGGAGAGCAACTAGGGTCACATAACAATGTGTGTATAAATTGTTGCATGAGAAACTAACTTGAACTGTCAACTTTCACTTAAAGCACAATAAAAAAAGTTAAAATTAAATTTTAATAATATATTTTGTTTAACCCTATATATCCAAAATATCATTTCCACATGTATTCAAACAAAAATTAAGATTTTTTCCAATTCTTTTTTTTTTAATATGCAAAATCAGTATGCATTTTGCACTTGCAAATTATCTCCATGTGGACCAGTAACCTTTCAAATGTTCAATAACCGTTGACTAGTGGCCTCTATATTGGACCACAGTTTCTTAACTTTAGCAGTGTTCACATTTTGGGAGTTAATATTCGGAATTAATCGGTCTTATTTCCTTCTTTAGGTTAGCTCAACTAACTATACAGACGTGGTGCCCCTTTCAGAAAAGAAAAACTAAAAAAAAAGCCTCTTCTAAGTCCCGCCTCCTCGTCCCCGCCAATAGCAACTTGCGCTGGCTTTCCCGAAAAGGGCCAATGAGCTCAACGGAAGGGGCGGGGCAGTGGTTGCCACAGAAGCCACTTCCTGGTTACTGGCTTAGCTTTTGTTTCGCTGTACGTTGACGGGCACACTTCCACCGCCAGCAGTTGTAGGAATTCGCCTGCTTCTGCCTCACGTCTCTCGCCTTCCTTCTTAGTCTTTCACCCACTGCCCACTGCGTCCAGCTGCAGCCTAGCTGACCCAGGGCAGGAGAACACAGGTACGCCTGCCGGATCTCCTCCTAACGGTGGCACAGCGCAAACGTCTGAGGCCGCTTGGGCGCTTGTATGTATAACGGTGCGGCGACGGGCTGACGTCATGGCGACGTGCTGACGCATGGCGGACGTAGGCTCGGTTTGTGTTGGGGGGGCTCATTTCGTGGGGAATCTTTGGGTGCCTATGGGTGGTTACCCAGCAGCCTGTTGTTTGTGGGGCGGGGGCCAGGGTGGTGGTGAGTCCTGGAAGTGAACTTCCAGCTAGAGGCTGGTCTCAGCCCCCTTATGCGCACTTTCTGGAGGTACTTTCCCCTGACTGCCTGGATTGGGAGAGAGGCAGAGAGTCTTATACTTTTATGAAGGGTGTGGGCCCTGGTACATCAGAATGGATCTTAGCACGAGGTGGGCTTGTCCAGAACCTAATTCCCGGCCCGGCAGTCCCCTGGTATGATGGCATTTCTTTCAGAAATAATAATAATAAGTTGCCTTTGAGTGGATTTTGACTCATGGCAGTCCCATTTGTGTCAGAGTAGAACTGTACCCCAAAGGGTTTTTAAGGCTGATTTTTTGGAAGACT
>NW_004443939.1:37253128-37258530 GCF_000243295.1 Trichechus manatus latirostris | reverse complement strand
AGGTGGTTAGTGGGTGGTGCTGTTGTTTACTGAGAATAACCATATCAAGATTCTGGCTGGCACTGGGGAGAAAGTCTGTTGTGGACAAGGGGGTGACCTTAGTTTCCTTATCACCTGACACAGTAAAGTTTCAGGTGTTTTTGGATGAATGCAGTTTTTGCAGTACTTCTAAGCAGCACTTGGTTGTTATGTTCCCTCGGGTCTATTCGGACTCATAGCAACCCTATAGGAGAGAGTGTATCTACCCCACGGGGTTTCCAAGGCTATAATCTTTATGGAAGCAAACTGCCACATCTTTCTCCCAAGGAGCAACTGGTAGGTTTGAACCACCAACCTTTGAGTTAGCAGCCGATTGTTTAAACACTGAGCCACTAGGGCTCCTTTTCTGGGCTCCTTTCGTGACTCATAGTGACCCTATATGACAGAGTAGAACTGCCCCAATTAGAGTTTCCTAGACCATAATATAAATGGGAGCAGATCGTCAGGTCTTTTCACCTTTGGAACCTACTGGTGGGTTCAAACCGCCAACCTTTCTTTTAGCAGCCCAGCACTTAATCACTGGCCACCAGGGTTCCTTAGCACTTGTTTACCAAAACCAAACCAAACCTGTTGCTGTCAAGTCAGTTCTGACTCATACCTACCTCATAGGACAGAGTAGAACTGCCCCCATAGGATTTCCGAGGAGCTGCTGGTGGATTAGAGCTGCCGACCTTTTGGTTAGCAACTGAACTCTAACCACTGCACCACCAGAACACCTGGTTAATTATGTTAAAGGAACAAACCACAGAAAGCTTGTCTGCTTTTAAAATTCGTTTGATACTGTTGTGCTTACAGTAAGAACGTCATGCCCATAATTGTTTAATAGCTAGTTATCCATTTTTTGCTTCTGCTCATTTGACACTTGATGTGTATTAATGGTATAGTTTTTGTATCCTAAGCACCCAAAGATGTGAGAAAACGGCTTTTTTTTTGCATTGCTGTTCTTCATTGTGCTTGGTCTATACAAATGAATGAGACTCACTGAGCTGGGTATAGCAATAAGATTGAAATAACATCTACCTACTGGGCACAAATCTGTAAGGAATCAACAGTGGTTTTCCCCTGGGCTCTGGTTTGGTACTGCTCAGCCAATTTATGACTATATTGAAGACGATTTTATAACAATTCTGCAAGGAGTAGATCTTAAAAGAATCGTTTTGAAGATAGAGTTTGTTCTGTACAAATAACTCAGGCCTGCAGGCAGTTTCAGGAATGGTGATTTACTCAAAGTGATTATTTAAAAAAAAAAAAAGTATGTAAAAGCTTAACTCAGAGAAGACTTGGGTGGGAAAGCAGCCTTGACAGAGTACCAAGAGAAAAAAAAAAAGCCAAAAATCCATTGCCGTTGAGTAGATTCCGACTCACAGCGACCCTGTAGGACAGAGTGAACTGCCCCATAGGGTTGCCAAGGCTATAATCTTTACAGAAGTAGACTGCCACATCTTTTTCCCGCAGATCATCTGAAGCCTTCAAACCACTGACCTTTCAGTTAGCAGCTGAGCACTTCAACCACTGCACCACAGGGATCATTAGAGTACCAAAGGAGTCCTAAATTAGAAACAAAAAAACAAAGCGTAAGTGCTAACTTCACTCTGTCTGAGCGTCACCACTGCTTTGACTGGCAAAGGTTATTCTCATTTTATTGAAGAGAAAACCAAAGCCCAGTAACTAAAGGGCTGTCTATGTCAGGTGGCTAATAAGAACTAAAACTGATGTTTTATAAGTCTGGCGCAGTCTGCTGCATCGGGGTCATCAAGGAGTGGTTAAATTATGTTCATTCTACCTGTACTACCTGTACTCTGTTTAAGAAGGAAGGAAGAAATAATACTTAGATTTTATTTTTTAGAGGAGTTTTTGGTTTACAGAGAAATTGCACAGAAAGTACAGGGAATTCCCATATGCCCTCCATCCCCTGCACACAGTTTCTCCTATTATTAACATCTTGCATTAAAACAAAGAAAAAAAATCAAACCCACTGCTATCGAGTCGATTCCAACTCATACGACCCTATAGGACAGAGGAGAACTGCCCCGTAGGGTTTCCAAGGAGCAGCTGGTGGATTCAAATTGCTGACCTTTTGGTTAGTAGCCGTAGCTCTTAACCACTGCACTACCAGGGTTTCCGATGTCTAACATTAGTGTGGTACATTTGTTACAATTGATGAACCAATATTGATACATTATTATTAACTAAAGTTCATAGTTTATATTAGAGTTCAGTCTTTGTGGGAAATCTTACAGTGACAATACTCTGCGAAAGTCTTCCAGGATCGGCATTAGGTATCCTTTGTGCTCTCATAGCCCTGTCACAGCCTTCAGCACACTGGATTTAGTGGTCTGGTCACTGTCTGCTCTCTCTTTAGATTTGTAGTCTATCTGTGTCTGCAGGAGCTCCATCTATTCATCCCTCGATTCCCTGTACAGAACATTTTTCATTTTTTGAATATAAGTTGACGAGTGGTGTAAAAACCTGACTGAATTAAGGCAAGCTTGTGAGTTACTTTCTGCTTTAGATTCTTAATGATGATTTATATTTTCAGTATTTCATAGCTTTTGGTTGAAAACTGAGTTCCACGACATCGTTATTTGTAATCTTGGGCAAGCCATTTAACCTTTCTAAGACTTGGTTTCCTCATCTATAGCTCAAGGATGTTAATAGCAACCTTGTAAGGCTTTTGTGAGATGAAGCCTATAAGCTCAGTCAGTACCTTGTTCAATAAATGTTAGCAACTGCTACTAGTACATTGAAGGAAGGGAAGGAAGATGCTTCAGTATTTGGTAAACGATGCTGATTTAGTTATTGGGGATTAGACAATATTCTGAACATCTTTGGGACTGAAGGAAACTGAAAATTTTGACCCAGTCTTCTGGGTAATTTGTCTCTATATGGGGCCCCCATCCGTTTCAAAAATGCCCCACTTTAAGCAATAAATGACATGATCACCCTAGGTTGTATTTGAGAACCACCCTGCCACAGTGTTAGGTAATTTTTGAGGGTGTAGGATGATGGGTATGACATTTGCCTTCATAGAGTTAGTAGCAAGTTTAAAAGAAAACTAAAATATGAGCATTTATGGAAAAATTAAATTATGAACTGTGTGATTCTGAAAATACTACTAGATGTTTAGGGTTCTTGGTGGACTGGAGTAACTGGAGAATGCTTTGGGAAGGAGATGAGACTTGGACCTTGAAGAATTAGTATATAGCCTGTACTTAGAGACCAGTGAGTCTTGCTATTGACTTTCTCCCCCATATTATCCAATCTGCAACTCATCTTTTAATTTTAATTCCTCTTTATTCAGTGGAGGGAGGCATTACCTAATTAATTATCTAAGTTAACTTCTCTGTATTCTGAAGATTTTTTTTCTAATTTTGGTGGCTTTTACTCATAAGCTGTATATTCCAACTATTTTTACTCTGCCATTTTCACGTTTCATTATGGAGTCTAAAATGCCATACAGTTAGTTCTCTAGTAAACTTTCGACTAGTGTCCGCACAGTGGAAGAAAGGAGCAACATTCCTACATCTATTTTGGGCTCCTTGCTGAATTTTTCATGGTAAATTTTTTTAGTAAAAACTTCATACTTTTGTTTGAAGCCAGTGGGAACTAGTTCTTCAAGAATTAGTGTTTGGTGAAACAAGTTAGAATCTGCAAGATTCATATGCTTTCTCTTTAGAGAGATTAGTTTTAAGTACATATTTGCCTCAGGCTGGTTAGTTTACTCAGGCTGACCTAGATGCTACGGAAGGCCATGGACCACATTGTTTTCTCTCACGACGGCCAGCCTCAGTGTCCCTGAACAGCCATCCCTCACATGCTTGTTGGCCAAAATAGAACATAGTTTAGTGAGCGTAGCTGGATCAACATAAACCCATGACCACTCCTGGAAAAAGATTCAAGTACATGCCTTTTTGGTAGGAGACTGGTAAAGTCATCCCTGTATAAGAAATCTAATGCTTTAACCATTTAAGAATATTTTAAAATTGCAGATCTTTAAGGATTTGATCATTAAATACGTGTGCAGAACAAAGTCTTTGTTTCATCTCTCACAAGTTGTACAAAAGTGCAGTACATCTGTCAATTGGCAGTGTATTCCACACAATTGAGAACATTTTCCTGTGAGACATCTGCTTTTGCATACAAGAATACATTTGGTCCTCTAAAATGATAGCATTTTTTATGAAGGTGGGACTCCTTACACTAAAGAAAATTGTTGTATGCTGCACGCATGTTTTTGGTTATAGTATTGTCACAACACAAAAATATTGTAGTGCTTTGGAACCACTGAACAACTTTTATCCTGGAAAAGATTTCTAGATTATAAGAATATGATTATTGATAATTTCTATGGAAAATATCCAAGATTTGTGGTATACATTCCCTGCTTAATGTTTTGAGCATTAAGTAATGAATAATGCAGGTAACGTTTTAGGATGTTGGGCGAAAGTCATTCTAAAATCCCTATTTTTAATTTTTATTAAAATTCTAAATGTATAAAAAAAGTGTTAATTTTATTTATCCTTTAAGATGAGATATAGTTATCTATTATAGGTAATAAAGTAGAGAAATTTTGTTTTATGATTTTGTTTTGTTGTAAGACTTTTAGAAAAATTGCATTTATATAGTTGCCAATAGCCCACAAAGCCAAGTAAGAACTCATTTAAAATACTAAGTGGAATCTAATCACATAAACGATTTTCTACAAATTCAAGATCTCTTTTCCCTTACATTGTGTTATAGAACTTTTATTCCACATGTGGGAACTATTTTTCTTTAATGATTCCTGAAAAGATGACTCGAGGGATGAATAAGTAAAAACAACAACAAAAAAAACCCTTTGCCGTCTGGTCCATTCTGACTCATAGCGACCCTATAGGACAGAGTAGAACTGCTCAGTAGGGTTTCCAAGGCTATAAATCTTTTTTTTTTTTTCAATTGTGCTTTAGGTGAAAGTTTACAGCTCAAGTTAGTTTCTCGTAAAACAATTTATACACACATTGCTATGTGACCCTAGTTGCTATCCGTATAATGTGACAGCACGCTCCTTCTTTCCACCCCGGATTTCCCGTGTCCGTGCAACCACCTCCTATCCCTTTCTGCCTTCTTATCTCACCTCCAGACAGGAGCTGCCCGTTTAGTCTCATGTATGTGCTTGAACTAAGAAGCACATTCTTCAGGAGTATCATTTTATGTCTTATATTCCAGTCTAATCTTTGTCAAAAGAGTTGGGCTTTGGGAATGGTTTCAGTTCTGGGCTAACAGAAAGCCCAAGTGTTATGTCTTCTGGGGTCCCTCTCGTCAAGTCAGACCATTAAGTCTGGTCTTTTTACGTGAATTTGAGTTCTGCACCTCACTTTTCTCCT
>NW_004443939.1:37240635-37252077 GCF_000243295.1 Trichechus manatus latirostris | reverse complement strand
TCCTTCCCAGCCTGGATTTCCTGTGTCCATTCAACTGGCTTCTGTCCCTTTCTGCCTTCTCATCTCACCTCTGGATAGGAGCTGCCCATTTAGTCTCATGTATCTACTTGAGTTAAGAAGGACTGTCTTCATAAGTATTGTTTTATGTCCTGTAGTTCAGTCTAATCTTTGTCTAGAGAGTTGACTTTGGGAAAGATTTCAGTTCTGGCCTAACGGAGAGTCCAGGGGCCATGTCTTCTGAGGTCCCTCCAGTCTCAGTCAGACCATTAAGTCTAGTCTTTTAATTAGAATTTGAGTTGTACACCCCACTTTTCTCCTGCTCCATCAGAGACTCTCTGTTGTCTTCCTTGTCAGGGTGGTCATTGGTGGTAGCCAGGCACCATCTAGTTCTTCTGGTCTCAGGCTGATGGACTCTCTGGTTTATGTGACCCTTTCTGTCTCTTGGGCTAATATTTTCCTTGTGTCTTTAGTGTTCTCCATTCTCCTTTGCTCCAAGTGGGTTGGGACCAATTGATGCATCTTAGATGGCTGCTCACTAGCTTCTAAGACCCCAGACGCCACTCACCAAAATGGGATGCAGAACAGAACATTTTCTTAATAAACTTTGTTATGCCAGTTGACCTGGATGTCCTCTGAAACCATGGTCCCCAGAACCCACCTTGCTACTCTGTCCCTTGAAGTGTTTGGTTGTATTCAGGAAACTTCTTAGCTTTTGGTTTAGTCCAGTTTTGCCGACTTTTCCTGTATTCTGTGTTGTCCTTCCCTTCACCTAAGATAATTCTTATTTACTATCTAGTTAGTAAATACTCCTCTCTCTTCCTCTCCACCCTTGTAGCCATCAAAGAATGTTTTCTTCTGTGTTTAAACCATTTTTTGAGTTCTTATAATAGTGGTCTCATACAAGATTTGTCCTTTTGCGACTGACTAATTTCACTTAGCATAATGCCTTCCAGATTCATCCATGTTATGAGATGATTTGCAGATTCATTGTTGTCCTTTATTGCTGCATAGTATTCCACTGTGTGAATATACCATAATTTGTTTATCCATTCGTCCATTGATGGGCACCTCGGTTGTTTCCATCTTTTTGCTATTGTGAACAGTGCTGGAGTGAACATGGGTGTGCGTATATCTATTTGTGTGACAGCTGTTATTTCTCTAGGATATATTCCAAGGAGTGGGATTGCTGGATTGTATGGTGCTTCTATTTCTAGCTTTTTAAAGAAGCACTAAATTGATTTCCAAAGTGGTTTACCATTTTACATTCCCACCAGCAGTGTATAAGGGTTCCAGTCTCTCAACGTCTCTAACATTTATTATTTTGTGTTTTTTGGATTAATGCTAGCCTTGTTGGGGCGAGATGGTATCTCAACATAGTTTTGATTTGCATTTCTCTAATGGTTAATGCTTGTGAGCACTTCCTCATGTATCTGTTAGCTGTCTGAATGTCATCTTTGGTGAAGTGCCTCTTCATATCTTTTGCACATTTTGTAATTGGGTCATTTATCTTTTTGTTGTTAAGCTTTTGCAGTATCTTGTAGATTTCCGAGATTAGACGCTGATAGGATTTGTGGTAGCCAAAAATTTTTTCCCAGTCTGTAGGTTGTCTTTTTAGTCTTTTGGTGAAGTCTTTTGATGAGCATAAGTGTTTAATTTTTAGGAGCTCCCAGTTATCTAGTTTCTCTTCTGATGTTTGTGCATTATTAGTAATGTTTTGTATTCTGTTTATGCCATGTATTAGGGCTCCTAGCATTGTCCCTATTTTTTCTGTCGCAACGGCAACGATTGTCAGGGTGGCGGAGACAGTAGCCAAACACAACTCTTACAGAGAAGTGGGGCCAAGAGGGTCACTCAGAGGAGTCGACCCCGGCTTCAGTCCCCGGAGTTTATTTATAGTCAGTACAGCAAGTAGTGAAGCAAATCACAGAACAATGGGCTTTGGGTGAATAACAATAAGTTTCGGGCAAGGGAGGATGGACTTCAGGTAAACAAGCCAATCAGTAACGGGTTTGGAGAAACAAGTCGTGACAAGTCTCAATATGTTGGGGACAAGTCTCAACATGTTGTGCAGCATAGAGGTCTTTGAGGGGCTGAAGTTGTCAATAGTGTAGCCATGTTTAAATGGCATATATCCCCACATTTTCTTCTATGGTCTTTATCGTTTTAGGTTTTATGTTTAGGTCTTTGATCCATTTTGAGTTAGTTTTTGTGCATAGTGTGAGGTGTGAGTCTTTTTTCATTTTTTTGCAGATGGATATTCAGTTATTCCAGCACCATTTGTTAAAGAGACTGTCTTTTCCCCAATTAATGGACTTTGGCCCTTTGTCAAATATCAGCTGCTCGTAGGTGGATGAATTTACATCTGGATTCTCAATTCTGTTCCATTGGTCCATGTATGTGTTGCTGTACCAGTACCAGAATGTTTTGACTACAGTGGCGGAATAATAAGATTTAAAATCAGGTAGCGTGAGGCCTCCCACTTTGTTCTTTTTCTGTAGTAATGCTTTACTTATCTGGGGCCTCTTCCCTTTCCATACGAATTTGGTGATTTGTTTCTCCATCTCATTAAAAAATGCCATTGGAATTTAGATTGGGATTGCATTGGATCTGTTCATCACTTTGGGTAGAATAGACATTTTCACAGTGTGGAGTCTTCCTGTTTATGAGCAAGGTACGTTTTTTCCACTTATGTAAGTCTCTTTTGGTTTCTTGCAGTAGTCATAGTTTTTTTGTACAGGTCTTTTACATCTCTGGTTAGATTTATTCCTAAGTATTTCATCCTTGGGAGCTATTGTAAATGGTATTGATTTGATGATTTCCTCTTTGAAGTTCTCTTTGTTGATGTAGAGGAATTCAACTGATTTTTGTATGTTTATTTTATATCCTGATACTTTGCTGAAATCTTCTATTAGTTCCAGTATTTTTCTTATGGATTCTTTAGGGTTTTCTGTGTGTAAGATCATATCATCTGCAAATAGAGATAATTTGACTTCCTGCTTACCAATTTGGATACCCTTTATTTCCTTTTTCTAGCTTAATTGCTCTGGCTAAGACCTCCAGCACAAGGTTGAATAGAGTGGTGATAACTCTTCTCTGAAAGTTTGGTAGAATTCTCCAGTGAACCTGTCAGGGCCAGGGCTTATTTTTGTTCAGAGTTTTTTAAATTACCTTTTCAATCTCTTCTTTTGTTACTTCTTTATTTATTTGTTCTACCTCTGTTTGTGTTAGTTTATGTAGGTGGTGTGTTTCTAGAAATTTGTTCATTTCCTCTGGGTTTTCAAATTTGTGAAGTACAGTTTTTCATAGTATTCTGTTATGATTCTTTTAGTTCCAGTTGGGTCTGTTGTGATATCGTCCATCTCATTTCTTATTCGGGTTATTTGCTTTTTTCCCTGTTTTTCTTTTGTCAGTTTGGCCAGTGGTTTATCAATTTTGTTGATGTTTTCAAAGAACCAGCTTTTGGTCTTGTTAACTCTTTCAATTGTTTTTCTATTCTCTATTTCATTTAATTCTTCTCTGATTCTTATGATTTCCTTTCTTCTGGTGCCCAAGGGCTTCTTTTGCTGCTCTCTTTCTATTTGTTTGAGTTGTAGGGTTAATGTTTTGATTTTGGCCCTTTCTTTTTGGATGTGTGTATTTATTACTATAAACTGACCTCTGAGCACTGCTTTTGCTGTGTCCCAAAGGTTCTGGTAGGAAGTGTTTTCATTCTCATTTAATTCTATGAATTTCTTTATTCTGTCCTTAATTTCTTCTGTATCCAGTAGTTTTTGAGAAATGTGTTGTTCGGTTTCCATGTGTTTGATTTTTTTATCCTTGCTTTATCAGTTATTGATTTCTACTTTTGTGGCTTTATGGTCAGAAAAAATGCTTTGTAATATTTCGATGCTTTGGATTCTGTTAAGGCTTACCTTATGGCCTTATATGTGGCCTATTCTGGAGAATGTCCCGTGTGTGTTGGAAAAGAAAGTATACTTGGCCACTGTTGGGTGGAGTGTTCTGTATATGCCTATGAGATCAATTTGGTTGATCATGGCAGTTAAATCTTCCGTGTCTTTATTGAACTTCTCTCTGGATGTTCTGTCATTCTTGAAAATGGTGTGTTGAAGTTTCCTAGTATTATTGTGGAGCTGTCTCTCTTTTCAATGCTGTTAAAGTTTGTTTTATGTATTTTTGAGCCCTGTTATTGGGTCTGTAAATATTTATTATGGTTACGTCCTCCTGGTGTATTGACCCTTTAATCATTATATACTGTCCTTCCTTATCCTTTGTGGTGTATTTTACTGTAAAGTCTATTTTGTCAGAGATTAATATTGCCACTCCGGCTCTTTTTGATTGTTGTTTGCTTAATATGTTTTTTCCCATCTTTTTAGTTTTAGTTTGTTTTTGTCTTTAAGTCTAAGGTGTGTCTCTTGTAGGCAGCATATAGACGGATTGTGTTTCTTTAATCCATTCTGCCACTGTTTGTCTCTTTATTGGTGCATTTAGTCCATTTATCTTTAACATATGAGTTTAGTGCTGTCATTTTGATGTCTTTTTTTTTTTTTGTATTGTTGGCAGTTTCTTTGTTCCACTTAATTTTCTGTGCTGAATTGTTTTTCTTTATGCATTTTTTTCGTCTTTTTCATTGTTGTTGATTTTGTATTTGCTGAGTCTTTATATTTTTCTTCTCCTTTGTTTTGAGGTGTAGAAGTGTTAGTTTCCTTTGTGGTTACTCTAATATTTACCCCTGTTTTTCTAAGTTTAAGCCAATCTTTTATTTCTTGATATCGCCTTGACTTCCTCTTTATATGAAAGATCTATGACTAAATTTTTTAGTCCTTTTGTCTTAATGTTTTCATCTTTTATATATTGACTTGTCTGTTTCCCTATTTTCAGTGTTTTAGCTTTTATTTATTTTTGTGACTTCACTATCTGGGTTGATAGCTAGTTGCTATGTCTTTTGTTCTAGTCTCAAGTTATTATCTGATGTTGTTGATTTTCTAACCAGAGGACTCCCTTTAGCATTTCTTGTAATTTTGGTTTGGTTTTTGCAAATTCCCTCAACTTGTGTTTATCTGGAAATGCCCTACTTTCGCCATCATATTTGAAAGACAGTTTTGCTGGATATATAATTCTCGGCTGGCAATTTTTTTCCTTCCAGGCTTTATATAATGTCATCCCATTGCCTTCTTGCCCTCATGGTTTCTACTGAGTAGTCCGAACTTAGTCTTATTGACTCTCCTTTATAAATGACTTTTAATTTATCTCTAGCCGCTCTTAAAATTCTCTCTTTATCTTTAGTTTTGGCAAGTTTGATTATAATATGTCTTGGTGACTTTCTTTTGTGATCCACCTTGTGTGGGGTTCGATGAGCATCTTGGATAGATATCTTCTCATCTTTCATGATATCACAGAAGTTTTCTGCCATAAATATTCAACAATTCTCTGTGTATTTTCTGTTATCCACCTCGTTCTGCTATTCCAGTCACTCGTAGGTTATTCCTCTTGATAGAATCCTACATAATTCTTAGGGTTTCTTTTTATTTTTTAATTCTTTTATCTGATTTTTCTTCAAATAAGTTAGTGTCAAGTGTTTTATCTTTAATCTCACTAATTCTGACTTCAATTGCCTCAATACTGCTCCTAGGACTATCTATTTAGTTGTCTAATTCTGAAATTTTGTTGTTGATCTCTGGATTTCTGTTTGCTGTCTCTCTATGGATTCTTGTAGCCTGTTAAATTTCTCATTTTTGTCTTGTATAATCTTAAGTTACTCTGTTGCTTCTTCTGTGTGTTCCATGGATTTGTCTGTATTTTAACTGATCTCCTTGATTTCTTGAAGAGTTCTGTATATTAATCTTTTGTATTCTACTTCCAGTAATTCCAAGAAGTTCTCTTTCTCCAGAAAATTTTTTGATTCTTTGTTTTGGGAGCTTTCTGAAGCCATCATGGTCTGCCTCTTTATGTGATACGATATTGATTGTTTTCTCCAAGCCATCAATAAGTTATTATATTTATTTATTTTATGTCTGCTTACCATGTCCTAGCTTCTTGTTTTGTTTTGATATGCCCGAATAGGCTGGCTATGGCTGCTAGTTTGATTCCTGATGACTTTTAGCTCTAACGTCCTGTCACCAGGTGGTTAGATCTGTTACTAGGTATAGGAGCCTAGGAGTCTGTTTACTTTTCTTGTATGGATTCAGCTCAAGATACCCAGATAGCCAGTTACCAAATGTGTGGTGCAGGCTCTCACCTACAGTCCTAGACAGGCAGTGGTGATTGGAGTAGGCACAGATATCTGGCTGCAGTAAGGGGTCACACGTTAGCAAGGCAAGGGGCTGATGGCTGCCCCTGAATGTCCGTGAGGAAATCGTGTCCCCATTTCCTAGAGTGTGTAGGTGGGTGGGTTTTGCAGCTGGATTATAGGTACCCAGTGCTGTTGGCTGTAAGCATTGGGAGGCACCACTTATTCTTGGACCCCTGTCACAGGTGGCTAGGTGACATGGGTGGAGCCACCAGTCCTCAGGCCCCTGATGTGGGTAGGTGAGGACCCTGCTTAATGGGCAGAGCGGTATCAAATGTCACAAACCTGCCACTCCACCATATAGCTTATAGAGTGTAGTTGGCCTCATGTATATACCCTGTTGTACTGTGCTAATGAGGGCCTACGCTGTTGAAATGGACCCACATGGGTCTATGCAGGGGTGAAAGGCATTCAGAGTCCACGGACCCCTTATGCCTTTGCCTAGGCAATAGAGCTGTGCCTGCCCTGAGTTCCTGACTTTGGGGAGCAGATGGATTGTTTTTTCCTGTTTGTTAATTTGTTTACTCTCCAAGGCTGGGAGAATTGCTCAGGGCCCATGACAGGTCCTATTTCCGGCCCAAAGGAGGTGGCAATTGCTGAAGCTGGCCTGGGACATGGTGCATAGCAGGGAGGGAGTGAGTAAATGGGAGAGAGGTTCTTCCCAAACGAGGTGTTTTTTGATCCATGTGGTAAGTTAAATGCACGTGCTTATCTTTTGCCAATTGAGCGCTGCTTTTCACTGGCTCTGGAGGCTTGAGCAGACTCTCTGCTGCTTGGTCTTTTCCGACATGGAAAATGCATCCCAAATGCCACTGCTTGCCCTTCCTGTGCACACTAGTTGATCCTGCCCTCAGGGTGCTGGCCCTCGCTGGGTCAGGTCTGGCAACTCCTCACTGCTTCTGAACTGTCTCTCTCTCCCCTGCCACTCAGTCCAATTCCTCAACTTTGCTTTGATGTTCAGGGCTCCTAGATTGTCATATATAATCGATTCACTTGGTTTTTTGGGTCTTTGTTGTAAGAGGAACCACCGGAAGCATCTGACTACTCCACCGTCTTGGCACCGCTTCTATGTCATGATTTTTATATCCATTTTCAACTCCTACTGGTTTAACATGTTATTGTGTAACTTTAGAAAGAGACTAATAAAAACTATCTACACTCTTGTGATTATGTAGAAAATAGATGGTTTCTTTGGAGATTGTGTATGAAAATCGGCAATTATTGAATGGTTGTCCTATGCAGTTTTGATCCTATTTGGAATTGGTATCACAATGAGTAGCAGTTTCAGTTTTGATTTTGAAATGTTTTCCTTTGATGCGTCTTTCGGATCTTTATCTTATATCATAGAGTAATGACAGAAAGGAAGTATAGTTACTGAAATGCTAAGTTTAATAACTAAAATATTTCACAGCTTTCAGCTTATGTGAAGTCGGGGAAGCCACCTATAAATCCATTTACTGAATTTTTGGAGAAGCCTACAAATGATGGAAGTCATTCAGAAGAACTGTTTTCCCATCTTAAAAGTAGATCAGAGAATGAACACCTACCACGATGTGCCAGTGAAAGTCATCTCAGCTGGTATTCTCATCAAAAGCAGGGCAAATATAATTTTCTGAATTTATAATTTTATATTTTGTCTATAATGTAAATTATTTGAATCAAATATAGCTTCTTTCAAGACTATCTTCTTTAAATCTAGCATTTAAATATTTATTTAATCTGATTACAAACGTACTCATTTAGTCGAACTTGGCTAATATTTTTGAGTGTTAGGGAAAACACTTACAAATGGAAACCTTAGCTAGTAAGAATTTGTAAAGTAAAGCTTTTTACTAAGTTAAGTGAAAATATAAATACTACAGAATACTGAAAATGTGGTTAATAAGTACTAATTCATTGTTATTTGGTATATTGCTATGTAACAGATACCTGTCATATTTTGGTTCTTTAGAATGGGGAATACACTTGTTATTTATATGGGTCCTAAAAAAAACCCATTGTCATTGAGTCAATTCCGACTCATAGTGAACGTATAGGACAGAGTAGAACTGCCCCATAGTTTCCAGGGAGTAACTAGTGAATTCAAACTGCCCACCTTTTGGTTAGCAGCTGAGCTCTTAACTACTGTGCCACCAGAGCTTCTTTATATGGAACTTTGCCCCTCCCCTCCCCCCCGCCAAATGATGATCTTTAATTAACATTATTGTCATAAGGGTTAGTATAATCCCTATACTTGTTGTAAGTGAAAATCATGTTTCATCATTCTTGGCTTTCTGCCCATAGTTTTTAATAATGGACAAGTGTCATTTATAACCAGCATCTTCTTAAGCCACCACATTCAGCCATGGTGCTTTAAGAACTGTCTACCTTTTGACATTGCCTTTAAGATGCCATCAATTGAAGATGAGCCATTATATTATGTTCTAAAACAGAAGAAAAGAAAAAGCTGCCAATTAAACAAAGACACAGTGCTTTCTTATCAATTGGAATTTTATTTATACATATTATAAAAGCTTCTTCAAGCTCAGATATAGATTTTTAACCCCAATACCTCTCACATAAAAGTAAAACACGGGAGGAATAAATTAGTTAACGTAATCCTTAAATTTCTTTATATTCAGAGTCCAACTCTTCTGAGTGCATTTTTAACTCAGAGTTGTCTTAACTAGTAACAGTATTGGTGATACAGAGTTTCTTAGAAGAAAAATTTTAGCATTAAATTCTATTGGGCTCTTAATTATGTACAGCAAGCCTACTTTGGAGCCCTGCTTCTATAATGTTGCTAAACGTTTCTGCTTCACCAACTTTTTTTCGCCTTCCCATGATTCTTTGTAGAATTTAAAAAAGCACTGCACTCTTACCTCTGGGATATTCTTCAAACCTTTGGACACCCATTCTATAAGTTTTGAGTGTGTGCAAGCAATGACAGAGCAAGACTACCTCCTGGCTGAAAAGGACTGTAAGAAGCCTCCTGATTTCAGAATGTAAAAATGTGAGGGGGAAAGTATATCTTAAAATGATATACAGACTTCTGGCAAAATGGCGTTCTAGGCAGAAGCACCACGCCATCCCTCCACAGCAAAGATCTGAAAAACTAAGCCGAACAGATAAGACAACAATCCTGAAACCCTAAAACATCAAATGAAGAGATAAAGAACTCAGCCAAGCAGCAGATGGAGTGAGAAAACTGACAGAGAATGGAGAGCGAGGAGAGATTCGTGCAGAGGTCCCTTACCAGCTAACGCAGCGTGGATATGCCATCTTGGACTCCTATCGGAGACCAGCAAATAGGGGGTACAAGAAAGCAGCTTCACGGAACTTCCAGCAGGACACAAAACCACCAGTAATTTGCGATATACGCTTTCCCACCCCCCACCCTTCTTCACCCCCACTTGGCCTCCTCTGCTTCCTGAGGCCACAATCTCTTGTCTGGGAAACACCGGCTGCTTGGATTCCACACACCCGAACGGGCCAGCTCTCTGAGTGCCATTTGTTGGCTGCTGGTGTTGCTTTTTTCCGCTTCTTTTGATTGCTTCCTTACCTCTCACCACCTCCCCCTCCTTTCGCTCAAATACCTGGCTCCGTGCACCATCTGTGCTTCTTCCTGAGGGGCTGCAGAGCTCCGTCAATTTGTGATATAGCTTTCCCACTCCCTACCTTTCTTCACCCACACTCGGCCCCCTCTGCTTCCCGTGGACACAGTCTCTTGTCCAAGAAACACCGGCTGCTTGGATTCCACCAGCCCACACTAGCTGGCTGTCTGAGTGCCATTTGTTGGCTGCTGGTGTTGCTTTTTTTCCGCTTCTTTTTATTTCTTCCTTACCTCTCACCACCTCCCCCTCCTTTCGCTCAAATACCTGGCTCCATGCACCATCTTTGCTTCTTCCTGAGGGGCTGTGGAGCTTCGTTCGAGTGTGGAGCTGCTTCCCACGCTGGTGGGATCCCGGGGCTTTTGTTCGTTTGTTTGTTTTGAATTGTTTGTTTGTTTTCTTTTCCTTTTCTTGAGTTGGGAGCCCTTTCTGGCCAGGCGGTGCTGCGTGGCAAGGAGACTGCGCCCTTGGCTTGCAGAGACGTACAGGGGGATCCTTGAGAGCATTTCTTTTTTCATTGGTTTTTTCTTTTTTTTTTTTTTTCCTGTTTTTTTGGGGGGACTTTTCTTGTTCTTTTTTTTTTAATTTGTTTTGTTTTCTTTTCCCTCTTTTTCCCTCTTTGTCTTTCTTCATTACTCAGTTTCTTGTCTCTCTATGTATTCGTTCTTTCTGTTCCCTGAATACCTGGCCTTGTATACCTCTACGCCTTCTAGCCAGGCTGTACTGCAACACCTAAGAGCGACTTCACCAGATCTCATAGCTGCACCGGTGGGATCCCTTGGTACTTTGTGGTTCTTTAACCTTTCTGATTTTTATGTATTCATTCTTTTTTTTATTCCTCTTCCCCTTTCTGTTTCTCTCCATTTCATAGTCTCTCATCTCTCCACTCCAACAGAAGTTTCCCTAGCATTCTTCTTTGTTTCTTTGCTTGTTTGTTTGTATGATTTTGGCTCCTGTTCCTCTCTTCTCTCTCCCATATCCATCTTAGCTCCATAACAGTCTCCCCACTACATCCTGCCTACTTGCACTGTGCACTTAACATCACTCCACCAAGCAGTACAGGCATGGCCTACCAGAACCTGCCCTGCACTGATTACCGACACGCCGTGGTGGCTGTAGCAAGTGCCACAAAGAACCCATCCCAGTAACTCCTCTTCAGCTAAACCTGCCCTACTGTACCATATCTGAGTGACTGAGCCTCCCAATTGGAGAAGGAGGAGGAAAGTATTGTGCCCATAGACGAGCAAACAACAAAGAACACACAGTCTACCTGCTCAGACATATTCAAATTTAAAAACAAAAGATACGAAACAAACAAATCTACAATCAATAAATAAGAAAAATAACTACTGAATGCCCCGAAGTCAGACAATACCAAAACATTTACAAAAACAGGACAGGATGGTTCCAGTAGGCATCCAAAATAAAACACCAGATGACTTTCCAGTGGAAGAAAACGCACTAGAACTACCTCATAGGGAATTCAAATCTGTAGTACTCAGAATTCTCCAAGAGCTGAGGCAAAAAGCTGACAAACATGAGGAAAAAATAGACAAATTCATGGAA
>NW_004443939.1:37229585-37231432 GCF_000243295.1 Trichechus manatus latirostris | reverse complement strand
AAGGAGCAGCTGGTGGATTAGAACTGCAGACCTTTTAGTTAGCAGTGGAGCTCTTAACTGCTACACCACCAGGGCTCCACGTCTGTGTGGCAACTGTTATTAATGGTGTGATAGTGGCACCCTGTGGCTTCTTGGAGGAATGGCAGGGTATTCCCTGTGGGGTCTTCGTTTCTCTCACGTAGGCTTGTACTGCTCTTACTTGTTTTCTCCCAAGTACTTATTAAAATGTTTAGTGGGAGTTTTTAGTTTAAGATACATTTTTAAAGACAGGTTAAGAGTGTGTTGCTTCTTCTTTCAGTCTACCTAGTCTCTCCTCAGATCACTCTTTAAATCTTAAGATGTACTTCTTAATCTGGGTATTATAGAAGTTAAGAACCGTGTATGTATATATATGTGTATATATACATGTATTATATATATATATTTTTTTAAATTATGTAATTAAGTAGAAAAGCCACCCCCCTTTTTTCTTTTTTTACTGTGACTCCTTTGAAATATTTTTGATTAAAATGACTGAGAAATAGGTCAGAACCTAAATTCTGTAATAATTTCACTTTCTCTTCAATATCACACAGCTTTCAAAATACGTTAAAGCATTAAAGAAATATCTTAAAATACTTTGAAATAAAAACATGAGAATTATCATACTAAATCATATCCATTATTCACCCAGTCTAGTACTCTGTTTTTTGTTATGTCACCAAGTGATACATCAAGGAAATGATCATGCCAGTTAACACCATCCAGCTCAACATAGTATTGGTTATGGATCTGATAGTCATTAATTTATATAAACCTGTATTTACTTTTGGAACTCCCCAAATTTACTGCTTACTGGATAAAGCAGTGTTTTTATTGTCCTTAATATAATTCTTTCAAGTGTCAAGGCATGCCCTCTAATTCTAGCAAATTTAAGCTTGGTAAATAAGTCTGTGTTCATCTTGTCTATATCATTCATGATCTATAGGTTTTGATCATATCTCCTTTAAGCTTTTATCTTTTTAAACTAAAGAATCTTAATAAATTTGGGAGCTACCAATTCCTTTGAGCTTTGCGTTATCTAGTGTTTGGATTGTCTCCAGCTCAGTTAATGTTTGTCTTTTTTTCTTTGTTATTCTGCAGTAATCTAGTACTATGTAATATTCTAGATGGGAACTAAAATTTAAGAAAAAAATTTTAATCACAAAAAAACATTTTAACAAAGTTAATGTTTGTACCATAATCGCTAATATTAGTATCTTTAATAAGTAGCTTTGGTTTTATGTAAACATATATTTTAAATTTGCATTCTGTAACTGGTTACAAATAAGCATTGGTGAAATCATATTTCTCTACTATTTTGCTTTTTATTAACCTTATGATTAATTGTTTTGGTAACGTGTCTGGAAGACTTTTTACATATTTTTATAATGCTTACATAAATATTAGAGTTCTAAAATGATGTCATTGTTGCTGATTTTTTTTTAAGAGCTTAGAAACCAAGATAACTAAATGGAATTTGCAACTGAGAAAGAATAAGCACGAGGCAGTAGTGATCAAAGAATCAAGTAGGCAAAAAGCTATAGCTCTAAAGAAGGCATTTAAAGCTTACAAAGAAAGGCTTGAACATTTTACAGGAAACATTGAAAACCTTACTTCTCATATTAGAGACCAGGTCAGTACATATATTCTTTTTTAAAGATATATTTTGTGTTTTTAGTTATGTACTTAGTTTGTATAGTTAATGTCATGATGCTTAATATAATAATTTTATTCTTTTCTTAATACTCCTGATACTGGAGAAACTTTCCTCACACTTTATGCTTCAGTGTTCTATTTTCGAAGATGTCAAATTTGTATATTAAATT
>NW_004443939.1:37226914-37228520 GCF_000243295.1 Trichechus manatus latirostris | reverse complement strand
ATTAGTGTAGGGTGTATCTTGAGTCAATCTCTTTTGAGATATAAAAGAGATTAAACAAGCGAGCAGAGTTAAGTTGGGGAAAGAGAGATGCCAAGCCACATGAAGATGGCCCAGGAGCAGAAGGTCAGAAGAGGTAAGGGCCTTCCTCCAGAGCTGACAGAGAGAGAAAGCCTTCCGCTAAAGCCTACGCCCTGAATTTGGATTTCTAGCCTCCTAAACTGTGAGAGGAGCCCTGGTGGTGCAGTGGTTAAGAGCTCTGGCTGCTAACCAAAAAGTCAGCAGTTCGAGTCCACCAGCCTCTCCTTGGAAACCCAATGGGACAGTTCTACTCAGTCCTATAGGGTTGCTGTGAAAACTGTGAGAAAATAAATTTCTGTTTGTTAAAGCCACTTACTTGCTGTATTTCTGTTACAGCAGCACTAGATAACTAAGCTGGGGCACAGTAATACTACTATCTCATATGATTGTGTTGTTGTTGTTAGCTGCTGTTGAGTCAGTTCTGACTCGGTGTCCCTATGTACAGCAGACTGACACTGCGTGGTCCTATGCCATCCTCACGATTATTGCTAAGCTTGAGCCCATCATTGCAGCCGCTGTGTCAGTCCATCTTGTTGAGGGTCTTCCTCTCTTTGCTGACCCTCTGCTTTTACCAGGCATGATCCTTCTCCAGAGACTGATCCCTCCTGATAACATGTCCAAAGTAGACGAGACAAAGTCTTGCCATCCTCACTTCCAAGGAGCATTCTGGGTATGCTTTTTCCAAGACAGACTTTTTCATTCTTCTGGCAGTCCGTGCTATATTAAATATTCATCGCCAACATCGTAATTCAAAGACATCAATTCTCTGGCTCCTTTCTCATTGTCCAGCCTTTGCACGCATATGAGGTGATTGAAAATACCATGGCTTGGGTCAGGCACACCTTAGTCCTCAAAGTGACATCATTGTTTTTTAACACTTTAAAAAACAAACAAACAAACCCATTGCTGTGGAGTCAATTCTAACTTTAAGGAGAAATAAATGAGAAATCTATGTCAAAGCATAGTGCCTGGCCATACTACATTTTTGCCATATTAACCTCCTTTCTGGAGTTCCTGAGTGGTGCAAATTATTAAGTGCTTTGCTGCTAACCGAAAGTTTGGAGGTTCAAGTACATCCCAAGGCACCTTGGAAAAAAGGCCTGGCCATCTATTTATGAAAAATCAGCCGTTGAAAACCCTATAAAGCATGGTTCTACGCTGACACATACGGGGTTTGCCATAAGTTGTAATCAGTTGGATGGCAACTGGTAACCTTTCTGTTCATCAACAGAAATGGTTTGTTCCTTTTTTTGCCCTGTTTCTTTACCATTGCCTCTGGCTGAAATGTTCTTCCTGGGCTCACAGTAAGTGCTTCTTTTTTTAATCATTCAGATGTATTTTCAATTTACATGCCTTCAGAAAGGCCTTCTCTGACCACTCCTTTTGAAGTAGGCCCACAACAACTAATCATATCAATGTGTTAAATTTTCTTCATAGCACTTATTACTTATTAGAGTCTGAAATTATTTCACTTGTTAATTAGTTTACTTAGTTTTTAAACTATTTTCCTCTGCTAGAATATAAGCCC
>NW_004443939.1:37209920-37223711 GCF_000243295.1 Trichechus manatus latirostris | reverse complement strand
GTAGCAACTGGTTTAGCTCTCCCTTCTATGATAACTCCTCAGATTATTTCTTCTTCCTATTGCTCTTGTTCCGTTAATTCTAGTAACTTTTTGCACATTTCCTATTTGAAACAGTGCACCCTATTAAAATGATTTCAGAAGCACATTTAAAATATATTATTTGAATAAAAGTTGCTATGCCATTTGTAAAATGTATCATTCATTTTTTAAAGGCAAATCACTAATCTTTTGGAAGACCTGAAGAAAATGGAAGACCATGGAAAAACTTCATGTGAAGAAATTGTTAGAAAACTTCACTCCATTGAATATGCAAATGAAACTCTCAATCTTGAGAATACAAAATTAATATATATATATATTTATATGCATGTACTTGTACATGTATTATATAATGACAACTTAGTCTACTTAGTAGAAGTAGCTTGAAGTAATAAAGTATGTGTAGAATAGTGCTTTTATTTTATTTTGTCCTTTATGCTTCTCAGAGTATTAGAATATCATTATAATGAGTGACTTCTAAAACTGTCTGTTTCTAAATATCTGTATTACATACCCATATATACATACGCATGTATTTATTTTCCAGTGTTTGTAATTGATACACAAATACATGTTAAAAATTTGTTTTCAAGATACTAAATAAGATTTATAAAGTTAAATAACTCTGTGTCCCGACTTAAAAAAAAAAAAAATATTTACTGTCTGATTTTAGTAGTTAAGTGAATCATCCAAAATCATGTTAACTTTAATGTATAAGATTATTTCTAGGTGTCATGGTTACGACAGGATACAACGTCTGGCCTGGTCTGTTTGAAACCAGAAAGTATGTTCTTGGCTGCTTCATAACCAGAAAGAATTTTCCAACTTAGTCAAACCCAAGGGGTGATTAGTTTGTGTGTTTAACAGAGAAGGGATGAGAAAGAAGCTTTTTCTTTCTGAGAAAAAAGATATTTAAGTTTTTCACCAACCAGATGAAACTTGACTAAAGGTGATGGCATCACTTTTGCTTCCATAATACTACCTTTAGAGAACATAAAATAGAAGATAGAAAAGAATCTTTTTAAACCATGAGATAAAATTTGTGTACACAGGATAAGTAACAGTGTATTAGTAGCTTAGTGTACATTTTAGAGAAACTAGTAAAATAAGCATCTAACATTCTTTTGCTATGTTTATAATAGTTTGATTTTACGACTGCATTTAGACTTAGCTTAAAACATGTACATTTATTCTGTGTACTGAGAAGTCTTTAATATAGATAGTTTATGTGATGCTTGAGAGAAAAGTTACCTTTAATGTTAAAAAAGAAGTGCTAAGACTTTATTTCTTTCAAGAATTGTTTTATTTTGCATTAGAAATTTATTCATTTTCTTTTCTTGTAAAAATTATTACAATTACTTGCTGCTTAAAATTTTGTCGACATTATGTAAAAATTATAATGTACTGCTTTTATGAGTTTGTTTATGAGAAAAAAAAAGTAATTTAAAAGATTATCACCAAAGAAAATCATCATAACAAAATGATGGCATTCCAGGCTTTAAGTTTCTTAACTGTTATTTAAAAAGATTATTTCTAGAAGAAAATTGGAGATGCACCCAAATCTCTTTACCTTTTTCTAAACCTTTCTTTCTCTACGTATGGAAAGTGCCGTGTACCAGAGAGAGGATTTTATTCATTGTATGTTTTGGCATATTTCCCCAGCGGCCAACTTATTTTCTAGTACTGATCTGTCTTTGTAGGAGATGTACAGTGTGTAGTAATTAAAGGTTGATTAATATATATGACAGAAAGGCAACAGATTACCCAAGCCCAAAAGATCTTTTTCCTTCATTGGTTTATAAAGTTGGTAACTTTTCCCATCATGGTTCCCTTTAGATTAGTAGGCAAGGCCACACTCATCGGTCTCAAATCCGTTGTGTTCTAAATGGGAAGACTCAATCAGTTTGAAGTGGAGGACTTGAAATTGACAGTCCTGTTGCCTGTGATCATTTAGGAATGAGCGGAGCATTCCTAAATGACCACAGGCAACACATGACAGGAAGCAACAAGATACTACTTTTCTCACCTTTAACTTATTTAGTGATACAGTTATTTTTGCCCACATTTTGTCAGGAAAGATAAAAGAAATCAAAGTTATAACTCACCTTAATTAAGTTTTTAATAGTTACATTCAGAATGGGATTTTTTCTTTAGAAAATTTCTTAAATCCATTATAGTCCTACCAAGCAATATGAAATTCTTGTGTTTTCTTTATAAAATTTTTCGATAAACATAGTTACTACTACTTCTGATTGTCCATTATCCCGAATTATCTTGGAAGGAAGAATACATACTCATTATGGTAAACTTGGAGCCCTGGTGGGCACAGTGGTCAAGAGCTTGGCTGCTAACCAATGATCTTTAGCAAAATTTTACTTATGTATGATATTGTTTGATAATTTCTGCATCCTATTGGATCACCTTTCTTTGGAATGGGTACAGATACAGATCTTATCCAGCCAGTTGGCCAGGTAGCTGTCTTCTAAATTTCTTGGCATAGATGAGTGAGCACTTCCAGAGCTGCATCCGTTTGTTGAAACATCTCAATTGATTTTCCGTCAGTTCCTGGAGCCTTGTGTTTTGCCAATGCCTTCGGTGCAGCTTGGACCTCTTCCTTCAGTACCATTGGTTCTGATCATATGCTACCTCCTGAAATGGTTGACTGTCAGCCAATTCTCTTTGCTACAATGCTTTGTGTATTTCTTCCATCTTCTTTTGATGTTTCCTGTACTGTTTAATATTTTCCCCGTAGAATCCTTTATTATTGCAACTTGAGGCTTGAATTTTTTCTTCAATTCTTTCAGCTTGAGAAATGCCAAGCGTGTTCTTCCCTTCTGGTTTTCTAACTCCAGGTCTTTGCACATGTCTTTATAATTCTTTACTGTGTCTTCTCGAGCCACCCTTTGAAATCTTCTAATCAGCTCCTTTACTTCATCCTTTCTGCCTTTTGCTTTAGCTCTTCTGCCTTCAAGAGCAAGCTTCAGAGTCTCTTCTGACATCCATTTTGGTCTTTTCTTTCTTTCCTGTCTTTTTAATGACCTCTTGCTTCCTTCACGTATGATGTCCTTGAGATGTCATTCCACAACTCCCCTGGTCTTCGGTCATTAGTGTTCAATATGTCAAATCTGTTCCTGAGATGGTCTCTAAATTCAGGTGGGATATACTCAGGTCATACTTTGGCTTTCATGGACTTGTTCTAATTTTCTTCAGCTTCAACTTCAACTTGCGTGTGAGTAATTGATGGTGTGTTCTCCAGTAGGCCCCTGGCCTTGTTCTGACTGATGATATTGAGCTGTTCCATCGTCTCTTTTCACAGATTTAGTCAGTTTGATTCTTGTGTATTCCATTTGGCAATGTCCCCGTGTATAGTTGCCGTTTATGTTGTGGAAAAAGGTATTTGCAGTAAAGAAGTGGTTGCTCTTCCAAAATTCTTATCATGTGATCTCCTGTGTCATTTCTATCATCAAGGCCATATTTTCCAACTACTGTTCCTTCTTTGGAAACTTGGTGGCATAGTGGTTAAGAGTTTGGGTGCTATCCAAAAGGTCAGCATTTTGAATCCACCAGGTGCTTCTTGGAAACCCTGTGGCAGTTCTACTCTGTCCTCTAGGGTCACTGTGAGTCAAAATCGACTTGATGGCAATTTTTTTTTGTTTGTTTGTTTGATTCCTCCTTCTAACGTGTGGGGAGACCTTCTTCAAAACAGGTTAAAGCTTTATTTTTTACATTTAACTCTTTAATTCATTTTGATTCATTTCTAATGTTGTGTTGAGGCAAGTAGTTAACCCAACACTAAAAATGAATCAAAATGAATTAGAGTTAATTGTAAAAAATAAAACTTAAAAATTTTTTCCTAATAATTAAACAGTATTATTACCATTTAGTGACCCATGTTTTCCCCATTGATTTAAAAATATTACTTGTATATATACTAAATATTATTTTTGTCTTTTTATTTTCTATTCAATTGATCTTTTTGTTGTTTGTTAGTATTTTTAACAATTTTAGTTCTTTTTACATTTTAATATCTAAAAGTACAGAGATTCCCTACTTAGTATTTCTTTCAAAATTTTATTACCTAGTATTTTCTATTTATTCTGCCATATGAATTTTAATTTTCTCATATACCCAATGTTATACTTTTGTTGAAATTGTATTAAAACTTTAAATTAATTTGGAAGAAACTGATATGTCAACAGTATTGAGTCTTCCTATACACAAACATGGTCTATTTTCAAGTCTTTTTTTTTTTATGGTCATAGATTTTAAAATATACGTCCTGTGTCTTTTTTTAAAATAATATTTTATTGCGTTTTTGGTGAAAGTTTATGCAGCAAGTTAGCTTGCCCTTTGACAGTTTCCACACAAATTGATCATTAGTGTCATTTTTTACATTAGTTACATTTTTACCTTGTGTCAACATTCTCATTGTGTTCTGGTTGTTCCATTTCCAGTTCTCCAGTTTCCCTTCCCTCTTATCTTCTCATCTTTGCTTTGAATTGAATGTTGACCTTTTGGACTCATACAGGTGTATTTTTAGTAGCACAACAATCTAATGGGTAGTAACTTTTATTTTGTGTGTCACTCTGCTTTTCTGTTATGAGGTGATCTCAGGATAGTTTTGGTTCAAGGTTTAAAGAGTGTCTCAGGACAATAACCTCAGGGAGTCATCTTGTCTCAGGCGGTCCAGTTAGTCTGGCCATTTTTAAGAATTTGAGTTTTGTTCTGCATTTTTCTCCCATTATAACCAGAATCATCTATTGTGTCCCTGGTCAGTTCGGTCAGTGCTGGTAGCCGGGCACTGTCTAGTTCTCCTGGTCTCAGGAAAGTTGAGGTTGCAGCTCGTGTAGGCTGTCAGCTTTGTATACTTGTTTTTTCCTGTGATTTTGATTAACTTCTTACTCTTTTGCTCCTGACAAGCAGACACCACTAGTTGTATCTTAGATGAACGCTCCCAAGCTTGTAAGACCCCAGATGCTACTTGCTTCACTGGCATGAACTTTGTGAGCTATGTTATGCCAATTGACTGAGTTGTCCCATGAAACTATAGTCCTAAGCCTTCAAACCTAGTAAACCAATCTCAGAAGGTGTTTGGTTATGTCTGGTGAGTATCTGTAATTGTGTTTTGAGTGACTGTGTGTGTCTGCCTACATATATCTGTATTTACACATACACGTAGACACTTCTATCTGTTCTCATGTATGTGTACACCTCTGCCTACCCATATATGCATATGCCTATACCCATCCTTGGAAACCCTGGGTGTGTAGTGGTTAAATGCTGCAACTGCTAACCAAAAGGTCGGCAGTTAAAATCCATCAGGCGTTCCTTGGAAACCCTGTGGGTCAGTTCTGCTCTGTCGCATAGGGTGGCTATGAGTCAGCATTGACTGGACGGCAACAGGTTTGGTTTGGTTTTTTTTTTTAATACCCATCCTTATGTGATCCTAGACTCATTTTTTTGTTCTTTGTTGGATTGTTGCTTTCTTATATATGTCAAATTCTTTGGTACAGGCATCCTTTTCTCATGAGCGCTTCTTAGCGGTGTCATTTATTTGGTCATATTGTGCTCACTACACTCACATTCGGTGCCACTTTTCCCATCACCAAAAATAACAAGTATTTATGATCTAAAGCACACTTCCCCTTCCCTCTCCTCCTCCCCCAGTAACAACTATTGGTCTTTATCTATGTCTATTCTTGTCTTCTTTTAGAAGAGAGATCATACAATATTTGTCCTTATGTGCTTGATTTACTTCACTTAGCATTATGCCCTTCAGGTCCATCCATGTTATAATATGTTTCACAGACTCCTCGTTGTTCTTTATGGTTGTGTAGTATTCCATTGTATGTATCTACCGTGTTTTGCTTATCCATTCATCCTTTATGGACACTTTGGTAGTTTCCATTTTTTTGCTATTGTGACTAAAGCTGCAGTGAACATAGAAGTGCATATATCTGATCGTGACACTACTTTTAGGTCTTTAGGGTATATTCCTAGGAATGGGATTGCTGGATCATAGAGTAGTTCTGTTTCTAGTTTTTTGAAAAAGCACCATGCCATTTTCCATAGTGGTTGTACCATTTTACAATCCCAACAGTAATGGATAAGAGTTCCAATCTCCCCACAGCCTCACCAGCATTTATTGTCATCAGTTTTTTTAATCAGTGCTATTTTAGTCAGGGTGAGGTGGTACCTCATTGTAGTTTTGATTTGCATCTCTGTAATGGCTAATGGTCATGAGCATCTTTTCACGTGTTTGTTGGCTGCTTGGATGTCTTTGGTGAAAGTTCTATTCATGTTATTTGCCATTTTATAATTGACTTGTTTGTCTTTGTGTTGTTGAATTGTTGAAGTTTTCTATAAATTTTGGTTGTTAGACCCTTATCTGATGTGTCATTTCTGAAGATTTTTCCCGGTCTGTAGGTTCTCTTTTTTACTCTTTTGATGACATAAGTTTTTAATTTTTATAAGGTCCTATTTATCTATTTTTGTCTTCTTCTAGTCATGCATTTGTTGTTATGCTTGTTATCTTATTTTTATAAAAGGTTAGGTCCCATAGTTTTCTTCCAGGAATTTTGTAGTTTTAGGTGTAACATTTAGGTCTTTGATCCATTTTGGGTTAATTTTTGTGTATGGTGTGAGGTATGGGTCCTGTTTCATTTTTCTGCAAGTGAATATCCAGTTTTGCCTGCACCATTTATTAAGGAGACTTTTTCCTAGGAATGGACTTTGACCACTTCTTGAAAATCAGTTGTTCATAGATGGCTGGGTTTAATTATGCATTCTCAACTCTATTCCACTGGTCTATGTGTCTGTCTTTGAACCAGTACCAGGCTGTTTTGATTACAGTGGTTGTATAGTATGTTTTGATATCAGGGAGTGTGAGGCCTCCTGCTTTGTTCTTTTTCTTCAATATTGCTTTGGCTATTCAGGGTTTCTTTCCATTCTTTATGAAGTTGGTTATTAATTTTTCCATTTCAGTAAAGAATGTTGTTGGGATTTGTATTGGGATTGCATTGTATCTGTAGATCACTTCAGGTAGAATTAATGTTTTTACTGTATTAAGTCTTTCATTCCATGAGTATGGGATGTCTTTCCATTTTTGTAGGTCTCTTTTAGTCTTTTGTAGTAGTGTTTTTATAATTTTCATTATATAAGACTTTTATGTACCTAGTTAGGTTAATTCCTAGGTATTTTTTAGTTTTGGGACAATTGTAAATGGCTTTTTGTTTTTTTTTTCGGCGTAGTCTTTGTTAGTGTAGAGGAATCCAGCTGATTTTTCTGTGCTGATCTTGTACCCTGAAATATAGCTGAATTCTTCTATTAGTTCCAGTAGTTTTTTTTGTTTGTTTGTTTGTTTGTTTGTTTTTTTGTGGCATCTTTAGGGTCTTCTATTCATAGGATCATGTCATCTTCAAATAGAGATAGTTTTACTTCTTCCTTTCTGATTTGAACACCTTTTATTTCTCTTTCTTGTCTTATTGCTCTGTCTAGGACTTCTAGTACAGTAGTGAATAAGAGTGGTGATAACGGGCATCCTTGTTTCATTTCCGTTCCCAAAGGGAAGACTCTCAGTGTTTCTCCATTGAGTGTAATGTTGGCTGTTGGTTTTGCATATCTGCCCTTGATTATATTGAGAAATATCCCTTCTATTTCAATTTACTGAGGGTTTTTATCAGGAAAGGGTGTTGAATTTTATCAAGTGCCTTTTATGCATCAATTCATATGATCATATGGTTCTTTTCCTTTGTTTTATTTATCTGGTAGATTACATCAATTGATTTTCTAATGTTGAACCACCCTTGTAATCCTCGTATGAATCCAACTTGATCATGGTGTATAAATTTTTGATATGTTGCTGAATTCTGAGGGCTAGAATTTTGTTGAAAATTTTTTCATCTATGTTCATGAGGGATGTGGGTATGTAATTTCTTTTTTTTTTTTTTGTGATGTCTTTGCCTCTTTTAGGTATCAGGGTTATGTTGGCTTCATAGAAGGGAGTCAGTAGTGTTGTTTCCTCTGCTATGTTTTTGAAGAGATTGAGTAGAATTGGTGTCAACTCTTCTCTGAAGGTTTGGTAGATTTCTCCAGTGTAGCCATCTGGTCCTGCACTTTTTTATTTTGTTGGCTTGTTTTTTTTTTTTTTTAATGATATCTTCAGTTTCTTCTTTTGTAATGGGTCTGTTTAGGTTTTGTACTTCTGCTTTTGTTAGTTTAGTTAGGTAGAGTGTTTCTAGGAATTTGTTCATTTCATCTAGGTTTTCAAATTTGTTGGAGTACAATTTTTCATAGTAATCTGTTAATGATCTTCTTTATTTCGGTTAGATCAGTTGTAATGTCTCCAGTTTCATTTCTTAATTTGCTTATTTGCCTCTTTTTTTTTTTTTTTTCTATTGTCCCTCTGGCCAGTGGTTTGTGTTTTTACTGATACTTTCAAAGAAACAACTTCTGTTTTTGTTGATTCTTTCTACTGTTTTTCTATTTTCTATTTCATGTATTTCTGTCCTGATCTTTATTATTTCCTTTTTTCTGGTAGCTTTTGGCTTATTTTGCTTTTCCTTTTGTGTTTGTTCATGTTGTCAGTTTAGGTTATTGATTTTGGGTCTTTCTTCTTTTTTAATGTAGGCATTTATTGCTATGAATTTCCCTCTGAGCACTGCTTTTTCTGTGTCCCAAAGGTTTTGATATGTTGTGTTTTCATTTTCGTTTGATTCTTCTATGACCCTATAGTATTTTTAGTAGTGTATTATTTAGTTTCCATGTATTCATCTTTTTCCTTATTTTTCCTGTTGTTGATTTCTAGCTTCATACTTTTATGATCCAAGAAGATGCTTTGTATGATTTCAGTCTTTTTAACTTTGTTGAGACTTGTTTCATGCCTAGCATATGGTGTATTCTGGAAATGATCCATGTGCACTGGAGAAAAATGTGTATTGTTTTGTTGATGGGTGGCGTGTTCTGTATATGTCCGTTAGGTCCAATTGGCTTAGCTTATGGTTTTATTTAAGTTCTCAATGTCCTTAGTGATGTTCTGTCTAGAATTGAAAGTGGTGTGTTGAAGTCCTCTACTATTGTTGTGGAGTTGTCTGTTTCTCTTTTCATATTAATAAGTGTTTGTTTCCTGTATTTTGGAGCATTGCTGTTAGGTCCATATACACAGACAGTCCTCAGGTTACGAACGTCCATCTTTCTTATATACAACCCATAGTTAAGAACCAACTCCCATAAAGCCTATTATATTAAAAATTTGAGGTACATACAATGGTTTGTAATAACAAACAGGTGCTACTTTGCAATGCACATCAAGACATTATTATTATTAACGTATTATTATGTTAAAGATGTTTTAGTATATCTGGAGGTGTTTCTTTAATGTTTTTTATGCATGCAAAGGTACACTGTTTACTGAGACAAGCATTTGACTAACTGATGTTAGATACGAACCATACCTAACTGTTCTGACTTATGTACAAATTTGACTTAAAGACAGATTTAGGAATGGAACTTGTTTGTAATCTGGGCACTGCCTGTATTTATGATTGTTATGTCTTCTTGCTGGATTGACCTTTTTATTATTATGTAATGTCCATTTCTTTTTTGTTAACTGATTGCATAGAATATTTTTTTCCATTCTTTTATTTTCCATCTGTTTGTGTCCTTATGTCTAAGGTGTGTTAATTGTAGACAGCAAAAGATTGATTGTGCTTTTTTTTTTTTTTTTTTTTAATCCATTCTGACACTCTTTGCCTTTTGCGTTTGGAGTTTAGACCATTTACATTTAAGGTTATTAGTGAAAATGAAGTGTCTATCTTGTTCATTTGCTATTTGTTTTTTGAATGTTTCATATCTCTTTTTTTATTCTTATTTTTCTGTTTTTGTTTGTATTTGGCTGCTTTCTTGATGAGCCTTTTTGCTTTCTTCTTTTCATATGTGTGTTTTTTTTTTTGGTGATTTCTTAGTGGTTACCACACATTACATTACACAACTTAGAATTGCAACAATGTTTAGCATATGAATGACAGATAACATACAACCTTAACATATTAAATTTATTCTTGATATGCTCCTCCCTCCCTCATTTCTGTTAGTGAGTTTCCATTAACCTCATTGTACATCCTATATCCAGTATATTGGCTTTGTACCTGTTACTTACAATCTTGATTTTGTATTGTTTGCAGGATTATGTTATTGGGTTTATTCCCTAAAAATATCATGGACTTGGTCCTTATGATTGTGTTGTTGCATTTTTTGGAGGTCTCACATTTTTTTTTCCCTGTGTATAGATTCGAATATTTGTTTAGTGTTCTTACCTTTCCATCTGAAGTATCCCCTTGAGTAATACTTGCAGAGCTGGTCTGGTAGTGGCAAATTCCCAGAGCTGCTTTTTATTTGAGAATGTCTTGATTTCCCCCTCATTTTTGAATGACAGCTTTGGTAGGTACAGACTTCTTTGCTGGCAATTTTTTTGTTCAGTCTTTTATATATATCGCTCCCTTGTCTTCTGGCCTCAGAGCTTCTGGGGAGAAATCCACACTGATTCTTATGAAGTCCCTTGGTATGTTATATTGTGTTTTTCTCTTGCTGCTTTCAGAATTCTCTCGTCTTTAGTTTTCAGGAATTTTATTAGGATGTGGTACAGAGTTGACCTTTTTATATTTCTTCTAATTGAGGTTTGTGTAGCTTCCTGTATTTGCAGGCTTAGTTCTCTGTCCAGGTCTGGAAAATTCTCTCCAATTATTTCTATGCCTTTATTGTCATGGTGCTCTGGAATTCCAATAATTCTAATGTTAGATTTCTTAATTGAATCCCATATTTCCTTTTGGCTTTGTTCACTTTTCTTCTTTTCTCTTGTTTTTCTTGAGACTTGGTAAGTCCAGTTTTTCTTTCTTCTAGTTCACTTAGTCTATCTTCTGTCCAACTCTGTTGTTGAGTGTTTCTCTTGCTTTTTCTAATTTAGTTGCTTTATTCTTCAGTTCCAGTAGTTCTCTGTTTTGTTTTGTTTTTTAAGTTTTCAGTTTCCTTGTTGAGGCTCTCATTTTGTTCCTCCATTTGTTTCCTGATCTCCATTATTTTGTTTTCTGTGTGCCGTTTGCTTTCTTTAAACATATTTAGCAACACTGTCTGAAAATTTTCTATTTTTTGCATTGATCTTGCCGCCATAGGAGAAATTTCCTCTTCTTCACATTTTCCTTTTGATTGGTCCTTCTTCTCTTGTGAGTTTGTGTGTTTTACTAATTTTTGTTGAACTTGGGCCATTTTGGTATCTTTTTTTTGTTTTAATAGTTTAAATTCTGATTTATGATTTTCATGGGAAAATTTTCTGATTATACTTGGTTGATTTCACTCCACTATATTCTCCTAAGAGCCATTAGAGAGCACTCTTACCCTTATATTTTTGTCAGCACTGATTCAGGAGTTCTGGGTGCTTGGGCTCTGAAGTTCAACATGCATGCGTGGCGGATTTTAGCTGGCCACAGATGCTGACGTAAGTGGTGGTGTTCAGCTTTCTTGTGGTGACGGTGGGGAGGGCTCTATGTCTTTTCTTCACAGGCACCTCTGCACAGGCTGTCTCATGGTGTCCTGCTGTGGGCAGGGAATTAGCCGTTTTCCTCTGTGTCACCTGTTTAAAATATCCCCCTAGTCCCGGTGACTTTTCAGTACCTCCTAGTCCTAGTGTCTGTCTGTCTGGGATGGCAAGATTCAACAGTACTTTCTCACAGCACTGTGAACTCCGTTCACCCCCTCCCAAGTGTGTGGCCCATTAACTCCCATGGCCAATATGCGCTGCCTTAGAAATCAGGCTACAGCTTTTTCAATTTAGCTTTCATTCTGTGTTCTTTGGGGTGTTGCCCTACCCTGTCCCAAAAATGGCTGCAGTGAGTGAGTGCTCCATGCTAGAGGGTAGGTTCTCCCAGCTTCTTTGGTGTCCTCCAATCCTCTTCTCCCTGTTTCTGGACTCACCTCAACTCTCTCAGCCTCAGCTGCTGTCCAGAGTTCTGAGATCTCAGTCTGTGTTTGTTTTTATTCCTTGTTCAGTGGGTTTGTTGCTGGGGGGTAGATGGGAGTCACCACTCACTTTGCCACCTTGCCCCACTGTCCTGCATAAGTCTTATTAAAATTGTTCATAAGTATTACTCAAACTTTTTGAATTCTTAAATTTTAGATGGTAGTTGTATGTAATCAAAAGTAATTATTTTATTACCTGCTGATAAATGAGTTATGTTTTTATAATCCTATAACACTGGAGTGTAAATGTATTCTAATGACTTATAAAATCTATTTACATATTCCTTGCTAGACTATGCTTGCTGCTTTAAAAGAAAAGACTGCTTCTGTTGAAAATGAACTTATAGAATTGCAAGCAGTAGAAAATCAACAGAAAAACCTTATTGAAGTATATAAAACTCAGGTGACCATTGCATTTATTTTAATATTGATTTAATTTGGTAGACAGTTTAAAGCACCTCACTTGTTTGCAATTGAAATAAGCAGAATTGAGAGAGGTGAGGCTATTATTTTCTGATAGGATACAAATGTACCAAATATTTCTTAAGGTCTTCTATACTTTTATAAGTAGACTATTGTGCCAATTCCTGATTCAAGCTCTGCCTGTGTATATATTGGATATTCCTAAAGCTAAATTAAAATTAATTACATAAAATATTGTAAACTTTAATATATATTCTGTTGATCTCAGTTACATTTGTTTGTCATCTTGTATATTTAATGATGTTGATTTGAAATAATGACTCTTTCCCAGTGAGTAAAATGACATGATTTTTCTCACATGAAAGACCTAGAAAATAACATATGACAATATATATGAAATAGAGCATCTGTTCAATGGTAATTTATAGAAAAGCTTTGTTTTAGAAATGTAATATTCAGTAAAAACTTCATTAAAAAGTTGAGACTTATTCAGGTCTTTGAATGATAGGTAACAATTAAGCTAGTCAATATAAGCCTTGACTTAATGGAAGAGTTTGAATTAAAGAATAGTGAACTATAAGGGTAGAAATTTAAAGTGAATAAAGTGTAGAAGTAGAAAGGGACTGAATCTGGATGAATTAGATGAGGAAAATGGAGTTGAGACATCTAGCTAGAAGTCATCCAGGCTGAAGGTTAGAATGGAGGATGTGATAGACTGTGGGATGTGTTGAAAATGTCACCTAGGTTTTCCAGTGTTGGCTGGGTTTAGTCCTTTAGCAAGAATACTGTGGATGAGTTACCGTATTCTAGGCACTAGTCCTTGTACATAGTGCTCAGATATTTTTTTCTTTTTTTATCAGAGTTTTATTTGGGGTTGGGAGGAGGAAGGGAGTAATAAGAATGAATGGGAGTTTGGCCCAGAGGCTGATTCTTTAAAGGGACATTGACGTATAGATCCGTGTAGTCTTCAGAGCTCACATGAAGAGTCTAGAAGTGTTGATGGGAGAAGACGGATAAATTGTAAGAGGATTGTGGATTATAGTAGAGTATAAAGTGATTACCATATTTAAAGAAGGAATAGCATTAGATAAATATAATGGGGATATTGATAGGGAAATGATGATTTGTTTAAAATTTAAAATATAAACTTTTAGCTTTTTATTTCATGTTATGGTCCTAATATTGAAATTACTCATGTGGCTCTAATGAGATATTTTATTTTCAGGTACAAAAGTTGCAAGAAGCAGCTGAAATAGTGAAAAGCAGATGTGAAAATTTACTACATGAAAATAACCAAATAACAAAAAACAAAAATAAAAA
>NW_004443939.1:37206072-37207751 GCF_000243295.1 Trichechus manatus latirostris | reverse complement strand
GAGCTTCAGGGTCAGGTGGCAAGCGGTCATTCTGATTTTTGCTAGATGTGTTAAAGGAACGCTGTGGAATGATTTCACCAGTGGAGGGCACTCATGTCAGGGCTGATTTTTTTACTTCCATCTAACTCAATTGATAGAATATCAGTTTCATACAGATACAGTGATATTATTTTCCAAGCTATTCTTTTAGCATTTTATGGTAATTAAGATGGCTAATTTAGTTTTTTCATACAAATGTATCTTTGGACATTTGAGGAAGTAGTAGTAATAGCAAGTAAGGAGCGAAGCTGTGCTCATGTATATATAAAAATACACATATTACATGCATATATACACCTTACATTGTATTTATACATATGTAATGTATGTATATATATATATTTTGGTGTCAGCATAAGGTATATTATATAAAACAATTAGAAATTATTTGAATTAGATTTTGCATCAAGTTTATTGGAATTATTTTCAGTCACTTTTTCAATATATACTTTTTTATGCCAACAGAACAGGTATCATGTGTGTCCTATTACTTACCACATAGCCATCTCCTAGCCCAATGTCTAGCACATAGTAAGCATTTAATAACTATTTGTTGAATTAATTAATATTATTTCAAAGAAGCATGTCCAAGGATGGTAGCAAGTCCTTTTCTTTATTTGAAGGACATTTTTAAGAAGGATTCCTTGTCTGTTCTCCAAATATAATTTGGATTTTAATTTTGAAATGTACCTTGTTTCAAAAAAAGCAAATAAAATTTCACTGAATTTAAATTCCTGACAAGAAATTTTTCTAAGAAAATATCTGATTATAAAGATTAATCAGATTAACCTAAATTAACAATTATGGTGAAAAAATTTTATTATCAAAACTTCTTAAACTATTTAAATTCAGCCTTTGAAACTATGGGAAGTATATTCTGTCTTGGCATGGGCAAGAGTGTCTTTGGTTGGCTTTTTTTTTTTATCTTGCTTCTCAGGAAAATGTCATTTTTACTCTAGTTACAATTTCACAGATACTCAATTATCAATCAGTATCTTTATGTGAAACAGAAAAATATATAAGAATCCCTAAATGTCCAACAATAGATTAATACTTTTAACGGTTTCACATTTCAACTTAATAAAATAAATGTCCTTTTATCATTAAAAAGTTTGTTCAGAATGTTTTCATTGACATTATCCAGGAAATTTTTCAGTGGATGATGTCCATGAGGCAATATAGTTTTTTAAGATTAATCAGGAATTTAAAAACTTGTGTTTTAACAATGTAATATGTCTTGGTGTCTTTCTGTGTAGGAGGAATAATAATATTGACCTTCTTGTTTCTTATGTTATTATTACAATAAAGTATGTAGATTTCTTTGGAAGTTAATTATAAAGAAAATAACCAAGAAAACACTTGTTTTTTTCTTTTAGTTTGATGGAAATCACAGTCTTCTGACAAAGCTTTCTCTGGAAGAGGAAGATTATCTTACTCAGTTGAAGTGTGAAAACCTTAAACAGTAAGCATTAAATTGACTTAAAGTTGGTGTTACATTTCTCTCAGCACACTATAATTTTAAAATATATGTTTTCTGTGAAAAGAAATTAGAACAGATGGATGCAGAAAATAAAGAACTTGAAAAGAAGCTGGCAAGCCAAGAAGAATGTCTGAAGCACAGCAATCTTAAGTTTAAAGAG
>NW_004443939.1:37198538-37205448 GCF_000243295.1 Trichechus manatus latirostris | reverse complement strand
TATTAAAAATTTATGTTTTGATCAGGATCCAGTGAGCTGTAAAGCCCAACTCCCTTTTCTTTTGGCAGATATTGTTACATAAATGAATAGATGCAAGAATTAAATTCTAGTTAAATCCACGTGGTTAACAGTTAATGAGTACCTTGCTGTGTCAGGCAGTCTGTTAGTGCTTGAGATGGGAAGATGAATAAGACTTGGCCTCGGCTCTCAGGATACTCACAGTTCTAGTGAACAAAAACATGTCGGTGCTATAATAGGGGGAGGGTACATGGTACACTGAGCGAGGCGTTATTTCAGTCTGAGAGTAAGGAGAAATGGTTCAAGAAGAACTCAAGGAAGAGATAAATTTATGAAGTGATTTGAAAATCTAACCCTGAAATGATACAGGATAAGCTTTGGAGTACAACAGGAATTGGACTTGAATTCTGTTCTAACACCTTGTAACCTGACCCAGGGCAAGTTATTTCTTCCCTAAGCTTTAGTTTCTTAAAGGGTAAAATGGGGATGATACATTTCCTCAGAGGACTAAATGATGCTAAAAAGGGCTATCCATCCCCTAATGACTCTCAGATTTATATTTCCAGTCCAGACCTCTCTCTCCCCTGAAATCTACTCATATATCCTCCTACTGACTTACATGTCTACTCAACATAGGCATCTCAAACTCAACATCTCCAAAACCAAATTCTGAATCCTTGCCTCTAAACTCTCTTCCACTTATCATCTTCCCCTCCCCAGTTAATGTCAGTTCTACAAGAGTCAGATAAAATCTGATATCTTTGAAATATGGCTTTTATATCACAAGTATCACAGATATATTTTGGTTAAAATGGATTTTGAGAGACATATCATAGAATCAAAATTAAGTAGTAAAACATACTGCCAATGGTAGACATGTAATCCAGATTTCTCAGCTCCACCAACCCTTAGAAGGGAATAAGAAAGGACTATATCCATGTTTCAGCCTAAGTAGACTTTGGAAATGCCAGTTACCTTCAGATTCCTTCCCCAAAGTGCTCAGAGTCCTAAGAGGTGTATCTGCCCTCTCCTTTCTGTCCTGCTGCAGTTGAATATGGGACTGTCTCTAGCTTCTGCTCATGTAAGGAGTGCCATCACTGCCCCGCCACCATTGTCCACACTGAGGGAGCAGTGCCAAGGGCACGGATATTTGTCCTGAGGGTTCTGTTTCTCATAACTTCAGATGTTGCTAGCATCCTTCACTCACAGTCACTCTTGGAATCTGTGGAGAAGACATCTTTGTAGCTTACTTTATAGTAACTTAGAACTGAGTCCACAGGAGTGAAGTTAGAGAACAACCCTTTCTACTAACTCCTTGCTCCTGGGCTCGTCCATGCCTCCACTGTCATTCCTGTGGCTCCAATGTACCGTTCTTCCAGATAGGCTCCCACATATCTGAATCCTCGGGTGAACATAGCTAAGATGGACTTTCTTCTAAAATAAGCTATCAGAGAAATACATAAATTTCAGACCACTTTGGAAGTGAATGAATGAAGCACTAATCATTTCAAAAGAAATTATTCCTCCTTTTTTTGTGTGTGAGGTTTATGAATCAGCACCCCCACCCAAATTCTATCCATCAAACCTATAATCAGCGTTTAGTAAGAGCTTTTGATTCTTCACCACCGCTCTAGATACTATGATGAACATAAATATTGTGAAAACATGGCAGTTGGTCTCAGTATGTAATAAAAATATGCTGTTGGAGAAAACACCTTCCTAAGTCACAGAACAGTGGAAGTATACATACCTCTTCATCTCAAGCTAATTTTGCAGTTAAACTTATACTACAAAGATTAATTTAAATACTTTTATGTGCCTCCTCAAGATAGAACATCTTAAACATTATTTAATTATTTAACATCCAACTAATTTTTTTTTAAAAGTATGGTTTAACTATGTCAAAGGCTTTAAATCATATTTTAAAGAAAGCAATTTTGTTATTTTACTCTTTTAATAAAATTACAGGTATCTGAAGAAATAGAGAAAATGTCATCTCGAGAGACGGCTTTACAAATTAAAATATTAGATCTGGAAACTGAGCTTAGAAAGAAAAATGAAGAACAAAATCAACTTGTTTGCAAATTTAGCAGCGTAAGTATTAGTATGGCTTAAAACGTTATCATATAAAATATATTAGCATTTAACATTCTTGCCATATAATTTAAATAGTTAAAGTAAGAAGTGAGGGGAGTCAGAGATACTGCTTTACTGATAATATTAAAAATAATAAGTAATATATATCATAAAAAATAAAAATGTCCAGATCAGGCCAAAGAATTTGTTATCCTGTCTCCCAGGTAGCATCTATTATATTTCCCCCAAGTCTCATCAGGCCTTTTAGCTGCATATTATTTTTACATGACAGCTGCTTAATGAAAGTTACAGAGATAATCTACTATTTTCTCCCTGGTATGAATTTTCCATTTTTTTAGATAAATATAATTTAAACTATTTTATTCTTATAAGTTAGATTTTTATATCAGCCTTGAGTAATGAATATTATACTTTGGAAAACTATAAGTTGATTTTAAGTAAATATTCAGTATTATTATACCTGCATATGGGATGGATGATTTGGTCAACTGAGCCATGAAATGAGAATACCAAATTAGCTGTGTTTAATTAGTCTTCTTATTTTTTTTACTAAATGCTCATGAAATAGTCTGTTGGCATAAGATACTCTGAAAGCTAGCGCTGTCCATGATTATATTACTCAACAACTATCTACTTAACAGTGACATAGAGAATAATGATACTTTATTTTTACCAGAAGCCAGAAACCCCATGAAAAGTATTTTTCATTCTCAAATGTCTAAAAAGTTGAAAAACTGAAAGGTTCAAAAGTTAAATGATTTTTGGCATGCACCATTAGTTTAATTTTATTGCCATCAAAAGTTTCATGACAATTTAATCAGAAGAAAGCATTTATCACTTAATTTAGCACCAGCCTTTCCTTTATTTCTGAACTTTTTTTTTTTGTACCCACCAAGTTCCTGATATTGTAAAATATGTATGATGTCCTTTTTGTAATTGAAGCATCCGAAAAAAATAAGTATACCAAGATGAAGTGGATTTTGCTATAATGTTTCCAGTACTTGGCTAAAACTACTAAATAAATAGGTTTAAGATCTGATGTTTTGTTAAACCTGATAACTCTTGGAATAGTAAAAATCTAGAACTCTAAGCATACGTTTAGGCTTATGGCAGGATTTCACATTGCTGAAAAATGCGCCATGTGTTCTGTGCCTCCCAGTGGTCAGTTCTGTGGGCAACCCAGTATATATTTTGTATACATGCTTTAGCCCCAATTGAATTGTAAGTACCCTGAGAGCCTATCTCATTGTTGATTGTATCCCAGTGTCTTCCACATGCCCTGCCCACAGTAGCAGGTCTTTGCAGATTTTCTGTCCAAGTCCTCCCAAGGAGAGTGGAGTAGATGAATAGACCCAAGGGTGATCTTAGCATCCTGAAGCCTGATGTCTTTTTGAAGTCTTATGTGTTATCCTAAAATCCATGCACATTTTGCATTCTACCCTACATTATAGGCATGTTTGTGTTAATATTTTTCTCTCCAAATTGTTGAGTTAAATCGATGCTCCATGCAGATTCTCTGTGCTCATTCTGTGACTTTGTATAGCCCAGCCTAGCACTTGCTTCACACCACCCCTCTTCCCCTGACAGGCATAGCTCAGTTTAAGAAGATATCAGGTATCACTGAACAACTGATACGAAGGAAATAAAAATCTCTCTTCTCAAGGTGCCTACATTTTAGTTGGAAACTATATGGTATTTGCAGCCTGTCTGTAAAGCATTTTCTGTGAACAGATCTACACTTAGGAATTTATGTGCAATTGAATATTTAAAAAATGTGTTAGGTTTTTAATTTATTCTGAAATAAAGAACACCTGTAGGGTTGTTATGAGCCAGAATCAACTCGACAGCAACGGGTTTGGTTTTTTTGGTTATATTAATGGTTCTTTTTACTTGATAAAGGATTCTAAAAATAAAATGTTCATGTTATTAAAACTAGAATTTAATCCATTTTTAAGACAGTAAAGGTCATGGTATAAAATTTGAATTTTCAGACAGAGAAAATAGCAAAAAAAACTCGTATTAAAATATGTCATGTTAAATTTAATGGAAATTAATTATGACGGTTTGAAATGAAAGCCATTTAAGTTAATCATGTTAAATATGTAATAATTTAGGGCTGTGTGAATGTGTATTACAACAAACTATATTACAGTAGAGATCAGCCATGTATGTGCTTTAATCTGGATTTTAAGGAAATGTTAGATCTGAGATAAATTAATAATGAACACATCAAGTGTGAGAATTTGTTCTTTAAAAAATCAAAAATAATGTATTCAGTTAATGTATGTATATGTTCAGTTAATGTATGTGTATATGAGTATTGTCCTTTGATATGAATGTCATTGTTGATCATCTGTATTTATTTATTTTTTGTTTAGAAAGCACAACATCAGGAAGTATGTTTGAAAGAAATACAACATAGTCTTGAGAAGTCGGAGGATGAAAATGAGAGTATTAAGAATTATTTGCAGTTTCTTAAAACTTCTTATGTAACTATGTTTGGGTAAATTGTTAACTTTATTTTCTATAAACAATAGGTTTTTACTATGAGTTAAAAAGTGCTTAGGTAAAAAATAAACTACCTGCGGTTATACTTTATGATTTATGGGTGGTAATATGAGAGTTTCATGTAAAGATTTTTGAAACATAATTTATTATCCAGTTAAAACTTTAAAACAAGATAGATGTTAGAACTCTTTTCTGAAATAAAGAACACCTATAATATTAAAAGTTCTTTTTATTTGTTTAATGATTCTAAAAATAAAATATTTAACTCTGGTTTAGTATCTATTTAAATCATATTGGATTTTCAGAATATATTTCACACATACATGCAAAAGAAGCCAAATTATTCTTTGTGACTATCTGTGTCCACCATTCAAGTGAATTTGTAATTAGTTTGGGCCAATTATGAACCAAATTAAAAAAATTTTTAAAATTTAAAAAATTTATTGCCATTGAGTTGATTCTGACCCATAGTGATCCTATTGGATGGAATAGAACTGCCCCATAGGGTTTTCTAGGCTGTAATCTTTATGGGAGCAGATCACCAGGTCTGTCTTTTGCAGAGCTGCTGATGGGTTTGAACTGCTGACATTTTGGTTAGCAGCCCAGTGCTTAACCGTTGTGCCACCAGGGCTCCTTATGAGCCAAATATAGGATTTTAAATAATGTACATAATTGTTTTACATTGTGGTGCTGTACATATTAATATAAAGGAAAACATTTTGAATTATAGTTTTTGATAATGGTAAAATGACATACTTTTTAAAGATACCAAGTATCTCAGTACACTTGTTATTGTTTAAAGTATATGCTACCCACTGCCGTCCAGTCGATTCCGACTCATAGCGAACCTATAGGACAGAGTAGAACTGCCCCATAGGGTTTCCAAGGTGCGCCTGGTAGATTTGAACTGCTGACCATTTGGTTAGCAATCGTAGGTCTTAACTACTACGCCACCAGGGTTTCCAGTATATGCTAAGATGCCATTATAATTTCTGTTATCTTTTAAATATAGAATTTTAAGTCATAGCTACTAAATGCCAAGTGACAGTGGCAGATGCAAACAAGTTGGCTTGTGTTGTTTCCTTATAAAGAATAGGCATTCAGGTTCTCCAAACAACTCATAGTCTCTTTTGTTCTTTATTTTATGTTAGTGATTGTCTGATATTATTATTATAGACAGTCTAAAGCCTCTAAATTAACTACAATATTAAAGGGGAACAACTTGTGCCACCCTTTCCATGGCCAGCTCACATGGGATGATCAAAATAAACACTCTTAATACCAAGAAGCTTCAGGATAAGTTCTTTAATATTAGGATGAAGTAAGAGAGATACCAAGAACTCGTTCCCTGTAACTCCTACCCTATGTGCTAAGGCAGAATACTCTAAAACGTGATCAGGTAATAGTGGTTCCTCTTAGATCATGGCTTGAGAGCTGTTTGTTCAAAGGAACAGTCAGATCTCAAAAGATCATTCAAAGAGGCAGACTGTGTACTATGCAGTCTCAGGCTATCTATGAACAGAGTTCATTCTCCTCCAGGATGTCCTCTCCCATTGGAAGTGGAGGCCTGTTCCTCACTGGTCCACTCACTCCTAAGACTGCCTTATCATCCACAGAGACTTAAACGTTCCCAGTGTCCCAACTGCTTCATAGTATTTTTCTTAAAATAGCAAAATACACTAATGTCAGAAACTGGCCACATTTTTTGCCTAGCATCCACTACCAAGGTTAGTGTTCCCCTCCCCCCAACTTTTTTCCGTTTAGTCATAGTGCTCACGGTACTAACATGCTTGACCCTTGTGGTCCTTTCTTCATCTGCTAAAGCCAAGGGAGCCTTAAGAAATGCCCACACAAAAGGAAACTAAGGTTCTTGAGTAATGCTCAGTGACTGAGCTACTTAGAGCAGGATTGTTATCTTCATGTTTGTATTTCAGCCCTTACACAGTACCTGATATCTAGTAGATACTCAGTTGATGTTTGTGGATAGACACAGGGATGGATATTGAAAGTGGTAGGTATTCATATTTGTTTTCGACATGAAAAACTATAAGCATGGAGGAATTAATTACTGTGGCTACAGGATAAAGCTTTTAACTTTTAAAGTTGGCATTTGAACTCAAATCTCTGACTCGAGAGTTAAGGTTCTGTGCACAGTGCTGTCTTCCCTTTGCAGCTACAACACCAGTGGCAGCCCAGCAACAGCACTGCTATTATTTATTAAGCACTTGCTATATGCCAGACACAAGGAGCCCTAGTGGTGCAGTGGTTAAGCGCTCAGCTGCTAACC
>NW_004443939.1:37196428-37197465 GCF_000243295.1 Trichechus manatus latirostris | reverse complement strand
TGTTCCTTTTCCTCCTCCTCGTCTGGTCTCCTGGATCTGACCTCCACGTGACCAGCCTTTTCACTCAAGGTACCTGTGTTGGGTTTCTGTCAGTGTTGTGAGATGTTTCTTCCCCCTGATTTTTCTGACACTAACGTGGTTCTCAAGGGCAGCCATTCTTCTTTTTCTGTTGAATGTTGAATTTTTAATTAAGAAATCATATTTTTTAGTTCCCGAAAGTCTATTATTTAGTGTTCTAATTTCATTAAAATTGTTTTCTGTCCTTCCCATGGGTTCCATTTCAGTAGGCATCTCCCGTTTCTGTTTAGCTGGTTGTCTTTCCTTCAGGGCCTCCTAAATACGATTTTCCATGCCTACTCATGATTGTGGTTCCCTCAGTACCTGCCAGTAGTCTGCCTTGCACATTCCTTGGGCAATAGAAAACCAAGTGGTGAAAGACCGATGAGATCTGTTATGCTCTGCTGAGGTCCCATGAGGAACCATTCTGCTCCCAGACATTTTCAGCAGCACGCAGCAGTTCTTTCCCAACTACCGAGATTGCAAGCACTTCACTCCACTGGAGAGTCCCCTTTAAGATTTTCTCAGTCAGCATGCAAGATCTGTAGGTGGAATAGTTTGCAGCTATTTAAAGAATGAATTCTATTTATATCATCTGGCTTGAGATTTGTCCATGATTTTTATTTTTAGGTGAAAAAAGTCACCGAATTGTGTATTTGGTATGATTCATTTATGTAGTAAAAAACAAACACCTCTATGTTTCTGTATGTAAGTTCGCATATGTTGGTATGAGCATGGAGAAAAGTGTAGAAGTCTATATACTTTGGTGTGCGCAGGAGAAATAGTAATAACTTCTCATGTGTATGCCTTTATTTTACTCCTTCTGAGATTGTATTACTTTCAGTTTTTTTCTAATCAGATAAATAAGATTTTTTAAGGTTGGCGGACAGGTATAATAGGTGTTAGGGAGTGGGAGAGTGGAACTGGTGAGAGGTTATGCTCCAAGAATGAAATATTGGAATTTGATTTTCAGATGTGGA
>NW_004443939.1:37193657-37195092 GCF_000243295.1 Trichechus manatus latirostris | reverse complement strand
TACACAGGTGACAGCTTTTTGCAACCCTAAAGTTTATTTTTCACAACTTTTTGTAAAGGTCTTTTTCTAGAATTTTTTTAAAAAACTCTTTTTTTTTTGTTTGTTTAAAGAACTAAACCAAAGGTGGAAAGGCATGTGTAATGATTTATGTTATGTAATTATTTTGTTATAATAATTAATGATAAGGAAAACCTTTGCAAATAAACACAGTTCATTACCTTAAAGATCCCTAAATTTGCACTTACAGGCCAGAAGTCTGGCTTGGTTTTTACCATTTTGAACTTATTTGAAGAGTTACATTTTAGCCTTTTTTTAAAAAAATTGTGGTAAATATATATGTAACAAAATATTTGACATTTCAACAATCTTCCCATGTACAATTCACTGACTTTATGTTTATCATGCTGTTCAACCATCACCCTTACCAGTCCCAAATTATACCATCATAGAAGCTCAACATCCCCTAAGCATTGAGTCTTTCTGATAGTATTCATGTGGTAATTGAGGCATTTCAAAGGTAAGAATTTTAATTTCAAATGAGCTGACTCATGGTAAAACACCAAACACAATAGTTAATAGTACAATAGATATTCAAAGGTTTCTGTCCTCTCTTTTTCCTGCCTGACATATAAAGAGCCTTACAAATTAATAAAATACTAATGTCCAACAGAAAAAGTAGCTAAATGGTAAGAACAGACAATTAACAAGAGAGGAATTAATAATGGCCAATAAACATGTTTATGAGATGTTCAGATTTTCTAATAAAGAAATGTAAATGAAAACTTTTTTTTTCCCAAAATAATTTTAAGGAAGTAATTCCTGTTATTGAAAAGATGGGATAAATTAAGACGTCTCATACACTACCAATGAAGCTTATTGTTCCATTATCTGAATACACCATAATATATTAACTATTGCTCTGTTGTTGGATAGTTGGGATGTTTTCATATTTTCTCTTACAGATAATTCTACTGTGAATATCTTCATACATAAATCCTTGCCTATATCTAATTATTACTTGAGGATAGACACCTACATGTAAATTATTGTTTTCAAATTGCATGAAAAATTTCCAGGCTCCTGAAACACAGGATTGTTCATGCCATTGCTACAGTAATTTCCAAGGTAGGAATTTATCCTAAAGTAATAATTAGCTGCTGGCAGGGACCACTTCTCTTCTGCCATGCCATTATTTAGCCAATGCCTGGAACCTAGAGAACAATTAAATCATAGACCATTTGTCTTAGGCTGGGTTCTCTAGAGAAGCAAAACCAGTAAAGGGTATAAATATATATAGAGAGAGAGATTATATCAAGGAAACAGTTCACGTGATTGTAGAGGCTAGAACGTCCCAAGTCCGTGGATCAGGGTAGAGGCCTCTCCCAAGTCACACAGCTGCAGAAGCTGGCAAGCCCAAGATCGGAAGGTCGGAGAG
>NW_004443939.1:37190911-37192262 GCF_000243295.1 Trichechus manatus latirostris | reverse complement strand
TAAGGCATTCTGTAAGTCCATGGATGGTAGTTTTGGCAGAAGCATTGCGTACAGGGAAGGCAAATCCATTTCCAGAGTAAGTGTCTATTCCAGTAAGTAGAAAACACTGCCCTTTCCACGATGGAAGTGGTCCAATGTAATCAACTTGCCACCAGGTTGCTGGCTGATCACCTCAAGGGATGGTGCCATATCGGGGACTCAGTGTTGGTCTCTGCTGCTGGCAGATGTGCTGTGGCCATGTGCTGTGGCCATGTCAGCCTTGGTGAGTGGAAGTCCATGCTGCTGGGCCCATGCATAACCTCCATCCCTGCCACCATGGCCACTTTGTTCCTGAGCCCATTGAACAACAGCAGGAGTAGTTGGGGAAAGAGGGTGAGTGGTTTCCACAGAACACATCATCCTATCCACTTGATTGTTAAAATCATCCTCTGCTGAGGCCACACTTTGGTGAGCATTCACATGAGACACAAATATCTTCATGTCTTTAGCGCATTCGGAGAGGTCTGTCCACATACCTCTTCCCCATAAATGCTTGTCTCCAATTTTCCAATCATGTTCCTTCCAAGTCCCTGACCATCCAGCCAAACCATTGGTCACAGCCCATGAATCAGTATATAATTGCACATCTGGCCATTTCTCCTTCCAAGCAAAGTGAACAACCAGGTACACTGCTCAAAGTTCTGCCCATTGAGAGGATTTCCTTTCACCACTGTCCTTCAGGGAGGTCCCAGGAAGGGGCTGTAGTGCTGCTGCAGTCCACTTTCAAGTGGTGTCTGCATATCACGTGGAACCATCTGTAAACCAGGCACGAGTTTTCTCTTCCTCGGTCAACTGATCATAAGGAACTCCCCATGAGGCCATAGGTACAGACTGGGAGATGGAAGGTAATGTGACAGGAGTGGAGACCATGGGCATTTGGGCCACTTCTTCATGCAACTTGTGCCTTCGGGTCCTGCTTGGGCCCGATCTCGAATATACAACTTCCATTTAATGATGGACTGCTGCTGTGCATGTTCAACTTTATGGTTCTTTGGGTCAGACAACACCGAGTTCATGATGGGTAGCTCAGGCCTGACGGTGACTTGGTGTCCCATGGTTAAGCATTCAGTCTCTACTAAGGCCCAGTAACAAGCCAAAAGTTGTTTCTCACAAGGGGAGTAGTTATCTGCAGAGGATGGCAGAGCTTTGCTCCAAAATCCTAAGGGTCTGTGGTGTGATTCACCAATGGGGGCCTGCCAAAGACTCCAAACAGTATCTCCATCTGCCACTGACACTTCAAGCACCATTGGATCAGCTGGATCATATGGTCCAAGTGGCAGAGCGGCTTGCACAGCAGCCTGAACCTGTTGCA
>NW_004443939.1:37182967-37185689 GCF_000243295.1 Trichechus manatus latirostris | reverse complement strand
AATCATGGCCCAGCCAAGTTGACACACAATCTTAACCATCATACCATTCAAATGAATTTCAGGTTGGTCAAGTCATAATCTCTCAATTTTAGTTTTAACTCTAAAGTAGGAATATGAACATGCTTTGAAAACTGTAAAGAGTTCTGAAATTGTAAATATTAATATTTCATACATAATTTCAGTATTGGTGTATTTTCTCATTAAAATTTAGTTGATGGCAGTTCAAGTAATACTTGAAGCTGGTGTATTTTCTCCTACATGTCTTTATTTGGTTATCCATTTATAGTAAAATTATCCTATGTTGTTAAAAATTAAAAGGTGAGTCCTACTTGATATAAAATTAATTCTGGATGAGTCTTTGTTGGATACACATACACACACACACACACACACACACACACACACACACAATATTTTTTACCACTCTGTGGGTTGCCTTTTCACTTTCTTAATTATGATTTTTGATAATTGAAAGTTCTTAATTTTAATGTAGTCCAATTTATCAGTTTACTTTATGGTTAGCACCTTTTGTATTCTGCTTTAGAAATCTTTGCCTAATCCAAGCTAGTGAAGATGGTCTCCTGTGTTATCACATTTAGGTCTACAACTCATCTTAACTACGTTTTGCATATTATATGAAGTAGCAGTTAAGGTTCTTTTTTTTTTTTTTTTATGTGGATATTGATATCCAACCAACCTGGTACGATTTATTGAAAATCCATTTATTCCCCCACTGTACTGCAGTGTCACCTTTGTCATGAGTCAGACAAGTCAGATGTCATAAATTATACGCGAGTTTCTTTTTGAGCTCTCTTCTGTTCCACTGTTCTATTTGTCTATCTTTGGACTAACACCACTCTATCTTAATTATAGCTCTATAATAATGATGTCTTGTAGTCTAAGTTCTCCAGTTTTGTTCTTCACGATTTATGTAGCTATTATGTTGTTGTTGTTAGGTGCTGTCTAGTCAGTTCCAACTCACAGCGACCCTGTGTACAACAGAACGAAACACTGCCGACTCCTGTTCCATCCTCACAATCATTGCTGTTTGAGCCCACTTTTGCAGCCACTGTGTCAGTCCATATCATTGCTCCCCTTTTATCACTGACCCTCTACTTTACTAAGCATGATGTCCTTCTCCAGGGAATGGTCCCTACTGATAACATGCCCAAAGTACGTGAGATGAAGTCTCGCCGTCCTCCCTTCTAACGAGCATTCTGGCTGTACTTCTTGCAAGACAGATTTGTTCTTTTGCTAGTCTGTGGTGTGTTCAGTATTCTTCACCAACACCATAATTCAAAGGCATCAATTCTTTGGTCTTACTTATTCATTGTCCAGCTTTCGCAAGCATATGAGGCAATTGAAAATACCATGGCTTGGGTCAGGCACATCTTAGCCCGGAAAGTGGTATCTTTACTTTTTAACACTTGAAAGAGGTCTTTCACGGCAGATTTGCCTAATGCAATACACTGATTTCTTGACTGCTGCTCCCGTGTGTGCTGATTGTGGATCCAGGTAAAATGAAATCCTTGACAATTTCAATCTTTTCTCCATTCATCATGATGTTGCTTATTGGTCCAGTTGTGAGGAATTTTTTTTTCTTTATGTTGAGGCGTAAGCTATACTGAAGGCTGTAGTCTTTGATCTTCATCAGAAAGTGCTTCAAGTCCTCTTCACTTTCCACATGCAAGGTTGCATCATCTGCATATTGCAAGTTGTTAATGAGTCTTCCTCCAATCCTGATGCCCCATTCTTCTTCATATAGTCTGGCTTCTCATATTATTTGCCCAGCATAGCAACTGAGTAAGTATGGTGAAAGGATACAACCCTGATGCACACCTTTTAAACCATGATCTGTTCGAACGACTGCCTCTTGGTCTATGTACAGGTTCCACATGAGCACAATTAAGCGTTCTGGAATTCCCATTCCTTGCAGTGTTATCCATAGTTTGTGATGATCCACACAGTCAAATGCCTTTGCATAGTGAATGTAAATTTGAGAATTAGGTTCTCGTTGTCCATCTAAAAAATGAAACTGTTGGGTTTTTTATTGTAATTTTGTGGAACTATAAATCAGTTTGGGAGAATTGACTGACAACTTTACAATTCATGAGTATAGCATATCTTTCCATTTATAGTTAAAAAGTCTCAATAATGTTTTATAGTTTTCATTGTAAATGCTTTGTACATGTTTTGTTAATCCTAGTATTTCATTTTTTTATGCTAGTGCCCATGGTATTATTTTTAAAATTTAATTTTCTGTGTTTGTTGCCTTTATACAGAGAGTTAATTTCTTTTTATATCTTTTTTATATCTGAACTTGTATTCAGATATGTTGATCAATTCGCTTAATTCTAATAGTTTATGAGTTATTTTGGATTTTCTATGCACAGAATCATGTTATTTGCGAATAATTCCAGTCTTATTTCTCCTTTCCAATTCTTATGCTTTTCGTTTCTTTTTCTTTCTTATTGCACTGGATAGGACTTCTGATACAATTTTGAATAAAAATAAAGAGAGCAGATGTTGTTGTCTTCTAATCTCAGGGAGAGCTTTCAGTAATTTACTATTAAATATGATGTTTGCTCTAGGTTTTTTGTAAATATTCTATCAGATTAAAAAATGCTCCTCTATTTCTAGTTTGTTAAGAGTTTTCATTATGAATGGATGTTGAGTTTTATGAAATACTATTTAGTATATATATCAAAATGATTATATATAT
>NW_004443939.1:37179048-37182867 GCF_000243295.1 Trichechus manatus latirostris | reverse complement strand
ACTAAACACTGATTAGTTGTATCTCAAAAGTAGTTTTGACATGTCATATCTTCATTATCATTCAGTTCAAAATGTTTTTAGATTTGTTTTGATCTCATGTTTAATCCATGGCTTATTTAGAAGTGGGTTTTTAGTTTCCAGGCAGTTGAAGATTTTCTAATTATCTTTCTGATTTCTAAACATTTGGAGATTTTTTAGATATCTTTCTGTAAGTGGTTTCTAGTTTAATTCTTTTGTGGTCAGAGAACAGACCTTGTGTCTTAGGCTGAGTTCACTAGAGAAGCAAAACTAGTGAAGCATGTATGTATATATACAGAGAGAGATTTATATCAAGGAAATGGCTCACATAGTTGCAGAGGCTGGAAGGTTCCAAGTCCATGGGTCAGGCTGAAGGCTTCTGACTCACGTAGCTGCAGGGGCCGACAAACCCAAGATTGGCAGGTCAGATGGCAGGCCTCTGACTCACAGGCTGTGGAAGCTGACGAATCCCAAGATTGGCAGGTAAGCTGTTCGCTCAAGTCCCGAGAACCAGAGGTCAGATGATGAGCCAGATGCAGAATCCAGAGAGAGCAAAAGCCAGCAAGCTTTTCTAGAAAGTCCACATATATTGGATACAGGCAACATCTCCAAGGAAACTCCCTTTCAACTGACTGGCTCCTCATAGCAGATCTCATGGTGGAGGTGATTACATTATATTAGATCTCATTATGGAAGTGATTATATCATTACATAGCTGCCAAACTACATCATAATTGCCAAAATACTGAAAATCATAACTCGGCCAAGTTAACACGCAACCTTAACCATCACACCTTATATAATCCTTTTAAGTGAAGTGAGATTTGTTTTGGGTCAAATTAGTTAATTATATTTTTTAGGGCTTCTATATCCTTACTGCCAACAATCCTTACTGTCAATGATCATGCGAAGTCAATTCTGACTCATAGTGACCTCATGTGATAGAGTAGGACTGCCCTATAGGGTTTTCTAGGCTATAATCTTTATGGGAACAGATCACCATGTCTTTCTCTTATGGAGCCAGCCACTGGATGGGTTTGAACCTCCAACCTTTCAGTTAGTAGCTAACTGCTTAACTGTTTTTTGCACCACCAGGGCTGCTTACAACAAATCCTGATTTTCTGTCTGCTCATATCAATAGGGAAGTATTGAAGTTCCCAGCTATAATTAGGAATTTTTTATTTTCCCTTTTAGTTTGATCGGTTTTTGCCTTACATATTTTGAAGCTCTATTTGTACGTGTCAGATTTTGGGTCTTGTGGACTTGTTTTAATTTTCTTCAGCTTCAGCTTGAACTTACATATGAGGAATTGATGGTCTGTTCTGCATTTGGCCCCTGGCCTTGTTCTGACTGATGATATTGAGTTTCTCCATTATGTCTTTCCACAGATGTAGTCAGTTTGATTCCTGTGTATTCCATCTGGCAAGGTCCATGTGTGTAGTCACCATTTATATTGTTGAAAAAAGGTATTTGCAATGAAGAAGTCTTTGGTCTTGCAAAATTCTGTCATGTGATCTCCGGCATTGTTTCTATCACCAAGGCCGTATTTTCCAGCTACCAATCCTTTTTTGTCTCCAACTTTCGCATTCCAATTATCAGTAATTATCAACACATCCTGATTGCATGTTAGACAATTTCAGACTGCAAAAATTGGTAAAAATCTTCAATTTCTTTATCTTTGGCCTTAGTGGTTGCTGCATAAATCTGCATAATGGTCATATTAACTGGTCTTTCTTGTAGGTGTATGGATATTATCCTATCACTGACAGTGTTGTACTTTGAAATAGATCTTGAAATGTTCTTTTTTATAATGAATGCGATGCCATTCCTCTTCAATTTGTCATTCCCAGCATAGTAGACCATGTGATTGTGCGATTCAAAATGGCCAATACCAGTCCATTTCAGCTCACTAATGCCAAGTATCTCTATTTTTATGTTCTCCATTTAATTTTTGACAACTTCCAATTTTCCTAGATTCATACTTCATACATTCCATGTTCTAATTATTAATGGATGTTTGCAGCTGTTTCTTCCCATTTTGAGTCATGCCACATCAGCAAATGAAGGTCCCGAAAGGTTTACTCCATCCACGGTATTAAGGTCAACTCTATTTTGAGGAGGCAGCTCTTCCCTGGTTGTATTTTGCGTGCCTTCCAATCTGAGAGGTTCATCTTCCGGCACTATATCAGACAATGTTCTACTACTATTGGTAAGATTTTCACTGACTAATTTTTTCAGAAGTAGTCTTCCATGCCATACTTCCTAGTCTGTCTTAGTCTGGAAGCTCCACTGAAACCTGTCCAACATGGATAACCCTGGTGGTATTTGAAATATTGGTGGCATAGCTTCCAGCATCACAGCAACACACAAGCCACCACAGTACAACAAGCTGACATTTAAAAAAAAAAAATCCTTCACAACTGGACCAATAAGCAACATCATGATAAATGGAGAAAATATTGAAGTTGTCAAGGATTTCATTTTCCTTGGGTCCACAATCAATGCCCATAGAAGCAGGAGTCAGGAAATCGAATAATGTATTTCATTGGGTAAATCTGCTACAAAAGACTTCTTTAAAGTGTTGAAAAGCAACAATGTCACTTTGAGGACTAAGATGCACCTGAGCCAAGGCATGGTACTTTCAGTTGCCTCATATGCATGCAAAAACTGGACAATAAATAAGGAGGACCAAAGAGAATTGATGCCTTTGAATTATGGTGTTGGTGAAGCATATTGAATATACCATGGACTGCCAGAAGAACGAACAAATCTGTTTTGGAAGAAGTATAGCTGGAATGCTCCTTACAAGCAAGGATAGTGAGACTTTGTCTCATGTACTTTGGACATGTTATCAGGAGTGACCAGTCCCTGAAGAAGGACAGCATGCTTGGTAATGTAGAGACTCAGCAAAAGAGAGGGAGACCCTCAACGGGATGGATTGACACAGTGGCTGCAACAGTGGGCTCAAACAGAGCAATGATTGTGAGGATGGCACTGAACCAGGCAGTGTTTCTTTCTGTTGTACGTAGGGTCGCTATGAGTCAGAACTGACTTGACGGCACCTGACAACATTGTTATGTGTATACACAATTAGGATTGTTATGTCTTCTTTGTGAATTGACTCCTTTGACATTTTGTAATGTCCCTCATCATTTCTGGTAATATTCTTTTTTGAGAAATCCACTTTCCCTGATGCTAATACTCCAGCTGTCTTTTAATTAGTGATTTCATGCTGTAAGTTTTTCCATACTTTTAATGTATCTATGTCTTTATAGTTAAAGCAGGTTTCTTATAGACAGCAATCTGATGATCTTTGCCTTTTAAACAGGGTGTTTAGATCATTTGCATGTAATAATATGGTTGAATTTAGATCTACCATGTTGCTAGTTGTTTTCTATTTGTCTCATTTGTTGTTCTATTTTCCTTTTCCTCTGCCTTCTTTTGGATTAAATATTTTTTATTATTCAGTTTTTATGCCCACTGTTGGCTTAGTAGTTGTATTTTGTGTGTGTCTTTGTGTGTGTGTGTGTGTGTGTGTGTGTGTATGTGCTTTAGGTGAAAGTTTGTAGCTAAAGTTAATTTCTCATACAGAAATTTATACACATATTGTTATGTGACCCTAGTTGCAGTCCCTATAATGTGACAGCACACTTCCCCTTTCTACCCCACGTTTCTCGTGTCCATTTAACCAGCTCCTATCCCTTTCTGCCTTCTCATCCCACCACCAAACAGAAGCTGCCTATTTAGTCTCTTGTATCTACTTGAACTAAGAAACACACTCTTCACGAGTATTATTTTATG
>NW_004443939.1:37177107-37178377 GCF_000243295.1 Trichechus manatus latirostris | reverse complement strand
TGTAACCATCGAAGAATGTTTTCTTCTGTGTTTAAACCTTTTCTTGAGTTCTTATATCCAACCAGCAGTGTATAAGTGTTCCAGTCCCTCCACAACCTCTCCAACATTTATTATTTTGTGTTTTTTGGATTAATGCTAGCCTTATTGGGGTAAGATGGTAGCTCATTGTAGTTTTGATTTGTATTTCTCTAATGGCTAATGATCATGAGCATTTTACTCCTGTATCTGCTAGACGCATGAATGTTTTCTTTGGAAGTGCCTCTTCATATCCTTTGCCCATTTTTTAATTGGGTTGTCTTTTTGTTTTTGAGATTTTGCAGTATCTTGTAGATTTTAGACATTAGGGCCACTGAGCAGATATATCGTAGCCAAAAAAATTTTCCAGTCTGTAGGTTGTCTTTTTACTTTTTTGGTGAAGTCTTTTGAAGAGCATAAGTGTTTGATTTTTAGGAGCTCCCAGTTATCTAGTTTCTCTTCTGGTGTTTGTGCATTATTAGTAATGTTTTGTATTCTGTTTGTGCCATGTATTAGGGTTCCTAGCATTGTCCCTATTTTTTATTCCGTGACCTTTATCGTTTTAGATTTTATATCTAGGTCTTTGATCCATTTTGAGTTAGTTTTTGTACATGGTGTGAGGTATGGGTCTTGCTTCATTTTTTTCCTGATGGATATCCAGTTATGCCAGCACCAGTTGTTAAAGAAACCGTCTTTTCCCCATTTAACGGACTTTGGGCCTTTGTCAAATATCAGCTACTTATAGGTGGATGAATTTATGTCTCGATTGTCAATTCTGTTCCACTGGTCTATGTATCTGTTGTTGTACCAGTACTAGGCTGTTTTGACTACTGTGGTGGTATAATAAGTTCTAAAATGAGGTAGTGTGAGGCCTCCCACTTTGTTCTTCTTCAGTAATGCTTTACTTATCCGGGGCCTCTTCCTTTTCCATATGAAGTTGGGGACTTGTTTCTCCATCTCATTAAAAAATGCCATGGGAATTTGGATCGGGATTGCATTGTATCTATAGATGGCTTTTTGGTAGAATTGACATTTTCACAATGTTGAGTCTTCCTATCCATGAGCAAGGTATATTTTTCATTTATGTAGGTCTCTCTTGGTTTCTTGTAGTAGTGTCTTGTAGTTTTCATTGTATAAGTCTTTTACATCTCTGGTTAGATTTATTCCTAAGTATCTTATCTTCTTTGGGGCTATTGTAAATTGTAATGATTTGGTGATTTTCTCTTTGAAGTTCTCCTTGTTGGTGTAGAGGAAT
>NW_004443939.1:37168905-37174882 GCF_000243295.1 Trichechus manatus latirostris | reverse complement strand
TATCTGATTTTTCCTCAAATAATTTGGTGTCAAGTGCTTTATCTTCAATCTCACTAATTCTGACTTCCATTGCCTCCACTCTGCTCCTTTGACTTTCTATTGGGTTTTCTAATTCTGAAATTTTATTGTTAATCTTTTGGATTTCTGTTTGCTTTCTGTCTATGGATTCTTGTATTCTGTCAAATTTGTCATCATGCTCTTATATAACCTTGTTAACTTCCTCTGTTGCTTTGTCTGTGGTTTCCTTGGCTTGGTCTGCATTTTGCCTGATCTCCTGAAGAGCTCTGTATATTCATCTTTTGAATTCTACCCCCAGTAATTCCAAGAAGTTCTCTTCCTCCAGGAGGTTTCTTGGCTCTTTGTTTTGGTCACTTGCTAAAGCCATCGTAGTCTGCCTCTATGTGATTTGATATTGAGTGTTGTCTCTGAGCCATCGATAAGTTATTATATGTATTTATTTTATGTTGTCTTACTGTGTCCTAGCTTCTTGTTTTGTTTTGTTTTGATATGCCCAAATCGGCTGGTTATGTGAGCTGCTTTGATTATTGGTGTCTTTGAACCTCTCACATCCTGTCATCAGGTAGTTAGAGCTGTTACTAGGTATATGAGCTTAGGAGTCCATTTACTTTTCTTGTGTGAATTCAGCTCAGGTGTCTAGTCGTTGGTCACCTAATGTGTGGTACAGTCTCTCACTGACAGTCCTGGATGGGCAGGGCTACACAGGGGCGATTGGAGTAGGCACAGGTATCTGGCTGCAGTAGGGGGTTATGTGCTGAGCAAGGTAGGGGCCTGACGGCTGCCCCTGAGTGCCTGGGTGGAAGGCGTGTGTGTCCCTGTTCCCTAGAGCACATAGATAGGTGGGTTTTGCAGCTGGCCTTTGAGCACCCAGTGCTGTTGCTTGTAAGGACTGGGAGGTACCACTTATTCTCGGACCCCTGTCGCATGTGGCTAGGTGGAGTGGGTGGAGCCACCAGTCCTCAGGCTCCTGATGTGGGTAGTTGAGTCTCCTGCTTAATGAGCAGGGCGGTGTCAAATGTCACAGATCTGCCACTCCCCCATAGCTGTTGCAGTTGAAAATAGGCTTCAGATATGTAGCCTGTTATACTGTGCTAATAAGGTCGTATACTGCTAAAATGGGCCCACACAGGTCTAGGCATGGGTGAATGGCATTCAAAGTCCATAGACCCCTTATGGCTGTGCCTAGGCAAGGTGCTGTGCCTGCCTTTAGTTCCCGGCTTAGGGGAGCTGACAGATTATTTTTTTCCAGTTTGTTAATTTGTTCCCTTTCCAAAGCTGGGAGAATGGCTTGGGATGCCAGATGGGTCCCACTTCTGGCCCAGGGGGCACAGCAATCGCTGAAGCTGGACTGGGACCGGAGCTGAGTTGGGGAGGGGCAAGTAGATGGGAGAGAGATACTTCCCAGAGAGGGGAAGGGTTTTTTTGATCCTGCACAGTAGGTTAGACACTTACACTTAACTTCTGCAGATTCAGCACTGCTTTCCCCTGGTTCTGCAGGCTTGCACAGACTCTCAGCAGCTCAGTTTCTCTTGGCGTGGAAAACGTGACCCGAGCACTACTGCTCGCCTCAGCTGGTGCCCGCTGGCCTATCCTGCCTGCAGGGTGCTGGCCAGGTCAGGTCTGGCAAATCCTCGCCACTTCCAAACTGTCTCTTCCTCCCGCTGCCGCTCAGTCCAACTCCTCAACTTTATCTTTGATGTTCGGGGCTCCTAGATTGTCAGATGTAATTGATTCACTTGTTTTTTTCAGGTCTTTGTTTTAAGAGGGACCACAGGAATCATCTGACTACTCCGCCATCTTGGCCCCACCTCCCTTAGTAGTTGTATTTTCCTTTTTATATATATAGCGGTTGCTGTGGGATTTAAAATATATTTTTTAAGTCATTACAACCTACCTTCAAATAATATCATTTCACATATAGTCTAAGGACTTTACAATGGTATTATTCCATTGCTTCCCTCCCATCCTTTTTGCTATTGTTGTCATAACATTTTACTTCTGCATATGTTATTAACTTCACAATACAATGGTACTATTTTTGGTTGACATTCAGCTTTGAAAGTGATTAAAAACAAGACAAATGTGTTTTATAACTGTCCTTATTCTTACCATTTCTGTCATTCTTTGCTTCTTTTTCTAGGTCTGTATTTCCATAATACTCCTTATGCCTGAAAAACTTCCTTTAACCTTTTTTGTACTGCACATATGCTGGAAATAAATTCTTGCAGCTTCTCTTTTTCTGAAAAAGTACTTGGTTTTCATTTTAGTGCCAACATTTGAGTCATCTCTGGGTCCAGTTTTGTTGCATTACCTCTTGACAATCTTGCTTTCCTTGTGCATCTTACAATTTTTGATTGAATGATGGACATTGTGCATAGAAAAACAGTGAACATATAAATAGTTTTTATGCCCAGATTTGGGTACATCTCTTCTTTGGTCAGTCCATTAGTGTGGAGGAGTGAACGAATCTAGTCAGTAGGTTGGCTTGGTTTTGGGTTTCATTGTTGCTGTCCTTACCTTCAGAGCACCACAGATTTCGGATACTTGCAGCAGTTACCTTGTGCTTATTGTGTGCTTATTTTTTTCAGTGTTTCTGTTCTCAGCTTTCATCAGTCCCTGCACACCTGCACCAAAGAGAGGGGAGCATATTTCTCCACTCTCTTGTCTGCCCCTAGCAGTAGATTGTTGTTTGTTATTCAGTGCTAGGCATGTGATGAGGGCAAGGGGCTTTCTCAGTTTTGCTGGTCCAGCCTCAGTCTCTGGCATTTGTTTATCTTGGACCTCATGGGTGAGAGTTTCTTAGAGTTCCTTCTCCTCTCTCCCCATGGCAGTGAAATTTTGTGTTGTATTTGTCTGTGTTTATTGGGTTAAAGTTGGGGGGTGTGTAGTTCTAAGGCAGGAGAGCAGTTGTCTATGCCTTCCACAGTGGTAGCAAATTTCTGAATAGTAAAGTTGTATAAAAATATCCCACTATAGTTATATATTTTTTCTATTTCTCATTTGAGTTCTGTTTTTCTTATATATTTTTTTATTTATGTTCTTGTGTCCATACAGATTTAGAATTGTGATATTTTCTGAGGGCTGATCCCCCTTATCATTATTAAATGTCTTTATCTCTAATAATGCTTCTTGTCTTAAAGCCTACATTGTCTGATATTAATGTACCAGAATCATACCAGATTTTGTTTAGTGCTTGCATTGTGTATCTTTTCCTACTATTTTACTTTCAGCCTTTCTGTGGCTTTATATTTTAGGTATATCACTTTTAAGTCACATATAGTTGTGTTTTTTGTTTGGTTTAGTTTGTTTTATTGTTTTTTTCAGTTGACAATCCTATCTTTTAATTAGAATGTTTAGCCTGTTTACATTTAATGTAATTTCTAACCTAGTTGGATTTATATTATCTTCTTACTAACTTTTTTTCTTTGACCCACCTGTTTTATGTTCACTTTTCTCTTCTTTAATTCCTTCTGATCAATCAAATATTTTTTATCCCACTTTCCCTTCGATTAAAAAAACTGTGGAAGCTCTAGCTAACATTATCTTCCACTAGAGCAGGTCTGCGTTTCACCAGGGAGGGTCTATCCTTTATATGTTAAGCAGATTGAGTGAAAAAGGTCTGATCACCTTAATCCAATCAGCTGATTTGAAACCAGATTATTGTTTTAATAAGACTCAGTCTACCTCTGGTGACTGCTATTTCAATGGCATATCCCTTTTGGGCTTTGAACTGAAAGCCTGAGGGTCTTTTTCTCTTCAGCATTGAATGGCCACAGGTAATTCTGCCCTTTTCTTTACTGGTTTTCATGTTAATATTTTAGTCAGTTGCCTCACGCGGAGTTCAGGATATGACTGGATGGGAAACATCCTCCACGTTTGAGACCCTTCAGTCTCCAGTTTTTTCCTCCATTTACCACCCAACCACTAAAAGCTCTGCTGGTTTCTCTGATCCCCAGCAGTGACCTTCTGCCAGTGGCTAAGACTTGATTCTCAACGTCTAGCCATGTCCAGAATTGGTAACTGTCCTCTCAAAAAAGTGGCTGCAGATCAGTGTGAACTCACCACACCCTCCAAAGCCTTCAACTTTTGCCTCCTTTTTGCATAAGGGATCCTCCTTTTGGTAGGTCTTTTCTTTCAGCAGAGCCCTGGTGGCACAGTGGTTAAGAGCTTGACTGCTAACCAAAATGGTGGCAGTTTGAATCCATCAGTCACTCCCTGGAACCCTTATGGGGCAGTCCTGCTCTGTCCTGTAGGGTCGCTATGAGTTGGAATCGACTCGACAGCAACAGGTTTTTGGTTTGTCTTTTAGTACTGCGTGAGTCTGCATGAAATTTTTTGCTTTTCAGAGGTTTTCTATTTAGCTCTTTAGTCTCTCATCCTACACAGCTTCAGAATTTGACAGATATCTTGAAGGATAAACCAGGCATGTGTTTAAGTCTTCTCTATCTCTGATTTTGTCACTTCAGCCATATGAGACCTCAAAGGCTCTGCCAGTATATTTGAGCTCCAGCTTTGGCCCTCTGCCTAAGCCGCACCCAGATTCTCACCATCTAGCCTCTCTAGAAAATACAACAAAAAATTCTCAGCTCACTCTGAAATTTAATTCTTCTTTGCTGCTTCCATAGTTCACTAGTGCCTTTAAAAAGATTTTGTATTTGATCTGGCCTTTACTGCTATTCTGATGGAGTGAAAAACCATCCCAGTTTACTTGGAACTGAGGGGTTTCCAAGGATGTAAGTCTTTTAGTGCTAAAACTAGGACAGTTTTGGGCAAATCAAGATGGTTATCAACCAAAAAATTTGCAGTAGTGCTGGACTGCCATACACCTCTTTATCCAATTCAGAAGTAGAACGTTAGTTAGTATACAATAAATATCCTCAACAGCATTTTAAAGCATTGCTCATATTGCAGCATACTTTTAGGCAAGGGGAAAGAATGCTAGTTCTTAATCCCTTTCAACTGCTGTGTATAGTGAAAGTAAATCGTTGGCTTTAGCTAGGATGATTAATGAAACAAAATAAGAAGATATTTTGTGGCTTCACTCATCTCATATTGAAATTGCTATGGTAGAGTTTGTTAAAAATATAGCAAATTAAGGTAAAATGGCAGAATTGCAGATTTAAATCTATTTTTAAGTTGTATTTGTGGATTATAATCCACAGTTAGAAATTGTGACTTATTTCTTTTTAATCAATTTAAATATGACTGAGGCATTAAGAAGGCTTATGTCATTCATCCATGAGGACTCATTATGTACTAGATGCTTTACTAGATAATGAACATACAAAGATGATTATGACCTATTTCCTTCTCTTACAACAGTGCTTCCTAAAATACAAGAGAATGCTTACTGCCAGAAGTTTCTCACCCCAGACTCTAGTCAACATAGGTCTTGTCTAGGCCACAGTAAGAATTGAGAAAATCAATATCTCTCCACATTGGTAAATAATTTGTGCCACTGGTTGGAAAACTTTGCCTTAAGAAATTCATTGCTAGTATTTCCTTTTATGTCCTATCCTTTCTCTTGCAAAAGACCCTCTGAATATCTTTTGATTTCTCCCTGGGGAGAATTGGTACTAACTCCAGAAGCCTTTGAATCCAAGATGATATGTAAGTGGGCAGTATCCCATGTTGTTTTTGTTAGGAGCTGTCGAGTCAATTCCAGCTCATAACCACCATATGTACAACAGAACCAAACACTGCCTGGTCCTGTGCCATCCTCACAATCATTGTTATACTTGAGCCTACTGTATCACTCCATCCTGTTGAAGGTCTTCCTATTTTTCCCTGGCCCTCTACTTTACCAAGCTTGATGTCCTTCTCCAGGGACTGATCCCTCATAATAACATGTCCAAAGTATGTGAGACATAGTCTCACTATCCTTACTTCTAAGGAGCATTCAGGTTGTACTTCTTCGAAGACAGATTTGTTCATGCTTTTTGCAGTCCATGGTATATTC
>NW_004443939.1:37162467-37167707 GCF_000243295.1 Trichechus manatus latirostris | reverse complement strand
AGTAGGCTACAAGTCCAAATTCAGGGTGTCAGCTCCAGGGGAATGCTTTCTTTGTTGGCTCTGCAGGAAAGTCCATGTCATCAATCTTCCTTTGGTCTGGGAGCATCTCAGTGCAGGAACCTCAGGTCCAAAGGACGCGCTCTGCTCCTGGCACTGTTTTCTTGGTGGCTTGAGGTTCCCATGTGTCTCTGCTCACTTCTCTCTCTTATATCTCAAAAGAGATTGCATTAAGGCACTAATCTTGTCAACCTCATCAGTATAACCTCATCACAGTGATAGAATTTATAACACATAAGGAGATCACATATAATCTCATCATAGTGGTAGAATTTACAACGCATAAGGAAATCACATCAGATACCACAATCGTACAATACTGGTAATCATGACCTAGCCAAGGTGCTACACACATTTTTGGGGGAACACAATTCAATCCATGACAGTTGCTATGCAGTCAACTCCTGGAGTCTTGTTTTTTTCCAATGCCTTCAGGGCAGCTTGGACTCCTTCCTTCAGTGCCATCACTTCCTGATTGTATGCTACCTCTTGAAATGGTTGAACGTCGACCAATTCTTTTTGGTATAGTGGCTCTGTGTATTCCTTCCATCTTCTTTTGATGCTTTCTATGTCATTTAACATTTTCCCTGTAAAATCCTTCAGTATTGCAATTCGAAGCTTGAATTTTTTTCTTCAGTTCTTTCAGCTTAAGAAATGCCAAGCGTTTTTTCTCCTTTGATTTTCTAACTCCAGGTCTTTGCACATGTCATTATCACACTTTACTTTGACTTCTCGAGCCGCCCTTTGAAATCTTCTGTTCAGCTCTTTTACTTCATCATTTCTTCCTTTCACTTTAACTACTCGATGTTCAAGAGCAAGTTTCAGAGTCTCTTCTGACATCCATTTTGGTCTTTTCTTTCCTGTATTTTTAATGACCTCTTGTTTTCTTTTCCTGTACGATGTCCTTGATGTCATTCCATACTCATCTGGTCTTTGGTCATTAGTGTTCAGTGAGGCAAATCTGTTCTTGAAATGGTCTCTGTATTCAGTTGGGATATGTTCAAGGTTGTACTGTGGCTTTCATGGACTTGTTCTAATTTTCTTCAGTTTCAACTTGAACTTTCATATGAGCAATTGATGGTCTGTTCCACAGTCGGCCACTGGCCTTGCTCTGACTGATGATATTGAGCTTTTCCATTATCTTTTTCCACAGATGTAGCCGATTTGATTCCTTTGTATTCCATCTGGCGAGGTCCATGTGGATAGTCACCATTTATGTTGTTGAAAAAAAGTATTTGCAATGAAGAAGTCGTTGGTCTTGCAAAATTCTATCATTCGATATCTGACATCATTTCTATCACCAAGGCCATATTTTCCAACTACCAATCCTCCTTTGTCTCCAACTTTCACATTCCAATCACTAGTAATTATCGGTACATCCTGATTGCATGTTTGATCAATTTCAGACTGCATAAGTTGGTAAAAATCTTCAATTTCTTCATCTTTGGCCTTAGTGGTTGATGCATAAATTTGAATAATAGTCATATTAACTCATCTTTCTTATAGGCATATGGATATTATCCTATTCCTGTCAGCGTTGTAGTTCAGGATAGATCTTGAAATGTTCTTTTTGACAATGAATGCAATGCCATTCCTCTTCAATTTGCCATTCCCAGCAGAGTAGACCATATGATTGTCTCATTCAGAATGGCCAACACCAGTCCATTTCAGCTCACTAATGCCTAGGATATTGATGTTTGTGTGTTCCATTTCCTTTTTTATGATTTCCAATTTTCCAAGATTCATACATTGTACATTCCATATTCCCATTATTAATGGCTGTTTGCAGCTGTTTCTTCTTATTTTGAGTTGTGCCACATCAGCAAATGAAGGTTCTGAAAGCTTGACTCCATCCACGTCATTAAAGTCGACTCTACTTTGAGGAGATGGCTCTTCCCCAGTCGTATTTTGAGTGCCTTCCAACCTGAGGAGCTCCTCTTCTGGCTCATATCAGGCAGTGTTCCGCTGCTATTCATAAGGTTTTCATTGGCTAATTCTTTTCAGAAGTAGATCGCTAGGTCCTTCTTCCCTAGTCTGTCTTAGTCTGGAAGCTCAGCTGAAACCTTTCTGCCATGGGTGACCCTGCTGGTATTTGAATACCAGTAGTATAGCTTCCAGTGTCACAGCAACACTCAAGCCCCCACAGTATGACAAACTGACAGACACGTGGAGGCAGTATCCCATCCTTCCCCAATATGGGTCTCTCATCTTTGGCTCATCTAGACTACTCGTAATCTGTTATATGAAAGCAGAAATTAATGTCTTGTCAGCCTGTTTACTGCCTCGGTTTCTATCCTGTTCTATCTCCATATATATATATTTTTCTCACTCAGAAGAGTATGTGGTTTATGTTGTATGAAGTATAGTGTAGTATGGCCTCTAAATAGTTAGGATAAAGTTATTATTTGCAATGGGGAAATGGCTGAAGAAAGATGATATGTAATCATTTCATAAAATGGTATGTAATAGTTGAGGTTATGCTTATTTGTAATTTAACTTATTTTTTATTTCAAATCTGGAGATAATGTTCTTAGTTCTTTACAGTTGATGAATGTAGATTCTCTTTACAGTTCTCAGAAAACTTGGGCTACAAACAATGTAGATTTATGTCTAGTTCACAAAATGCTTTACTTAAACTAGTTTATAAAATGTTAAATCAATAATAAATTGAGAGTTTACTGTGACATTTAGCTGAGGAATGAAGCAAAAGATTATTAGATGTTAACTGATTCAATGTAATGCCCTTTTGTGATATGATAAATATGTAGAGACCAATGACCTATTATTACAGCATCAATTCCTACTAGATTATAATGGATAATGCAGTCCCTGTAAATACTCAGATTGGGGTAATTGGAATGGCCAGGACAACAAGATTCTCTAGACTGTCTTACAGTCATCAAGTTTCGGCTGGTGGTGGGAGCCTTATAAATGATGGGGTGCTGTATGTATTTTAGTAGTGAGCATTAGCCAAGCAGAACAATATTTAATGAGGCTAGGCCATAGGAAATGATAAAGGCTGTGGCCCCCATACGAACATTTTATGAGGCTTGGATTGGGGCTACAACAATTTCCTAATCCTTAACAGTTCAGAAAAGAATTAGCAACCACAAAATCATTAAAGGCAAAAGAATCCAGTTATGATTCTCTCTCCAACTGCTAGTTATGAAGCAATTCTGTAACCACGTACTTCAGAGTATGATTTAGGAATTCTCATGTAAAAAGACATTTTCACTAAAATAACAATTTTGTTTCAGTGCTTTTAAATTTTAGTAATTCACAAAACCAGAGATACTGAATAATACATGAACTGTTTGAAATGTTAACTCTAGAAACAGTAAGATTTTCTCTGAGTGGTGCTGAAATGGTCAAGTAAAGTTTTTGTGTAATCTATTTTCCATTGATTATTTTGAGTAAGGATAGAAGCAATCCTTTTTAAAAGATGTTTTCCTATATATTCTTAATCGGTATAGCAAGTTTCACTGTTCATTTTAAAATCAATATGTAATTGTAGTGATCTAGTTTTATATAAAAATGAAAGTATGGTATGTCAGTGGTATTTTGTGTTTTTCAGCTTAATGTAATCATTTTAAGGCCATACACTGTATACATTCAACATGCAAGGCCATAACTTTAATCAGTTCCCCACCAGAACTTCAATTATGCCAAGCGCTTTTTAATTATCCTGCAGCCCACAAGTCTATTCTTAGTAAAAGTCTGACTTTTACAGAGGCAGTATACTCCTCTGTGGCAAAATCAACTTACCACTTTGCAACCCCACCCAGGAAAAAAACCCTGTGAATTAAAAGTTAAATTAAGCACATATTTTTAACAGCTTCAATTTTAAATTCAATTTTGGCATAAAAGTTGACTTTTTTTTTTTTTTTTTTTTTGAAGTGCAAAGATGCTATGTTGGCATTTCATGGTATTTTCAGAATACAATTTATTTTGGGAGTTGTATCTTTTTTAAAGTTAAAGTAACTTCTTGTAACAAGAATTTTTTGATAAAGGGAATATATTTAATTAACTTGCTGTATCACTATTTTTATCTTATTCTAAAAAGAAGAAAAATTATAGAAAAAATGTTTAAGTGTGAGATCAGAGGCTGGAGGGGAGAGGGAGAGGGTATAGGGGGATAAGGGTGGCCAGGGAACCATACAACTGAAGTGTAACTGAGCTCAGCATTTCATGCACAGATCAAAACCTGGAATACAAATCTGAAAGTAGGAGAAAAAGAGCTTCATAGAATCATTCGTTGTTTTACTATTTTTACTTCCTAGTAATGAAAAATCTGTTTTTCCTAATGAATAAAAATAAAATACAAAGTCATTTTAAGAAATGCTTCTCTGAGCTTAATGCTTATAACAGATACTACATACTGCATTCATTCAAAAAGTAGTTAATGAGTACCTAGTATATGTAAGGCCTAGTAATTTTTTTCATGTAGCACCAAGTAATTATTGCATCATAATCTACCTTAGGAAAACGCAGTATCCAAAATCTGAATTTATGAAATGTGACAGATACTGTAAGCATAGTCAATACCTGTTTTCCCTTGCCTTGATCTATTATTAAAAAACAAACAAACAAGTGGCTGTTGAATTGATTCCAACTCGTGGCGACCCCATCAATTATAGAGGGAGGACATTCTAAAAACTCAATCTCCCAGCTTGTCTTGCAGCTAGAAATGGCATGATGGGATTCTGGTCAATGAGCTGTAAAGAGAAGTTCCCCGGTGCCACATATTCTTTCTACCGTGTACTCTGGAAGTGCTGCTGTCACACAGAGGGAGGGCAGTGGAGCAGAAAGCCAGAAGGAGTCTGCGTCCTTGAAGATGTTCTTGACCCACCTTCTTGCCATGGACTGCTTATTCTGGGACTTGCTGTGGCATGAAATAATAAACCTCTTCCTTGTTTAAACCACCATTTTCTAGGGTTTCTGTTACTCTTGACTGCAGGCATTACTAACGCAGGAATAAAAATTAATTTGGCAATAAACATGACAAAGGTCTTCGTATCCAAAATTGTGGTGGTCAGACTCCAAGATGGCCCACAGTGATCCCTGCCTCCTTCACACCTTTGTGTGTCCCCTCACACACTCTACCAGGGTTGGTTTGTATGAGCAATCGGATATGGCAAAAGTGATCATGTGTCACTTCTGAGATTAGATTATAAAAGACTAGA
>NW_004443939.1:37157548-37161963 GCF_000243295.1 Trichechus manatus latirostris | reverse complement strand
CATATTAAAATATGTGACTTTATATGTTATTAAAACTTTTTGGCCTTCTTAATATGTAAGTGCACTTAATGAATCATTGAATAGTTTACACAAAAATATTATACAAACCAGAAAGGATGTCGCTTTCATGGAACTGCTACTCTAGTGTGAGAGACAAAAATCAAGCAAGTACACAAATAAGACACTTACAGATACGGCTAATCATTATGAAGGAAATAAAACAACTAAGTGACAGATTCAGAGTAGAGTGAGGATGACTGGACTTTAGAGAGGGTGATCAGAGAAGACTTTTCTAGGTAGCTGACATTTGTACTGAAACCTGAGTGTTCACAATGTGACCCCCATATATAATGGGGAAGAGAGTGCACAGGAGGAGGGAATTCTCAGCTTGTTTAAGGGACAGAGGAAGGCTCCTCTGGCTGGAGCATAGTCAGTGAGAAGGAGAATGCGATGAGGGCCTGGTTTCTTGAAGGTGGCTTCTTGGTACAAGAAGCAAGTAGGTGGAGTCAAGGCCTTGGAGACTGTGGTAAGAAGCGTGGGGTTTATTCTAAATGCAATGGGAAGCCACTGGACAGTTTTAAGAAATGCTACATCATGATTTTGTAGGTTTAAGACAATCCCTGGGGCTGGGGGGTGGAGGATGAATAAAGGACAAGAGTAGTTGCAGGAAAACAGGAGACAGTTGTACTTGGCAGACAGTGGGAACTAAATGAATGTATAGTAAGTGTAATGGATGAATATATCAGAGTCAGATAAGAGATGGTTGTAGTCTGGATTAGGGCGATGGTAGTGGAGATAGAATCGTGTACACATTTGTGCTGTATTTTGGAAGTAGAAGTAATGGGACTTGATAATGGATTGAAAATATGCATCTGGGAAGACAGTGAGGGACAGAAAAGTGTCAAGAAAGGAAAATTCCCATCATTCTGGTTTAAGCAACTGGGTAGATGAGCATATATTCACAAACCAGAGAAGAATTTCAAGGATTGCGTATTTGGGAGATGAGAGTAAATGTTCCCATTGGTTTCGAGATAATCTGTGGTATTTTCATACGAAGATTGTATGCAGGGAGCTGAGCTGGATATTTGACTATGTTACTTATAAAAGAGGTCAGGGCTGGGGGAATAAATGCAGGAGCCATCACCAATCTCTCAGAAATTCGTAGCACGGTCTAGTTTATTACAAGCTCCCCAAACAAACCTAATTGGCCATGAAATCTTGTCAAGCTGAGGGGAACAGTCAGGGCTGAGATAAAAATATGTAGATGATATTTAGAACATGGCACTGGAGAGAGTCTAGCTCTGGGAGAGAAATGGCTGGGTGGAGCTTTAGGACACTCCAGCGTTCATAATGATGCTTTAATTTTGATGCCATCAAATCGAAGTAACTTTAGAAAGAGTTCTGGACGGTTTCCAAGTGTTTGCAAATTTGTCTTCTCAAAGAAACTGATAGAATTTTGTATCTCAAATTCATCTTGGCTCAGTAGTCTCTCCAGCGTTCAGAGTCATGTGGCTTTCTGTGCCTTCTTAGAAATAAAGGTCCTCATTTCTGAGATTATAGATTGTTTTCTTGTGGAATTATTATTTAAATGCATGGTATTTTCAAAGACAGGAATACCACTTGTACAACACACTGAATGTACACGCCTTTACTTCATAATACTCAGTGTACAAAAAGGAAGGTACAGAGAAAGCAAATGAAAGAATCCTGCTGCTCAAGACCTTACAGTGCTGTGAATGATTGGCATCTGTTAGCAACAAGAAGTTACTTCACATGTCAGCAGTTATCTGAACTGTCAGCTCTATGTGAACTTAACAGGTCTGCACTCTGCCCATGTGCTGAAACCAACACAAGGTTGCACGCCCTTACTGAGAGTTAAGAATTCTCATTTGAAAGCAGTCCAGTTTTGGCAAAATTCTAATAATGAAAACAACTCACCTACTGGAAGGAGATGTAGATGTCTGGGTCACCACCTGAGAAGTGGTTTCAGGGACAAGAGATTAAGCAATAACTAGGCAGAGTTTCAGGAGACCAGGCCTGCTACCTCGCACAAGTATCTTAAGACAGAAAGACTGCAATTGTGTGCAATCTAGTGGCAAACTTAATAACTATGATCTTTTCAAACTAGTGATGAGTGTAAATGATATTTGGAGATATCTGTAACAACAGTAAGGTGATATGTAAATATCTGTGGGTTTTTTTTCTAAATTTTATTTATTTTGTTGTTGAGAATATACACAGCAGAACATACACCAACAGTTTCTACATGTACAATTTAGTGACATTGATTACAATTCTTTGGGTTTTCTGAGCTGTTCCTCCCTCATTAACATAAACTCACTGCCCCCTAAGGTTCTTGTCTAATCTTTAGAGTTGCTGTTGTCAATTTGATCCCACGTAGATAGTTCTTAATAGAGCATAATGCTCAAAACAGACCTTTTTTACTAGTTAAGCTAAAGTTTGGTTTTAAGATGACTTCGGGGGATATTTTTGATTTAAGGTTTAAAGATTATCTCAGGGAAATAGTTTCAGGGGTTCATCCACCCTTCATGGCTCCAGAAAGTCTGGAGCGCATGAGAATTTGAAATTCTGCTCTTCATTTTTCCCCTTTTAATCAGGATTCTTCTGTGGAATTTGATGAAAATATTCAGTAATGGTAGCCAGGCACCATCCAGTTCTTTTGATCTCCTGGCCAAAGAGGCAGTTGTTCACAGAGGCACTTAGCCACACAATGCATGTCCTCCTCCTGTTTCTGACTCTCCTGAATCTTCTGTTGCTCCAGGTGAATAGAGACCAATTGTTGTGCCTTGGATGGCCACTCGCAAGCTTTGAAGACACCAGGCACGACACAATGAACTAGAGGATAGAACAGAAGCACTGAACATGTTATTAGGCCAATTAACTAGGATGTCCCATGAAATCATGACCCTAAACCTCCAAACCATGGAACTAAATCTCATGAGGTGTTTGGGTGTACATAAGCAGACTCAGCAACTACGTGTTTTTTTCTTTGGTCATTGTTGTAAATATATCTCTCACACAACTTTTGCCAATTCAGCTTTTTACAGGTGTACTACTTATTGACCGCAATTACGATAATCATCTGTGTAACCCTACTCTTAATGTGATTAACGGTGGTGGAAAATATCTGTGATTTTTATAGTGACAAAGTCACATTTACTCCTAATAGTACTATGATTTACTGTCTACATTCATAATTGAAGGAAGCCTAACTTCAGTTGGAAGTTAGTGCAAATAAAGATGTGACTTGTTTTTCCCAACCACCTTTGTGCATGCACTTGTGGACGTGAAGTAAAGAAACACGAATTTAAGTGTAAGTTTTAGTTTTAGTTTATTATTAACTTTGATGCCATCGAAATAGAAGTAACTTTAGAAAGTGTTCTAAAATGCCTGGGGTATTTTAAGGAGATTTAATGCGTTGTGGTTTGAGGGGGTCAATATGTAATACCTTTTCCCCACTTGAATTTAGAACAAATTGAAAGAGACAGATGCAGGAATAAAATACATGGAGAGCAAAATAAAGGCGTTACTGCTGATAAAGCTACTTGAACAAGTTTGCCTACATGTCCTTTTGAATGAAACCAATGTATGAACAGGCCTCCATTGTCCCTCAGAGGAGTGAGCTTATAAGACTGCATACTCTCTGCAGACAGGGATCTCCCTAAGGGGACTGAGAAGGGGCTGAGACATTCAGGCATCTATCAGGAAAGGGACTCAACCCTCACCATGGGGAGGAAGGAAGGAGGGCCAGAGAGGCCAGGGGTATATACTTACTGGAGGCTCCTCCAATTTAAAACAAATATTCTCCCTAACACAACACATTAATTCATCAATTCATTCATTCATATAATTTTTACCTTTTGTGAATGACTATAGATTTCATGAGTGACTAAAGAATGATCTTATTTCACCTGGCAATAGATAGGAAAAGGTATAAGTTAGTGTTTAAATACAGGGAAGATTGATACATATAAGATGTCAGCAGGGGTGGATTAATCAGTAAGCAAGGTACACATGGGTTTACTTGTGTTTACTTACTAATCTGCAATGCACAATTTCACGTGAGTTTTTTTATGTGGTGAAACCCATGTGAAATTGTGCACTACAGATTAGTAAGTAAGCACGAGTAAGCCCGTGCATACCTTGCTTACTGGGTAATCCATCTTTAGATGTCAATCAAATGTTCTAAACCTAATTTGATGATTGTGTAAGAGGGAAAAATGGGTATATTCAAAGGAATTTAGGTAAAACAAAATGAATATTTTCTTAACAGGATATTGGAAATTTCTTTGAGGAAAGTAAAAGAATAGACTTCCTTAAATTTAGAGAGGGTCTAGTTTATCTTTTAAAAGAGACTTTGAAGTCCTGTGATAAAATGTCCTGTGTAAAAATTA
>NW_004443939.1:37155593-37156986 GCF_000243295.1 Trichechus manatus latirostris | reverse complement strand
CCTGGCAATAAAGTCAGTAACTGAAAACCTTATGGCACACAGTTCTATTCTGATACACACAGGGTTGATACCGACTCAAGAGCAAAATAATCTTCCATATGAATTTGACTGCATGATTTAACTTAATCCATTTTGTGTCTAATTTAAGTAGTTATATTTACAAAAGATAACTATAATATAGAAGATAGCTACATAAAGGTTGTTTTAGCATGATCAAAATGATTATAGCATCTATGGAGATTATATTAATTTGATAACTTTTAAAAAATCATGTACACACCTTTGCTGCTTTAGAAATAATCTGCTTCATTCTCTCCATCCTGATTTGAGATTTCTGTTTCCCATTCATTAGCTTATCCTTTTTCTTAAGTAGAGAATTGTTTCTGGTTTAAATCTTGCTCAAGGCAGTCTTCTAAACCTGTGGACATGGATTTACCTTTTCAAAATTTAGGATTATAATTGCCTATGATAACAAGCACATTGACTTGTAAAGCATCTCTTATCTCTCCTAACACAGAAGTAGCTCAATACGTGTTAGTTCAACATTCCCTTTTTGGTTGGTATTTCTACCTGTTGCTATTGATGTTTAGGAAGTTTCATGTATTTGCACGTGTTTGTTCTGATAAGATTGGGGCAAATCTTTTACTAATAATGTGAGATCATGAAAATAAAAATACTCAGCCACCATATGGTCCGCAAATTATAAATGGAGTCCCTGGGTGGTTCAAAGAGGTAATGTTAACCTACAGGTTGGAAGTTTGAATGTGCCCAGAAACACCTTGGGAGAAAGGCCTGGTGATCTACTTGCTAAAAATCAACCATCGAAAGCCCCACGGAGCACAGTGCTACTGTGACACACATGGGGTCACCATTACTCAGAATCAACTAATGGCAATTGGTTTTAAATTGTAAATAGCAGTCCCTTTAATAATTTGGCTCACTCTGATTCAGTTCTAACCTATGCTGTATTAGTTTCCTGTGGCTGCTATAACAAATTACCACAACCTTGGTAGCTTAAAACAACAGAAGTTTATTCCCTCACAGTTTTGGAGGCCAGAAGTTCGAAATCAGTACCACTGGGCTGAAATCAAAGTGTTGGCAGGGCACACTCCCTCCGGAGGCTCTATGGGAAAATCTGTTCCTTGCCTTTTTCTTCTCATGACTGCTGGCATTCCTTGGCTTGTGGCTGCATCACTTCGATCTCTGCCTTTGTGGTCACATTGCCTTCTCCTCTTCTGTTTGTGTCAAATCTCCCTCTACCTCCATCTTATAAGGATACACGTGATTACATATAGGGCCCACCCGGAAAATCCAGGACAGTCTTCTCATCTTAAGATCTTTAACTTAATTACAACTTAATTACATCAGCAGAGTCTTTTTTTTTTTTTTTTTT
>NW_004443939.1:37153836-37155190 GCF_000243295.1 Trichechus manatus latirostris | reverse complement strand
CTTTGAGAGCATGATGTGGCAGACTGCTTCCATAAAGATTACAGCCTCGGAAACCCTATGAGGCAGTTCTACTCTGTCCTGTAGGGTCACTATGAGTTGGAATTGACTAGATGGCAGTGGGTTTTTGGTATTGAACTTCCTAAATTAGCCTGTGTTTCTGCATGTTTTTGATCAGCCATGTGAAAGCTATAAGGCCTTGAATCTGGAATGAGTCAACATTGTTTAATTTTTATCACCCTAAGAATGGTAGGTTATACTTTGAACTAGGTTACAGCTGAATTAGTACGTTTTTTTCGATGAATTTATACCCGACAGGTCATTTACTATATCCTAACGGACTTTGAGAATAGTTATTGAATTGTAATTGCTAAAGTTTAAATGGAAAAGCAAGTAGCTTCTTTAGGGTTTCAACTTAAAATACAAGGACTATCCCATCTTTTTACCTTGTTATGACATTCTGAATACTATGCATCTTGCTAAGCCATCTTAAGTTGTCCCTTTTTTGTTAAATACTTTAGTGAATAGGAAATGTAGCCTTCAGAACCATCTCATAAACTCTCTTGTACTTGGACTATATATTCTGCTGTTGTTTTGGATGTTGTTATAGACACCCATGGTGTACTTGGGACTTGTAGTTCTAATTCTTTTAGTGGCCTGCAATACACCCAGCACTTCTAGTGAGCATGGTCTATGGCAGCCACAGGCCTGGGGGTGGGGTGGATGTAAAGATATGTAAGATGGGGTCCCTGCCCACCCCCTGTAGGCCTGTGAGCTCTGGACTGGAACTCAGTCTTATTTAACCTTAATCCCCTGCATTTGTGCCACTACCTGGCACACAGTTATCTCACAGTAATTTTTTTTAATAAAGAAATTTTTGTGTATTAAATGACTGTTGAATGAATAAAGAATCTAGACATTGAACTACTTATGAAATCAAATAACTAAGATAGAATGCTATAAGTGATGTAATGGAGGTATGAGCAGGGTGCAATGGGACCCCTGAGGAGGGAGCTACCAACGCAGCCTGGGAGAGTCAGAGAAGACTTTGTAGAAAAGTAGTCTTGTGAGTGAGGTCCTGAAGGGAAGGAGTCTAATCATCTGACGAGCCATTTTTTTGAATTTACTTGTTTCTTTTCACTATTTAGTTTTAATAGGGCAGTTTTCATCTGGTCTCCATGCTAGCATTTTAAGCAATGTTGGCTTTGTCTCTGGCCCAGCTCCTTGTTGCTGCCACTGGAAGGAGAAGGATGGAGTGAGGAGCTACTTTTGGGGGAGAGACAGGAGCAGTGTCAGCACACAGCACAGCCCTCCCAGGGAGAAGGAGATGATGGAGCTGGGAAGAAACAGAGACAGA
>NW_004443939.1:37149028-37152529 GCF_000243295.1 Trichechus manatus latirostris | reverse complement strand
TTATTGCTTTACAAATATTCATGTTTCTTTGGTTTCCTAGAGAGCTTTTGGTGTTTCAATAGACAGGAGAGAAAGAACGAGTCTTAAACAATGCCTTATCTGGTTTCCAGTCAATTCGCATACAGCTCAGAATGTTAATAACTGGAAGTTGATCTATTTTGACTACTTGCCAACTTTATGACTTAAACTCATTCTTTGATCTAAAATTTGTCCTTTCAGGAACAATTCTGGAATTCAGGCTCTAAATTGTGACAGGATGTCTCTTCTGTTACTGGAAACTATATTCACTGCTTAAGGCATTTTATTATGTTAGATCTTTAATGAAAAGTTTTGAAAAGATTACATTACTAGGAACCCCTGAAGAAGAGGCAGGCCATTCAGCAACATCACTAAGAGCAAATGAAATCACACCAACCGACTGAAATGAAAGCTTCTTTGTAAGAGACAGTAATGCTAGAAAAGAAAAAGATAGCAAAAGAGCTATACATCAGACTCAGAGTCCACCATGGCACAGCTGGAGCCCACCTTGGTGCAGCCCGAGCCCACCCATCACTGCACAGCCAGAACTTATCCCTGGCATGACCCAGAGAAGCAGGAGTCAGCCCAGCTCTAAGGGAAGCTCCCACACTCCTCTTACTGGGAAAGAGGAGAAACCCTTGTCCTACCTTTATAGTCTCATGTACTTGGGACACGTCATCAGGAGGGACCGTCCCTGGAGAAGGACATCATGCTTGGTAAAGCAGAGGGTCAGCAGAAAAAGAGGAAGACCCTCAACGCGATGGACTGACACAGTGGCTGCAGCAATGGGTTCAAACATAGCAAGGACTGTGAGGATGGTGCAGGACCGGGCAATGTTTCGTTCTCTTGAGCAGAGGGTTGCTATGAGTTGGAACTGACTGGACGGCACCTAACAATAACCTTTATAATGCATAGGCATGTTATATCCCAGACAGAAAAACAAACAAACAAACTCAACCCGGTTGCCGTGGAGTCAATTGTGACTCAGGACAACCAGATGTGTGTCAGGGTAGAACTGTGCTCCATAGGGCTTCCAATGGCTGATTTTTTGGGAGTAGATCACCAGGCCTTTCGTCCGTAAAGCCTCTGGGTGGGTTCTAACTGCCACCCTTTCTGTTAGTAGCTGAGGGCTTAAACATTTGCACCATCCAGGGACTCCAGTGGGTTGGCACACTAAGGGCTGTGGGCCAAATCTGGTCTGCCACATATTTTTTGCGTCCTGTGATCTAAGAATGGTTTTTACATTTTTAAATGGTTGAAAAAAGACAAGGAGAATATTTTGTAACATATAAAAATTATATGAAATTCAAATTCCAGTGTCCATAAATGAAGTTTTTCTGGAACACAGCCACACTTATTTGTTTATATATTGTCTATAGCTGCTTTCCTGCTACGATGAGTAGTTGTGACAGAGGCTGTATGGCCAAAAAAACCTAAAATATTTACAATCTAGCCCTTTAAAGGAGCCCTGGTGGTGCAGTGGTTAAGAGCTCAGCTGCGAACCAAAAGGTTGGCAGTTCGAATTCACCAGCTGCTCCTTGGAAACCCTAAGAGGCAGTTTTACTCTGTCCTATAGGGTCACTGTGAGTTGGAATAGACTCAATGGCAATGGGTTTTTGGGTTTTTTTTTCTTTTTTTTTTGACTGGCCCTTTAAAGTAAACAAAAACATGGAGGGCAAATAAAAATAGAAAGCTCCTAATTAGGTATATAGATGGTTCTTTCTGGAGCGAAGATTGCCTTTTATATCATGGGTTTTCTTGTTTAAGAATATGCCACAACTTCCGGGCCACATGGTGCTATAGTCAGAAGCACTACGCCATCCCTCCACAGCAAAGATCTGAAAAAGCTAAGTCAAACAGAGTCACACATCAGTCCTGAAATCCTAAGCATCAAATGAAGAGATAAAGAACTCAGCCAAGCACCGAATGGAATAAGAAACTGACAGAGAACGGAGAGCAACAAGAGATACATGCAGAGGTCCCCATTGGCTAAAGCAGCACGGATCCACCATCTTGGACACCTATCAGAGATCAGTGAACAGGGGTACGAGAAAGCAGCTTCACGGAGCTTCCAGCAGGAGACAGAACAACCAGTCACCAACGATACACACTTTCTCACCCCCTACCCTTCTTCACCGCCATTCAGCCTCCTCTGCTTCCCGTGGCACGTTCTCTTGGCCAGGAAGCACTGGCTTCACCCCGGGGTTGCTTGGATTCCACCCGCCTATATTGGCCAGCTCCCCGAGTGCCATTTGTTGGCTGCTGGTATTGCTTTTTTCCACTTCATTAGATTTCTTCCTTACCTCTCATCACCTCCCCCTACTTTCTGTCAATACTTGGCTCCGTGGCCATCTCTGCTTCTTCCTGGGGGGCTGCGAGGTGCTGCTCAACTGTGAAACTACTTCCCAGCCTGTGCCGCTGCCCTGGTGGGATGCCTGGGGCTTTTGGTTGTTGTCCTTTGTTTGTTCTGATTTGTTCTGTTTGATTTGTTTGTTTGATTGTTTTCTTTTTCTTTCCTCTGCTTGGGAGCCCCTTCTGGCCAGGCAGTTCTGCGCGGCTTAGGAGATACTTCCTTACTCTTCACAGATGCACCTTGACATCCCTGGGGACATTTCTTTTTTTTGTTTGTTTGTTTGTTTCTTTGTTTTGTTTTCTTCTCTCTCTTTTTCCCCTTTTGTCTTTCTTCATTTCCAGTTTCTCCATTTATTCATTTTTTTCTTTTAACCTTTTCCTTTTGTTCATTTTTGTTTTTCTCCATTTCTCAGTCTCTCATCTCTCCACTCCAATAGCAAGCTCCCTTACCACTCTTTTTTGTTTGTGTGTATATTTTTGGCTCCTGTTCCTCCCTCCTCTCTCTCCTCTTTCCCATACCCATCTTAGCTCCACATGTCACAATCTCCCCTCTCCTTCCTGCCTACCTGCACTGTGTGCTGAACATCACACCCCCAAGCAGCTCAGGCATGGCCTACCAGATCCTGCCCTGCACTGATTCCCGGCCCACCCTGTCAGCCCTAGTACTCGCCACAAACAACCATTGCCAGCAACTCCTGTTCAGCTGGACCTGACCTGCTGTACCATACCTGAGTGACTGACCCTGCCCATTGGAGAAGGAGGTGAAAATTATCAGGCCCACAGATGAGCAAACAACAAAGAATGCACAGCCCACCTACTCAGACATAACCAAATAAAACAAACAAACAAAAAAAGATGAAACAAATATACAATCAATAAACGAGGAAAATAACTACTGAATGCCCTGAAGAAAGCAGACAATATCAAAACATACAAAAACAAGACAGGATGGTTCCAGTAGGTGTCCAAAATAAAACACCAGATGACTTTCCAGTAGAAGAAAAAGCACTAGAACTACCTGATAGGGAATTCAAATCTCTGTAATATTCAGACTTATCCAAGAGTTGAAGCAAAAAGCAGACAAAAATGAGGAAAAAATAGACAAATTCATGGAAAAGGCAGACAAATTCA
>NW_004443939.1:37125217-37126450 GCF_000243295.1 Trichechus manatus latirostris | reverse complement strand
GGATCTCTGGCCAACTGACTGGAAGAGATCCATATTTACGCTTAGCCATGGATTGGCATGTGAAATTCTTGTTCCTTTCAATAATAGTCAAGCTTGGAACAATTATTTTGTTGGGCACATGTCAAATTTGCTCTAGGGAAAAAAGTTTCAGAATACTATACTAGTACATTAACAACAATAAAAGCAAAGAAGCAAAATGCACAAAAAATTCATTATCACATCCAGAATCACCATTGTACAGCTATTACTCAAGTGGCATGTCTTCAATATTAGTTGAAGGAATGAGTCATCTATGCTAGAAAAAAGTCATTCATTTTCTCTCAATAAACTCATTCCATAATTTGCACACCTTTCATTATCCTTTCTTTAGAAAATTGTTCTGCAGAAAATTTTTTGCTTTAAAGCTCAGTTTCAATTTATACCCTAATGTAATGCTGTAAACAGAGAAGAATAAAACAGGAAAAATCTATAGGCCTTCTCAATGCATTTGGATAAAAGAATTAATTGGGCACTTGGTAGTTGTGGTGATAATGGTGATTTGGAGGAAAGTGAAGTTTATTTCTGACCACATGTTAGCTAAAAGTTGATGGTTTGCCAAGAGTTTATCAGAAAGCTGATAGCATTATTCTCTTTCCTGATATTCTTCAAACTTTCAAGAAAGCATAGTTTTATTATATTTAATACCATGATGTCTATAGACCTTTGATAAAATAAGGTTCCTAATTTCAAGGCATTCTTATTTCAACTGGCATGATTAAGAGACATTTATGGTACACTGACTATGTATGAGGCACTTTTCTAGAATCTGCAATTACTGGGAAAAACAAGAAAGGATCCTTTTTATATAAAGGTTTATTATCTAGTTGGAAGAAAAGAATATCTATGAGTTTAAAACTGAGCTGTTAGAGGAAAAAAAATGAATATCATAGCCTGGCTCTAGAGTAAGGATGTAAAATATCATCAGAGTATTAACCGGCTCCTACCCTTTGGATCATTGCCCTCATTCATATACTCAAACTTTAATGTGCATTCGAATCATCTGGGAATCTTGTTCAAGTGAAGATTTTGATTCAGTAGGTATGAAGTGAAGCCTGAGATTCTGCATTTCTAACAACGAGGGGTTGCCTATGCTGCTGGTCCACAGATCCCATTCTGAAAAGCAAGGCTTTAAAGCAGTGGTTCTCAAACTGACTATGAGAATCACCTGGGGTACTTTAAAATGACTTGATGACT
>NW_004443939.1:37121879-37123944 GCF_000243295.1 Trichechus manatus latirostris | reverse complement strand
AAGGAATTTAGGATGACTTCATGCTTTCTAGCCATGTAGCATATTAGAACTATTGAAAGAAATAAGTTTAAGTCCCAGTGAGGGACTGTTTTGGGTTGAAAGAATCACCAGGGTCTGACGGATTATGGATTGTTAATTTTTTAAAATACGTTATATATTTTCATTATATAGTAATAAACTTAATTCTAGTTGAAAATGTCCTCAGTATGATTTGAGTCCAAAGATAGAAATGGGACAGAAAAACACGTGTTCCACTGTCTGGATACACTTTCTTTGATCATTAACCAAGTTAGCTGTTTTTGGAATAACCGTGGCCATTTTGTTTCCCGTTTCATCACTGATAACCCAGTTAATCAATGGCAAGCAACTCTTCTCAAGGATCTTCAGAAACAGTCCCATTTCAGGATGCAATAAGTAAATCACTGATGTTTACAGCTTTTTCAACTGATAATTTGGTCTGTTTTAGCTAACATTCTTGTATTTTTTTTTTCTTTATTTTCTTCAAGCAAGATCTTTTGTTACCTGATATAAATTTTATTTCATTTTTTTGTATACTCTTGTTCTTTATTATCTGTCTTCTTACTTCACAATTTATTATATCATGGCCTAATAAGTCAACTGCATCAAAATGACATTATTGGTTTCACCCAAGTGAATGGAATAGACATCAACAGTGAGCTTGGAGATCTATCAGTTTGGTTGATTGAAGCAGTGAAAGATAAAACACAAGAATCCCTGTGTCATGAGAATCATGCAACTACCCTGATAATGTTCCTCGAAGTCACGTTAATAGACCAAAGTTCTGTGGTGTTTCTTCAGTGTTTTTGAACTAATGTTTAAAAGAAATTGCATTTGCCTGAGTTTTCCACATTGAGCCATCATATCTATTTATAATAATTTCTTCCTGCTATATTGGTAGCTCTCAATTAATAGTAGGGATTATATTCACCTAAGGATAAGTATTAGATAGGAACCTAGAAAATGAAAGTATTTCAATGACTTATGTACCAGTCAGTAAGATACAAGATTAAAAAGACAGATGATTTTCTGTAATTCCTTTTATTCCTTCAAGTTTTTATTTTGAAAAATTATAATCCTTCAGAAAAGTTTAAAAATTAGTACGATAGAACCTGTACACCTTTTACCTTGATTCACCACATTTAAATATTTTTCTATATCTCACCTCTTTTATTGTTGCTGTTGAACCATTGAACGAAGCAGATATGGTGACATTTTGCCCTAAAATACTGTCATCTAAGAACAAAGACATTCTCTTAAATTACTATAATAATATGATCATGATTAAGAAATTTAATATACAGGCCATATTCAGATTTTCTCAATTGACATCAAAGTATCTTTTATAATTGATTTTTCTATCTTGATATAGATTTTAAAAGAGTCTCCTCTTTAGTTTTAAGAATAAGTTTCTTCATTCAAACTAGCTAAAAATATTAATAAACCATGTAAGTTAAGAGTAATTGTTAAAGCACTATATTTCTTCCTTTTGCGGTATGAAGGTAAAGTTGTATGCCTTTTCCTCAAATTCACTAAAAGTAATGTTACAGTGGAGATACAGTAACATAGCCCCGGATCAAGTAATACTTATTTAGAGGTTTTTTTTTTTTTTTTTTTACTTTGGACCAATTTATCAGTCTCATACAAGACAGGAATTACACATTTGGAATATCTAGTAGTTAAAATGTAGTGTTGACTTCTCCTCTATTAGTAGCTTCTAAATTTACCTGAAGACACCAAGCTTAAAGATGCTGGAATTATGTGAGTATATATCTGATAAGATCAAATAAGATGCATGTTTCTCCTTTTAAAGCAGAGTTTTATTTTATGATTAATTAATTAATTGATACATCTTTCTGGCTAAATGAAATATTTTTAATGCTACTCCACCAACACTTTTTGACCACATGTAGTAGCTTCTTTTACCTTTTAATGGTAGTAAAACTACATGTAAAAATATAATTTTAGAAATTGAGTTTTTTTTGTTTTTTTCTCTCCTTTGGTAATATTTTAGGCTGATAAAATACATTGCTGCCCATCAAGACTT
>NW_004443939.1:37118786-37119800 GCF_000243295.1 Trichechus manatus latirostris | reverse complement strand
TCTTCCCCTTTGTGTCTCTCTGAGCCCCTTCTCCTTATAAGGACAGCACTCAGATGAGATTAGAACTCACTCTGCTTTGGAATGATCACACGTTAATTTTACTGATAACATCTTCAAAGATCCTATTTCTAAACAAGGTCACATTCACGGGTACAAGGGGTTAGGACTTACGCATATCTTGATAAGGGTCACATTCAGTCCCTCTTTCTCCAATTTAAAGCTTTTGGCCTCAAATTCTGTCTAGTCTAATATTAATATTGCTGCTATGTTTTCTTTTTATGTTCATTTTCCTGGTACATATTTAATAATCACTTCTTTTTACTCTTTCTTTGTCACTTTGTTTGAAGTATGTTTGTTATTAATAACATTGAGCCATTAGGGAGCAGATGTGCTTATCCAGGGGGACCCATTAGTGTCTCCTGCCATAGCAGCCATAGTCTCTGACTCGGGCTTCAAGCAAAGGTTGATCCTTTAGCACACTTGGTTAAGAGCTCAGCTGCTAACCAAAACGTCGGTGATTCAAATCGACCAGCTGCTTCTTGGGAACCTATGGGGCAGTTCTACTCTGTCCTACGTGGTCACTATGAGTTGGCAATCGGTTTGGTTTGGTTTTTTTGGTAGCCACAGAAAATGAAGTGAACCTTCTTGGTCCCTGGAGATATGGGGAATGCATAGTCTCAGACCCAATGTCCCGGAATTGCTGGCATGTTCTCCCTGAGGTTCTCTTCGATGTATTGCTGCAAGATGCAAAGTAGGGTCAGAGGATGTGTGCCTAGGTCAACCTCATATTCCAGATGTATCTTCTTTTAAATAGTGGCTTAAGTATGTGATTAAAAATAGCTACCAAATCAAATCAAGAAAGTTTTATCTTAGAGCTTACATGGTGTTTAGACAGGAGCCAGACTTTTATTCAAATTGAGGCCCTGCCACTAATTTAACTAGCTATGTGACCTTGGGCAAGTCAGTCAACGTCTCTGAGACTGAGGTTCTTCATCTGTAAAGTAGAGATACTGA
>NW_004443939.1:37115026-37117581 GCF_000243295.1 Trichechus manatus latirostris | reverse complement strand
ACAAATGTAGAGTAGTACTTAATGCCCTTTCATTTAGTAGGAAATTAAGAGCTACCAGGAGGGATAAATATTGGAATTAGGTTCTTGATAGCAGGACATTTACTCTTCTATTTGGATCTGAAATGCAATGACACTGAGCCACGGTCCATTCTCCAAGCTGATGCTAACTCTATGCTGTTGCATATTGTGCCACCAAGGGCGAAGCGGCTGCTACCATAGCATTTACCTTCAGGTAAGGGGCAATGAAGCGCAGCTGTCGGCTTGGCCCTGGGAACTGAAGGCATGGTGTGATATCTCAAAAGCATGAGCAGCACCAAAAAAGAGCTGAGTTTCTGCATGAAAATAATTTATATCAAAGTGCCTTCCAAGAAAAGCATTGTCCTAATGGGCATATGGCCTTCCTTGCATTCACTTCAAAGAAATTCACATGGCTGGAGTTGATCCTTACCACAGTATGCAGAAGCAGGCAAGTCACAGAGACCAATTTATGGAAGGCACAAGCCCAGTGCCAGGCACATGGAGGTGCTCAATGATGGCAGTCCTTTTATTATGGGCTGTAGTCCTGGTGCCAAGTTAAGATTTTCTATTTAACACTAGTGTTAATTTTACTAACTTAAGTCTCATGGATAGAGGTGAAATTTGCACACTTGTCTGGATTCTATAATCAAGTCAACAGAAATGTCAGCCATTCATCTCTCTGGGCTTCAGCCTCTCCAATATTTATTATTAAAACTCCCTGCCCCATGGTCCTGTCTGACTTTTGCTCTGTCTACCTTGCACAGCTTCCAGTACCCACTATTTCCACTTTCTCACCACTCAGTCTGGCCTCTGCTCCCACCTCCACTGCCCTTGCCTGTGTCTAACTAGTTGCGGAATCTTATCCTCCTTGATTTCTGTGCATCAGTTGACACGGGATACTCCCTCCAACTTGAAACTCTCTGTTGATAGCACGGTCTACTCCTTGCCAGACTCATTTAAGAGTTCTTCCTCCTTCTCTTGACCCTTAAATATGTTGTCCTCAGTTCTCTCCTCATTCTATACTCTGTCCTCTAGAAATCTCATCTATTTTCATGACTTCAGTTACTACACACATGCTAATTCATAAATTTATTTCTTTGGCAACAAGGAAACGCCTAACCTTTATATCCAAACTCTTACTCAGCATCTCCACTTGATGGATCACAGACACTGCAAGCTTACATGTTCTAAATGGAACTCATTATCTCTTCCAAACCCCCTCGTCTTCTACACAGTTGCCCAAGTCAAAAATGTTATGGCCCTTCCTTTGTGCCCCATAGCGTTTTGTGTATTTAAAAAAACCCAAACAAACCAAACCAGTTGCTGTCGAGTCGATTACGACTCATAGAGACCCTATAGGACAGAGTAGAACTGCCTGTAAGGTTTCCAATGAGCAGCTGGTGGATTCAAACTGCCAACCTTTTGGTTAGCAGCCGAGCTCTTAACTACCATGCCACCAGAGCTCCACTTTGTGGATAACTCTATTAAAACATTTATTACACTATATTGTAATTGTCTTTTTTCTTATCTATCTTACTAATGAAATTGTCTTGTATGATTCTTTCTCCACGACCTAGCACGGTGCTTGCCACAAAGGAAATCATTAAATGATCTTAAAATTCAGAAATGCTAGATAATGTCCCAAACTAGCTGGATTATATTCAATTTTTATTGAAACATTCAAATACCCGCTTGAAGTGCAAAGTCATGTTTAAGTTCATGATTGTAACATGATTTTGACTCTAATGATTGAATTAACTAATTTAACTCTCACTTGGGTAATGGATTTCTTTGTATTTAGTTTTTGTTAGGCTAACCATTTGATAATTTTAATCAACTTTATTGAAGTTATCATTTACATCCAATAAAATGTACCCATAAGATGGTAGAAATATATATACCCAACACCCTAATCAAGTTATAGAACATTTCCATTTAGTTCCCTCTTTGCAGTCATTCCTCATCCCCATCCTCCACAAGCACACAAACGCCTAGTCCTAGTCAACTACTGGTCTACTTTCTGTCCCTATGAATTAGTTTGGCCTGTTCTAGAGTTTTTTTATAAATGGAATCAAACATTTATATCTGCCTTCTAGGCTCAGCATAATTTTTTGAGATTTATTAATATCGTTGCATGTATTAGTGGTTCATTCTTTTGTATTGCCAAAGTAGTATTCCTTTATAGGAATGTACCACAATTTATCCATTCACCTGTTGACAGATATTTGGGCTGCTTCCAGTTTTGAGCTATTATGAATTAAGCTGCCGTGAATATTAATACACAAATCTTTGTCTTGACATAATGCTTTTCCTTACTTTGGGTAGTAACCTAATAGCATAATTGCTAAGTCATATGCTGCCTGTTTAACTTTATAAGAAACTGCCAAACTATCTTCAAAAGTAGTTGCACTGACCATCAGAGATGCATCAACTGGTCCCAACCCACCTAGAGCAAAGGAGAATGAAGAACACCAAAGACACAAGGAAGGTATTAGCCCAAGAGACAGAAAGGGCCACATAAACCAGAGACTTCATCA
>NW_004443939.1:37111850-37113250 GCF_000243295.1 Trichechus manatus latirostris | reverse complement strand
ACGATCATGAAGATGGCACAGGACTGGGCAATGTTTTATTCTGTTCTACATAATGTCACCATGAGTCAGAGCCACCTCAACAGCCAGCAACTAACAACAACATATCTATATTTAAAATAGGTAAACTTTTTTCTACACACTATCTGGAAAACTGTAATATCTGAGTAAAAATCTGTGTTAATAAAAATAAAAACACCAAATGCAGTTGATTTCTAGAAGTATGTTACTAGAAATAATTTTCACAATTCACCTGAGAACAGCAATATGAGCATTTTATATAAAGAGAACAGAGAATTTCAAATGAGTTAGCTAACTATATTGGTAAATAATCCATGAATGTATGTTTATATTTGGCATTCAGCTGACTAACCAGTTGTTTCTTACATTGTAATGACTTTAGTGCTCAAGGCTTGTTCATTCTCCAGAACATCTAACAGCAGGCTCCTTCTTATTATTGTCACAGAGAAAACTGCCCTGATCTCCAAAAATGAATAGCTCAGTCTGCCACGTCCATACCATTACCCTGATTTATTGTCTTCAAGGACAAAACCATATTTTATTTAGTATTAAATATTAAAAGAATTATAATATTGAATTATTTACAAAATTTTATTGTCTAGATCCTCACTTCTAGAATGTAAACTTTCAGGAGACCTAGTACCTATCCTATCTTGATCATTGCCATGTCTTTGGCACTCAATAAATTGGTGCTGATGCCACAGGTGTGTGTAGGTGTTCAAGAAATATCTGATGAATGAATTAAAAAAATCAAAAAATGAAAACCTCATGTATAAAGTCACTGAGATATGAAACATGATATATTCCAGGAACTGAAAGTGGTTTAATGTAGTTGGAATGCAAAGGCTATGGGCTGGGGGAAATAATAACAGCCTTCATTTAGCATTTCTTCTGTGTCTGGGACTGTGCTAAGACTTTTACTTATCTCATCGAACCCCCAAAACAACCCTGTGAGATCAGTACTATTATTATCTCTACTTTATGGATGAGGAAACTGAGGCTTAGAGAGATTAAGGGTAAACACTAACCAATGGCAGAATGCAGACAGATGGACTCCCAGACTATCAAAGGCTCTTGGAGGAGTTTGAACTCTATCCTGTGGGCAATCGCAGGACATTAGAGCTTGTTAGGCAAGGGAGTGATATGAGCTGATTTGTGCTTTAGAAAGATTATTATGGTGATGGTATAAAGAACAGAGTGAAAGAGGTCAAAAGAGAAACAAGGAAGATCAGTAAGGAGGCTGAAACACTCCCAGCAAGAGATCATGGCAGTGGTACTGAGTATGGCAGGAGGGGTCAGATCTAAAGGATGCCCAGGAGGCAGATAGATCTTATTGACCAACTAGTTGTGGACCTAAAGGAGGGGAGGCACTGAGGATGACT
>NW_004443939.1:37101645-37107784 GCF_000243295.1 Trichechus manatus latirostris | reverse complement strand
AATTTTGGCCCAAAATCCAATCGAAACCAAATTTCAAATGCAGAATCCTAACCCCTACCTCTGAATGGAAACCATGGAGCCCTTTAGCCAGAGTGGCAATTGGCAGTTCTTCTTTGGTCTCCAAGGACACATACAATGGGATACCAACCAAGAAAAAGAACAGGGGAGGAATACAAGGGGAAATGCTAAAACCATCTGTACAGAGTTGGGTTTTATATGCTGCTAGTACAACAGGGTCCTTCTTGTTAACTAGAGTCCAGTCTCACTTGACTACACTTCAAGCAATAAATAGTAAACCTCTCTTACAACACTGATTTCAGAGAGTTAATGTGTTTTAATGGAGGGAACATCAGAGTGGGGGTCAGAAGCTATCCTAGCTTCATCATTAACACACTTAACGCTTTGCCCCAGGTCCTTGCCCTCTCTGAGACTCAGAGGCATCGTTTCTAAATGTGGAGAATTACATTAACACCAATTCCCTAGGTCATGGTGAGGAAAACACATGGACAAGTTTACAATATTACTTGAGGTTTTCTGCACTAGAAAGAAGGATCAAAGCCTAGCCCCTCTAGATTCTCAGACTCTGGACTGCTGAAGAAAAGGGAATGCAGTTGTTCTGGAGCCCACATTTTGATCCAATCTCCCTTCCTCTTTCTTTGAGCTGTGTTTAATTGTTTTCACTAGTCTAGAGTAGGAAAGAATTACTCCAGAACATGGGTACTAACAATTCTTTGCCTGTGGGCTAGCCATAAACATTGCTCTGTGCCAAGCACCTCTGCTTCCAGATGGGCCAGACAGCATCGAGAGCAGTGGTTAGGATGGTGTCCAGAAAACCAAATCTGTCACTGCCTCAGTCCTTCCCTTACTACTCCAGGCATGGTGGTACTAGGGGCAAGGCCCTGGGCCTGTATCATGAACACCTTCTGTCACTGCCAACCTGTAGTCTTATTGATCACAGACCAACTCCTGTAACTTTGGTCCACAGTCTCAGTGGTCACTTTTAATTTCCAGCAACAGCCAAATCTGTTCTTTTTGAACTCTCTCTTCTCTGATAGAGGAAAATTGGTTTAAATATTGTGAGTTCTAAAGTTGTTTATAATGGACTTTTATTACCCAATGGCAGAAGTAAAAACAGATAAATTGAAACAAAGGAATCATCAGATAATGCAAGCAAAAATTAACACTTACCTCTTCTGTCTGAATATGGAAGGTATAAATCTCTACTTGAAACCAGGTTATAACAGCACCATTTTGGGTTATTGTCTTATTAATTCATGACCCAATTATTTTTTCCTTTTAATTTTTTTTTGATACTATGTGTTTTCAGTAATAGAGTGCATGCTGGATCATTGAATGTGTCTGAATTTTTGGTAGGTAATACGGTTTTTGTTTTATGCATCACCCCACAAATCATACCCTCAGAGTCCAGATATACATATATGTACCCCTTGTGAACACAAATTCTACCCCCAGAGTTCAGAGGTACATATGTATACCAAATAAAAATTTTCAAAATTCGTGTTTTCCTACTAAAAATTCAATGATTCAGCACTACTTCATAAAATACCCTATAAAAACTGTAGTTTTGTGGCACAAGCCTGTTTTTCCCATTTCAAACTGTTAAGTTTAGGGCCCTGCCTGCTGGCAGCATGTACTGTCAGTGGGACAATGTCTTCCCAATGAACCCTAAAGGTACAAAAATAAATGGTAGCTATATATACCATCGATCCTGAAAGGGTAAAGTGGCCTTCAAGGTGGTCTTTTATGAAGCTGGTTTCACCACATTGTGGACTTAGCTGAAGATATGCTTTAGCAACAAATGCTCAGCGAAATGGCTTGGATTTCTTATTATACTGCCCTCTGGTCATGACTTCTTTCTTCTTACCTTTCTTTCAGAATGCATATATGCATAACATATGCGTATAGTCTTAAAAAAAGCCTAACTTACAACCAATGCGGGCATGAGTGCAAATAGAAACTGCCCCAGTATTTGCTTGAGGATTATTTTCTACATTTTTTCCATTTGTAAAACCTCCCAGTAGACCAATTTTCTTTGGTAACAGAGAATATATTTCTCTTTAAGTTTGCAAAAGGAGCTACATAAAATTCTCCAGACCCGTGTTTAAAATGTGTGGTCAAACTGGCATCTTTACTTGGAAATGGCCAGTGGTGGAGAATTTTTAAGTTTGTCTGATGATACCACAAAGAGATTTTTTTTTTTTCTTTTAATGGAACATTAGGCCCTCTATTATGAATTGTTCCCACATTTCACATGTGCCCAGTGGACTTTCAACTTTATGCTGTTTTTGTTATTAATGAAAAAAATCGATTATTTATTTATGAAGCCTGGTTCTTCTTAGTGTTTTGACTTTAGAGGAGGATTTAATTTAGGAAGTTAACCTGTGGAATAAACTAGGTTTTATGTGACTCCATTTAGAGACAAATGGGTTTCTATAATATGCACTGTGTGATCAATTTATATTTCTCTAAAGAGTTGTCATGTTCAATGGACTCAACAGGCCTACTGTTAATGCAAAATGTAAGCTATGGAAAAGTTGCTTCTCCAAACACTAAGGAAGAATTTCTCTCCATAGCCCGGAGTGCTATGCTTTGCTGATCCAAGATGACAAGCACTGCTGCAGTTACCTGATGCAAGTAAAGGTTAAAACACAGCTGAAACACAGCTGAAGATGAAACAACACTGAAACACAGTAATTGATGTGAAAGCGAATGACCCTGGCAGGAAGGAGGAGAATAAACTCAATACGTCTACAAAGACGTTAAAGGAAAGAATTGTGGGACATTAGGTAGTCTGTTTCACACACCAGACAGAATGAGAATTTAATTTACTTAGACGTCCTCAGGCAGACACTAATGTGCTATACTTAGAGGCTGGGCCCTGCCACCAGATAAATAGAGGTTCAAATCCCTTCTCTACAGTCTACTAGCTGAGTGACTCTGGATTTTTGTTTATTTTCTCTGTGGCTGTTTGCTCATATGTAAAGTGAGATAATAATCCCTACCTTAGAGAGTTATTGTGATAATAAAACAATCTTCATAAAGCTCTTAACACAGCACCTAACACTTATTTAGTGATCAATAAGTAGGAAGAAATCCAACAAATTTCAGTTTTATTATAGGTAAGAACTAGATAACTATTTACTATTTACTCTCTTTTTTTTTAATAGCTTTATTGATACAGAGTTTACCATAAAATTCACTCACTATAACTGTATAATTCAATGATTTTTTAATAAATTTATAGAGTTGTGCAAAATCATTACCATAATCCTGATCAGGTTTTAGAACATTCTCATCGCCTCCAAAATTCCCTCATGCCTCTTTGGAGTTGATCCCTGCTCCCATCCCCAGCCCTAGACAACCACTGATCTGCTGCCTGTCCCTAGATATTTGCCTTTGCTGAACATTTTATGTAAGTAGAATCGTACAATATGTACTCGTTTGCACTTCACATAATGTTTTTGAGAGTCATCCATATTATAGCACATATCAGTTCCTCATTCCCTTTCATTCCCAAATGGAATTCCATTATATGAGTATATCGAATTTTGTACATCCATTCACCAGTTGACAGACATTTAGATTATTTCTAGTTTGGGGCTATTGTGAATAATGCTACTACAAATATTTACATACATGTCTTTGTGTGGACATATGTTTTTGTTCCTCTTGAGTAGTGTCTTAGGAGTAGAATTGCTGAGTCATATGAGAAGTTTACATTTAACTTTTTCATAAACTGCCAAACTTTTCCAAGTTTTTGAACTATTTTATATTCCCACCAACAATGTAAGAGGATTCTAGTTTCTCTACATCCTCACCAACTCATGGTGTCATCTATTTGATTATAGTTATTCTGGTGGGTGTGTAGTGGTATCTAAGTGTGGGTTTAATTTTCACTTTCCTAAATACGGAGCATCTTTTCATGTGCTTATTAGCAGTCTATATATTTGTTTATGGCCAAATGTCTCTTCAAATCATTTGCCCAGACTTCCAGGCAGCATGGGGCTATAGACAGAAGCACCATGCCTTCCCTCCACAGCAAAGATACGAAAAACTAAGGCAAACAGAAAAAACATCAATCCTGAAACCCTAAGCATCAAATGAAGAGATAAAGAACTCAGCCAAACACCGAATGGAATAAGAAACTGACAGAGAACAGAGAGCAAGGAGAGATACATGCAGAGGTCCCATATCAGCTAAAAGAGCACGGATCCACCATCTTGGACTTCTATTGAAGATCAGTGAACAGGGGGTACGGGAAAGCAGCTTCAAAGAGCTTCCAGCAGGAGACAGAACAACCAGTAACCAGCAACATACGCTTTCCTATCCCCCACCCTTCTTTGCCCCCACTTGGCCTCCCATGTTCCCTGTAGCCACAGTCTCTTAGCCAGGAAGAACCAGCTTCACCACAGTGCTGCTTGGATTCCACCAGCCAGCACTGGCCGGCTCCCTGAGTGCCATTTGTTGGCTGCTGGTGTTGCTTTTTTCTGCTTCTTTCGATTTCTTCCATACTTCTCACAACCTCCCTCTCCTTTCTCTCAAATACCTGGCTCTGTGTGCCATATTTCCTTCTTCCTGAGAGGCTGTGAAGTGCTGCTCTAGTGTGGGACTGCTTCCCGGCCCATGCTGCCGTGCTGGTGGGATCCTGGGGCTTTTTGTTTGTTTGTTTTGAATTTTTTCTTTATTTTTCTTTTCTTGCATTGGGAGCACGTTCTCGCTGGGCAGTACTGCACGACCTGGGACCTACCCCCTCAGTTTGTGCAGACGTGCAGAGGGATCCCTGAAGGCATTTCTTTTTTTTTTTTTCCTTTTTTTGGTCGTTATCTTTTTCTTTATTTGTTTGTTTTGTTTTCTTTTCTCTCTTTTTCCCTTTTTGTCTTTCTTCATTACTCAGTTCCTCGTCTTTCTATACTTATCTTCTCTTCTTGTCCCCTGAATACCTGGCACTGAGTGACACATCTATCCCTTTTGCCAGGCTGTACTTCACAGCCTGGGAGCACTGTCCCCAGACCCCACAGCAGCACCAGTGGGATCCCTGGGGGCTTTGCTTTTCTTTTTTTTCTAATTTTTATTAATTCATTTTTTTTCTTCTTCTTCTCCTTTTTGTTTTTCTCCATTTCTCAGTCTCTCATCTCTCCACTCCAACGGCAAGCTCCCTTAGCACTCTTTTTTGTCTGTTTGTATGTTTTGGCTCCTGTTCCTCTTTCCTCTCTCTCCTCTTTCCCATACCCATCTTAGCTCCAAACATCACAATCTCCCCCCTCAATCCTGCCTACCTGCACTGTGCGCTGAACATCACACCACCAAGCAGCACAGGCATGGCCTTCCAGAACCTGCCTGGCATTGATTACTGGCCCACCCTGTTGGCCCTAATACATGCTACAAACAACCCATACCAGTTGCACCATATCTGAGTGACTGACCCTGCCAATTGGAGAAGGCGGTGAAAAGTATCATGCCCACAGACAAGCAAACAACAAAGAACACACAGCCTGCCTACTCAGACATAACCAAATAAAACAAAAAAGCAGGATGGAACAAACAAATATACAATCAATAAACGAGGAAAATAACTACCAAATGCCCTGAAGACAGTAGACAATCTCAAAACATTTACAAAAACAGGACAGGATGGTTCCAGTAGGCTTCCAAAATAAAACACCAGATGACTTCCCAGTAGAAGAAAAGGCACTAGAACTACCTGATAGGGAATTCAAATCTCTAATATTCAGAGCTATCCAAGAGTTGCAGCAAAAAACAGACAAAAATGAGGAAAAAATAGACAAATTCATGAAAAAGGCAGAAAATTCATGGAAAATACAAACAAAAAAAATGGAAGAATTCAGGAAAATAGTGCAGGAACAAAATGCCAAAATAAATTCACAACTAGAAATCATACACAAACAACAATTAGAAAGCCAAAAGATAAACAACAAGATTTCAGAAATAGACAGTGTCACAGAAGGGCTGAGGAGCAGATTTGAAACGGTGGAAGACAGGATCAGTGAAATTGAAGGCATACACTTGGATGCAACACTGTTTGAGGAAAAATCAGAAAAAAGAATGAAGAAAAATGAAGAGACCCTAAGAATTATGTGGGATACAAACAAAAGCAAAA
>NW_004443939.1:37097106-37099404 GCF_000243295.1 Trichechus manatus latirostris | reverse complement strand
GTCTGCAACTTGTCTTTTCATTTTCTTAATGGTGTCTTTTTAAGTGCAAATTTTAAAATTTTGATGTAATCTAATTTTGTCAATTTTTAAAAATGGATTGTACTTTTGGTATCATACCTAACAATTTATTGCCTAACCCAAGGTCACAAAGATTTTCCCCTATTATTTCTTTTAGAAGTTTTATAGCTATAGGTTTTACATTGAATTCTCTGATTCATTTTAAGTTAGTTTTTGTGTATAGTGTAAGGTAGGAATGTAAGTTCATGTTTTTACATGTGAATATCCAATTGTCCCTAGATCGTTTTTTTTTAAAAGGCTATCCTTTTGCCCATTGAATTATCTTGTCACTTTTTCCAAAAATCAATTGACCACACATGTAAGGGTTTATTTCTAGACTTTCAGTTATGTTACACTGATCCATATGCCTATTCTTGCACCAGTTCTACAGTGTCTTGATTACTATGGATTTAAAGTAAGTGTTGAAATCAGGTAGTATAAGTCCTCCAATTTGTCCTTTTTTTTCCGAAAGTGCTTTGGTTAATGTCAGTCCTTTACATTTCCATATAAAATTTAAAATCAGTTTGTCAATTTCTACTAAAACATCAAATGGAATTTTGATAGGGATTGCACTGAATCTATAGATCGATTTGAGAGAATTGTCATCCTGACAATATGGACTCTTACCACTGGTGAACATGCTATGTCTCTCCGTTTATTTACATCTTCTTTCATTTCTCTCAGCAATGTTTTATAATTTTTGGTGTACAAGTCACACATTTATTTTGTTTAATTTAGTCCTAAGTATTTTATTCTTTTCATGAGTAGAATTGTTACCTTAATTTTACTTTTATATTGTTTGTTGATAGTACAGAAATATAATTGATTTTTGTATCTTGATCTTGCATTCTGCAAACTTACTAAACTCATTTATTAACTCCAGTAAGGTTTTTTTTTTTACAAAGTCTTTGGCATTTTCTACATATTGGATCATGTCATCTGCAAATAATGACAGTGCTACTTCTTCCTTTCCAATATGGATACATATTTTACCCCTTATTTCACTCACTAGAACCTCCTGTACTCTATTGAAAGGAAGTAATGAGGGCAAACATCCTTGCCTTGTTTCTGATCTTAGGGAGAAAGTATTCAGTCTTTTACCATTAAGTACGATGTCAGATGTGGCTATTTTTGCAGATACCCATTATCAAATTATTTCCTCCTGTTATTAAGCATGATGTTAGATATGACTATTTTTGCAGATAGCCATTATAAGGATATTTGCTCCTATTCTTAGTTTACTGAAAGTTTTTGTCATAAAAGAGTGTTATTTTTTTAAATGCTTTTTCCACATCTATTTAGATTATCATGTGTTTTTTGTCCTTTATTCTCTGAATATAGTATGTTACATTGATTTTTATATACATTAAATCAACTTTGCATTCATGGTCATGGTGTATAATCCTTTTTATACCTTACTGGATTCAGTTTGATAAATTTTGTGTGTATTTTCATGTGGTTCATTGGTCTGTAGTTTCATTTTCTTGTGATATATTTGTCTGGCTTTACTATCAAAGTAATGCTGGTCTCATAGAATAAATTGGGAAATATTCCCTTTCCTCTATTTTCTTAGAGTTTGTGAAGGATTGGTATTATATTATCTTAAGTATTTTATAGAATTTACCAGTGATGCTGTAGGAATCCAGGCTTTTCTTTGTGGGAAGAATTTTCATTGTGAATTTAATTTACTTACCGTTACAGGCCTATTCATATTTCTATTTTTATTGCGTTGATTTGGTAATTTGTTTCTTTCATATAAATTATCTAATTTGTTGACATGAAGTCATTCCTTTTCATTTCTGTGTGGTTGGTAGTGATGCCCCCCTGTTTCATCCCTGATTTTTTTCATTTCTATCTTCTCTTTTTTTTTTTAACTTGGTGAATCCAGTTAAAGGTTTGTGAATGTCATTGAACTTTTCAAAGAAGCAACTACTGATTTCATTGACTGTCTCTGTCGTTTTTCTGTTTTCTATTTTATTCATTTCTGCTCAAATCACTCAGGGACCAACACAATATTCCAGAAGTTCTACCTTTCCCTTTCCTCTTATAATTTATAACTATGGCCCACTCAGAAGGTTTTTTTTTTTTTTTTTTTTTTTTTTTTGTATTTTTAAAAATGTTTTTTTTTTTTTTTTTTTTAACTTTGATTTGAGACTTAAGAAGTCTGTTCCTTGAGAGCTTGTCCTGGTCACCCTTTATTGCCTTGGTGATGGTTACAGGACAGCAGGAGGTAGTTTATCA
>NW_004443939.1:37091883-37097006 GCF_000243295.1 Trichechus manatus latirostris | reverse complement strand
CTTAACTATAAATAATTACTGAAGTTGAACTGAAGTGATTTCTGGAATATGGTGTTAGTCTTTGAGGATATAAAGTTGTTCTCAGGCTTTCTCCAAGGGGCTTTTTAAACCCATGAGCCTCCAAATTATTCTCCTGCCATGTGCAAAGCTTTCTAATCATATAGCCTCCATACTTGATCCAAGTACTCAGATACCTTCTCCAAAACTATTCTCCATAAATACACCATATGTTTCTCTTACAATTCCATTTTGGGGAAGTCCGTTCTTTAGCAAGACGGTACGTGAAAAAAGTAATCCAGTAAAGTTAGACATGATATATAATCTACAAAATAAAATACCTTTACTTTCAATTGCCTTTCTTCCACCTCATAAATCTATTCAAAACTGAAAAACATGAAAGAGAGTCACATTGTTCCTTAGGATTCAAACTTCAGGAGAAAGTCTGTGTTTCATTATTTTTCTTTCTGCTATTGTGAGAGTCTGTTGAAAGCTGCTGCTGAAGCCAGTTTCCATCAAGGGAAGGGATTCCTCTTGAGGTTGAAGGTAGAAAGGGACTGGTATTTTAAAATCATAATAACTTAACAACCAGTACCAGAAATGTGGCAAGATAAACAGGGTAACATATCTGTAGGTTGTGAGTACAGTTTTTTCAGGAAGTCCTCCAAAAGGCCAAATTTTGCCAAGAAAAAAACCAAAGAAAAGATGCCAACCAAGACTACTTAGGAAAGTTTCAAAATCACAGACCTAGACTGCCCTCTGGAAAAATGGCTCGTTATAAACTTAAAAATTTCGTCAAGCCGCTTAAATGCTTGATGACCTCTCCAGCTAATTTCTCCTCCCTTCTTTAGCCCCAAGTTTAATTTCTTAATGATCTTGATGAATTTTACAATTTGCCCAATTTTGCAAAAATAGCTTTCAGACCCTGACTATTCTAAGTGTACTCAGTGGTGGTGATAGAGCTGCATGCTGTCAATCAAGTCTGACAGTTTACAAGGAGCTCCTTCTGGACCTGGAGGAGAGTTCTAGAATGAGTGTGGTAAAAGTCCCCGGGTACCTAGGTGTCTGCTGAGCTGTTTTCCATAGTCCAGGTTTTCCTGGGTTCATATGATTACATTTCTGTTCAGCTTCCTGCTTCTTATTCCACATCTTACGTGCCTCACTCCTTTAGCCCCACTCACACAGGATTTGGCTCAAACTTCCTCCTTCAACCTGAACACACCACTTGGTGCTAAGGCCCTGTAACTGACCTGAGGATAAACATCACTTCTACCCACCCGGAGAATCCTGGAATATCACCACCAGTTTGAGTCAGACTGGTGGACCCCCTTGTGGTGTAGATTGCAGGTGTCCCCACTCTCTTTCTGTTATAGATTGAATTGTGTCCCCCCCAAATATCTGTCAGCTTGGCTAGGTCATGATTCCCAGTATTGTATGATTGTCTACCTTTTGTCATCTGATGTGATTTCCCTATCTGTCATATATTCTATCGCTATGTTGTAATAAGATGGATTAGTGGCAGTTATACTGATGAGATCTACAAGATTAGATAGTGTCTTAAACCAATCTCTTTTGAGATATAAAAGAGAGAAGCGAGCAGATAGACATGGGGACCTCGTACCACCAAGAAAGCAGTGCCGAGAGCAGAGTGTGTTGTTTGGACCTGAGGTTCCTGCGCTGAGATGCTCCCAGACCAAGGGAAGACTTATGCATCAAAAGGACCTTCTTCCAGAGCCAACAGAGAGAGAAAGCCTTCCCCTGGAGCTGATGCTTTGAATTTGGACTTGTAGCCTACTGGACTGTGAGAGAATGAGTTTCTTTTTGTTAAAGCCATCCACTTCTGGTATTTCTGTTATAGCAGCACTAAATGACTAAGACACTTCCCTATGACACCACAATTTAGTGTGGGACTCTTTATTGAGGCCACGCAGAACCTGGCTATATCCAGAGAGTGTTTTAAGAAGCTGCAAAGCAGAGGTCGGCTGACTGTGGAGGAGAATTTGCTGATGTTTGGGAAAGTCAGTGGGCTTAGTTGCCCTTGTTTTCCTCCTTCAGGTTTTAGGAGCAGATCAGAGAAGACTTTCAGGCTATAATAGAAAACACAGGTTTTTAGTTGAGAGCTAGTTGTCTTCTCTGCCTAATTAGCCCACAGATGAGAAAGCCAGCTCAGCATCCAACATTCTACTGTGCAATATTGGGTTTAAATAGGAGCTGCACATGTGTAACCAAGCAAGTAGCTGGCCCAGCAAATGAATCCCGGAATGTAATCAGGGAGGTAGGATTTACTTGGAGTAGAAGCTGGAAGGAATTAATGACAACTCATGAGTAAAGGGGGTAGTGCCAGGAAGAATGGAATATAGTGTAGAAGCAGAGCATCAGGTGCCAGAAGGCCAGCCCTCCCTGCTCTTCAGCCCTGTCCTGCCTAGCTCCTTCCTTGTGGAAGCCTGTCATGTGATAGAGTCCCTCAGTAGCTCTCAAAATGAAAGAGGCGCACTGTAATCTGATGCGAAATGTCTATGGCAGCAATCATAAAAGGCAAACACTGAAGAAAAAATTGTGGTGAATTTCCAAAGAGGAATTTGTATGTCTGCCTGTCTCTTAATGAATCTGTCTGCTTCTTTCTTGAGTGCTAACCAAGCGAACATCTGCATGACAGAAGACTGAATGAGATGCCCAGTAGAAGCCCTCAGGGAAACACTGTAAATTGAAAGCGATTTTGCCCCTTTTAAAAATAAGTCTTAGTTAACAAAGTGTTCATTCTGGTATTGGTAAGAGACTCAGCTATATGGCCAATGTTTCTCTTTCATTAAAGATAACATAAGGACTTTCTTGGTGTGGGAATTCTAAGAGCTGGTCCCTTCCAGTTTCTGTTGTAGAATCACAAGCAATGCTGAGTAGTGCCTGCCACAGAGGCTGTCCCCCTTGTTCTTCCCTCTGTGAGCTATTATGCATTTTGTCATTGTGCACATTCACATGCAGGTGTATAAGACAGGTGTATTGCCTCTCAGAGCTTATCTTTTTAAACTAGTTAATGAAGGTCTCTTTGGAAAGTAAATGAGTGAATAGTGAATTTTACTCATCTCACAAGGCAAACATTAGGCAAATGTAAGTAGGCCTTACTATGTAAATTTTTGTCACATAGCAGAGATGGGCAGTTTTGTGTCATTGTAGAATCATACACTGTTAGGATTTTGAAGGTATCTGGAGGTCATGTAATCCAACCCTCACCATAGCAACCTCATTCCGCCTAGGGTAGAATATCTCCAGTTTAAGTAAATAGTGAAATGTGCTTCTGGGAATTTGGGGTGTTTCAAATCAGCTCTGCATGCTTTAAGGGAGGAAAATGTAAATTTCTCCTCCTCTTCTTTTTAATTGGGAGGCTACTAAAATGCAAGTTTCCATCCCAGCTGGAAGTGCTGTTTCTCTCTCTCCACTGTACTACTGTTGTACTCTATTGTATTTAATATATACTTGCCACTTATTTGGAGCCCTGGTGGCACAGTGGTTAAGAGCTTAGCTGCTAACCAAAAGGTCAGCAGTTTAAATCCCCCAGCCACTCCTTGGAAACCCTATGGGGCAGTTCTACTCTGTCCTATGAAGTCACTATGAGTCAGAATCGACTCAACAGCAATGAGTTTGGTTTGGTTTTTTGGGTACCACTTATTTGGAGCCCGGGTGGTGCAGTGATTAAGTGTTCTACTGCTAACCAAAAGGTAGAAGTTCAAATTCACCAGCTGCTCCTTAGAAACCCTATGGGGCAGTCCTACTGTGTCCTATAGGATTGCTAGGAGTTGGAATCAACTCAATGGCAACGGGTTTGGTTTTGCCACTTATTTTATTTGGTTTTGATTTTAGGATTTTACATGTACATATATAATCCTCATAATTAAATTGAGGAGCCCTGGTGGCATAGTAGTTAAGAGCTCAGCTGCTAACAAAAAGGTCTGCAGTTCGAATCCACCAGGAGCTCTTTGGAAGCCCTATGCGGCAGTTCCGCTCTGCCCTAAAGGGTCGCTATGTGTTGGAATCGACTTGATGGCAATGGGTTTGATTTTTTTTTTTTGGTTAATTAAATTGAAAATGTAAATATATCAACTCTGGCTACATTACTCCCCCCATTCCCATTCAGTCAGGTGGTCTATGGAGAGTTTTAAGTCTAATTTTTAATCCCTTGAACAGGTTATAATTTTTCCGGACACTTCTGAAGAGGTAGGCTACCTCATAAATTCCTATCCACTGGCTAGCTCTGATCTCAAACAAACCTCACGAAAAATCTGAGTCTGAGTTTCCTCAACTGAAAATGAAGAGGTATGACTCATTTAGTGCTTCTCAAACCTCTTCATTTAGGAACACCCTACTCCCTGAAACTTGAGGCTGTCTGCTACAAGCCTGAATTTTCTTTTAAATCTCAATTTTGTCTTAAAAATATAAGTAAATTTGCATTGTATTCTACAGTATATCTAGTTGTACAGCAAAATAATTTTTGCCCCAATCTTCAAGTCAAACTGGAACTCAAGAAAGGTGCACCATGTTTATTCAATGTCTTTATGCACCCCTGGTGCAAAGTAATGTTCCTCAATTTGAGATGCGTGAATCTTGTCACCCTATGATTGTACATTTATGTAGCCATTCACTGGTAGAATACATACTATATGCAAGGCAGATGGCCAGACTCTAGTCTTAGACTAAGATGTTATAGGGCACCACTATCCTGAGGCTGATTTTTGACACAATTGTCACACAAAGTTGTTGTTGTCAGGTGGATCGTGTTGGTTCTGACTCATAGCAACCCTATGCACAACAGAAAGAAACACTGCCTGGTCCTGCACCATCTTCACAATAGTTGCTGCGTTTTAGGTCATTGTTGCAGTCACTGTGTCAGTCCATCTCATTGAGGGTCTTCCTCTTTTTCGCTGACCCTCTGCTTTACCAAGCATGATGTCCTTCTCCAGGAACTGATCCCTCCTGACAACATGTCCAAAGTATGTGAGAGGAAATCTTGCTTCTAAGGAGCATTCTGGCTGTACTTTTTCCAAGACAGATTTGTTTGTTCTTCTGGAAGTCTGTGGTATATTCAATATTCTTTGCCAACACCATAATTCAAATACATCAGTTCTTCTTCCATC
>NW_004443939.1:37090752-37091717 GCF_000243295.1 Trichechus manatus latirostris | reverse complement strand
TTTCCCCAGACTTTACATGTTTTGTATGGTAGATTTTTACTTAAAGCTTTGGGTTTTTTTTTTTTTTTTTTTTTTGGTAGATGTCCTTAATCTGTTTGAGGAAGTTCCCTCTATTTCTAGACTTCTGAGAGCCTTGATCAATAATGGGTGTTGGATTTTATGAAATGCTTTTTCTGCATCTATTGAGAATATCAAAGACTTTTTCTCTTCTAGTTTATTAATATGGTGAATAACATTGATTTATGTCTTATTGTTAAACCAACTTTGTATTTCTGTGTCCCCCAAAAATATGTGCTGTAAATCCTAACCCTTATACCTACAGTTATAATCCTATTTGGGAATGGACTTTCTTTGTTATGTTAATGAGGCAGTATTAGTGTAGACTGTGTCTTAAATGAATCTCTTTTAAGATAAAAGCAGTTTAAGCAAGGAAGCAAGCACAAAGGTGGTGGGGGGTGGATAGATGCCACATTGCATGAAGATCCCCAAGGAACCAAGGAACAGAAGCTTAAGAGAGATAAGGACCTTTCCCACAGTGGAGAGAGAAAGAGAGCTTTCCCCTAGAGATGGCACCCTGGATTCAGATTTCTAGCCTCCTAAGCTCTGAGAAAATAAATTGCTGTTTATTAAAGCCACCTACTTGTAGTATTTCTGTTACAGCAGCACTAGACAACTAAGATATCCTGTAATACATATATTATTCTTTTTATGTATTGTTGGATTCAATTTGCTAATTTGTTGTTGTTCATAAGGGCTATTGGTCTGTAATTTTCTTCAATGTCTTTGTCTCATTTTTGTATCCGGGTAATGATAGAATGTTTGGTACGTATACCCTGCTTTTCAATTTTCTGAGAGGGTTTGTGCAGAATTGATGTTATTTCTTTTCTTAAATATTTGGTAGAATTCACTAGTGACGCCATCTGGGCCTGGAGTTTATTTTGTGGGAAGGTTTTTAACCACAAAAT
>NW_004443939.1:37085908-37088185 GCF_000243295.1 Trichechus manatus latirostris | reverse complement strand
AAATAGAACAGTCTTAGAGGACTGACCTCTTTTTATGTTTTAAGGCCATGTTCTCAAGTCAAATAGCACAGCTGATGGCACAAATCAGTCCAGTGTTTTCAACGTGTTCGTGTGAAAAGCTGCTGAAATTCTGAATTCCAGTCATTTGAAAGGACTGGAGTGACAAACCAGAACGCTATTTATTTTTCTACTTTAGAAATGAAAACCTGCTTGTTTATTGGCTGGTTTTATCTTTGGCCTCTAAATCCTGTCTGACAAAAGAGCCCACCCATAGAATGGATTCCTGCCTATCACTTACCTTTGGCCTTAAAAATTATTTCATGTCTCAGAAGAAAAACGTCAGGCAAGCTGAATTTTATTTTGCAACCAGAAAATGCCACATGCAGACTAAGATTTCAGTGCTGCCACACGTGGCCAGCTAACTAAAAATGTTGTTGAAATAACCCAGAGACATTATCTTTTCAATCTTTCAATTCCCTGTTTTAAAAATATTTTTTTCTCTTCTGCTAAAATGATATAATCCAGTTCTTTAAAATAAGCAGCCACTGGGAATTCTGGTCTAACCATACAGTCCTTTCCAATGACAAGTAGTTTCAAGTTCCTTATTTTGTTTTGAAAGTTTCTGCAGACAAACTACGGCAGTTCAGGAAGTCGATGGTTGCTGCAGTATTCCTTTGCATCACCGATGAGTCAATAGAAGAGCTCTATCTCATTCATCTTTGCATTTCTAATACCCAGCTCAGAGCCTGACATAGAGCAGATACTCAACACAGGTTTGTTATGTGAGTAAATGATGAGAGCTTTCCTATCTGGTTTACAATGGAAGACTTGATTAAAAAAATCAGGAAGCTATTTGCATGTTCCTTGACAGAAACAGACCTCATTCAGATTCAAGGATGATTCTGGTTGAATTTCTAAGTTCTCTCTCAGCTTTATGGTTCTATAATTCTTTTTCAACATATTTCATTGAGTTTAGGTTATAGCATGTCTAAGCCTTTTCACTGAAAGAGCCTTCTCGATCTTGATACTAAACTGTTTGTGAGCAACACACAGTAAGTTACAGAAATGTCTCCTTTGTTAGGTTTTCATCAGTTTAACCTTCAAAAAAAAAACTAAACCCTTGCCATGGAGTCGATTCTGACTCATAGTTGGACCCCATAGGACAGAGCAGAACTGCCCCATAGGGTTTCCAAGGAGCGGCTGGTGGATTTGAATTGCCAGCCTTTTGGTTAGCAGTGGGGTTCTTAACCACTGGACCACCAGGGCTCCAGTTTATATTAGCAGAACCTAATTGAAACCAAATACGAAATGATTTTGTGGACGCAAAGTGATTCCTACTAAAACATCTGAACTCTAGAACCTATGGAAAGAATATAAATTGTTCAAAAACATCTGAACTCTAGAACCTATGAAAAGAATATAAATTGTTCATTGGAAGTCAGTTTTCATCACTGACATGTCTAGTCTTGTCCCTCAAGCCTCATCCATTGGGAACCCAGTTTTGTCAGATTTTATGAGTTTAGTCGGAAATGCTTTAAAAAGTCAGTGCTGTGAAGTATAGCAGTACTTAATTAAGCTATGTATTTTCTCTCACACCTTTTCATAGTTTTAGGAAACAAAGATGATGATTGACATAGAAGATTGTAAAACATCACATAAGAGAGGTATTTGTAGATATAAGAGCAGAGAATATAGCATGGGATCCCAACCCAGTCTTGCACTCATTCCCAAATACATCTGTTCTGTGGACTGACCTTGCCTCTAGTTGCTTATCAACGTGCCCTTTCTTTTTCTTACTTCTTTATACCTTTTCTTCATTTTTATATCATTAGGCCAGCAGACTGTAAATACCTGCTTGTTACAGTGTTTTAGACCAGTGCTTCTCAAACTTTAATATGCATACATTGTTAAAGTGCGGGTTCAGATTCAGTAGCCCAGGGACTGGAGAGTGGGGGGAGATTCTGCATTTCTAACAAGTTCCCAGATGATGCTGGCACTGCTGCACTTAGAAGGCTAGACTTCAGGCAAGAACAGCTGCCCTAGCTGCACATTAGAATCACCGGGGCAGTTTAAAAATCCTGATGTCCAGGCTGCACTCCAGACCAATGAAATCAGAATCTTTGAGGGTGGGACCCAGGCAATGGCACGCTAGTAAATGTTTAGAAACCACTCTCCCAGGGTGGGGGGAAAAAAACACCCTAATCTGTAGCATTTGCCAATTTCCATGGAAGTAAATACTTCTGTCATTGTCCATTTCAAGTCATGAACTATGTCACT
>NW_004443939.1:37083555-37085058 GCF_000243295.1 Trichechus manatus latirostris | reverse complement strand
TCTACTGATGATGATAACTTCATGTTGTAAGAAGTCGAGCAGCACAGATGCACAACAGTAGACACTTTCAGGAGGAAGAAGGTAATCCAACCAGGGTTCAAGGCTGGCTAACCAGCTCAGGAGCAATCCCAGGCCCTGGAAATACCCACACCCTCTAGAGCACCATGAATTTTTGTATTTTGTCTGACTCTGGCTCGTAACCTCAACTTTCCTTTCTCAACTGGCTCACTTCCCTTCTATGGTGTGATATAAAATAATACCTGACATGCTTCTTTTAGATTTCCCAGTACAGAAGCCTTTATATGATAATTTTTGTGGGAAGATGAATAAAAAAGAGGGAGGAGGAACTCATTTTCAATTCCCTTGCTATAAAGAAGACTTGGTTTCAAAGTCCGTATGTTTCTCCCAGAGTTATTCAGGATACCATGAGGACGATTTAAAGGACAGACAGAACATTTATACTCAGGAAGAGGAGGTGAATGACCGAAAGAAGAATTGATATTTATGCCAGAGTAGCAGGAAAGGTGTATGGGCAAACGGCATGCTCCCACACGGAAACGTTTTCCCTAACTAGTATTCCCTTTTCTTCACTCACTCCCTTAAACTGGATGCCACTTTCTTTGAATTGTAGGCTGTCACTTTGTTTTTTTAAATGCATCCTTGTTCTCTGATTTATGACTATTATGCATGAGAAAAGTTTGTTCAGCAGAAAAATGCAGCATACTTTTTAACAAGTGATGTAATGCACTGGCCATGGCAGTTCTGCTTTGTGAGGGGTTACATATTTCATTTTGAATAGAAGCATAATTCAACCTTTGGCAAATGACACCTGTTTTATTAAAGAGTATAAAATACATATCTTAAGCAAAGAGATTTTATCTTTCAAGACCTGTCTAGATTTCATCTCCTCCAGATTAACTCCCTGACCCCCACACCGAAATGAACAAACAAAATATTCTCACACATGTTTTGGGAGCCTACTGTGTGCTGGATGTTATGCTGGGTTCTCTCACATAATCACTCCCAGTCAGAACAAGTTGCTTTTCTCCATTCGGCCACTATACTTTTTTGTACATTGTTTGAAATAGGGGTAACCTGGAGAAAGGGAGATTTGAAAAATGACATTGCATCAATCCAGGCAAAATATGAGTGTCTGAGCTAGAGCCATGGGAATAGAAAAAAAGGACAGGTTAAAGAGACCTCAAGGAGGTAGAATGGATGAAGTTTGGAACCTGAGTGAATGTAGAGGGAAATGAAAGGATGGAATCAAGGACAAGTTCCAGATTTCATCTTGGGTGATTTGAAATAGAGGAGGTAGGGCATATTGTGTCAGGGTGGGTGGTGCGGGGGGTGGGGATAACACTAGGAAACTACTGACTTCAGGTAAAAATAAAATATTATTATGCACTAAAATTATAAAAATGATTAATCCATTTTTAGAAGCCATTTTAGAAAATATTTGTAAACATTGATGTTTGATTAATAATGCCTTTCCACTGCCTT
>NW_004443939.1:37078279-37079513 GCF_000243295.1 Trichechus manatus latirostris | reverse complement strand
GTAAGCATTTAAAAGACTAATAATTCTATGAGTCTAATAATGTAAAAGTCAGTCCTTTTTTCTGTTTCACACCCAGTTTCAGTCAATCGCTTTCAAAACTTAACTGTTTCTTTGGGAATTTACCTCCACATTTCTAAATAATGTTTTATTTATTGATTTTATTTTTTCAGTTTTGATTATAATCTATTGATTTCCCACTATGGGAAACAGGATTTAACACTCCTCAAAGACACATACCACTCCTGCTCCCACATACACCTCTCATTTTCATCCTTCCCATATAGTATGTCATAAATTTTGGTTAGATATTCAAATTTTACATTATTATTCACAACTAAGACATATTATTACATATGCTTGTATGTCTTTCTTTTTTTATTGTACTTTAGGTGGTTTACAGAACAAACTAGCTTTTCATTAAACTGTTAGTACACATATTGTTTTATGACATTGGTTAACAACCCCACGACATGTCAACACTCTCCCTTCTCGACCTTGGGTTCCCTATTACCAGCTTTCCTGTCCCCTCCTGCCTTCTAGTCCTTGCCCCTGGGCTGGTGTGTCCCTTTAGTCTTGGTTTTTTTTATGGGCCTGTCTAATCTTTGGATGAAGGGTGAACCTCAGGAGTGACTTCATTACTGAGCTAAAAGGGTTTCTGGGGGCCATGCTCTTGGTGTTTCTCCAGTCTCTGTCCTGCCAGTAATTCTGGTCTTTTTTTGTGAGTTAGAATTTTGTTGTACGTTTTTCTCCAGCTCTGTCTGGGACCCTCTATTGTGATCCTTGTCAGAGCAATCAATGGTGGTAGCCGGGCACCATCTCGGTGTACTGGAATCAGTTTGGTGGAGGCCGTGGTAGTTGCAGTCCATTAGTCCTTTGGACTAATCTTTCCCTTGTATCTTTAGTTTTCTTCATTCCCCCTTGCTCCAGAAGGGGTGCGACCAGTGGAGTATCTTAGATGGCCACTCACAGACTTTTAAGACCCCAGACGCTACTCACCAAAGTAGAATGTAGAACATCTTTAGAAACTATGTTACACCAATTGACCTAGATGTTCCCCGAGACCGTGGTCCCCACAGCCCTCAGCCCAGCAGTTCGGTCCCTCAGGGAATTTGGATGTGTCTATGGAGCTTCCATGACCTTGCCTTGGACAAGTTGTGATAGTTTCCCTAGTATTGTGTACTATCTTACCCTTCACCAGAGTTACCACTTATCTATTGTCTATTTAGTGTTTTTC
>NW_004443939.1:37073120-37077483 GCF_000243295.1 Trichechus manatus latirostris | reverse complement strand
TTTTTTTTTTTTTGAGACCTTGAATGTCTGAAAATATCTTTATTAAAGTGGGTATAGAATTCCAGGTCAGAAATGAATTTTTGCATATAGAGTGTTGAGATCTTACATGTCTGAAATGTTATTATTTCTGCCATTAATTTTGATTACTAGTTTGACTTGAGTTTTTTCCCCCAGATTTTAAAGCATTACCACCTTTTCTTCTGGCTTCCAGTGTTGTTATTAAGGAGTCAAGTGCTATTCTGATTTTCAATACTTCTTAGATAAGTTGCTTTTTGATTGGTTGGTTGGTTAGTTTTGTTTACTCTTTAATCACTGGAAATTTTTAGAATCCTCTCTTTAATTTGAATGGTTGAAATTTCACAACTATGTGTTTCGATGTAGATTTCATTTATCATGCTCGATCTAACTGGACAGTTCAAACTTGAAATTCATTCTTCCATCCTTAAAATGATTTTAAATTGTGTTTTCTAATAAGTTCTAAAGTCACAGGTTGAAAAGTTACTTTTAGATTTATTTTATTTTTCATTATAATCACTGCTTAACGTCCCATTTAATTGGATGAAGTGGTTAGAGTTCGGAGAACAGGAAAGACATTTTTCAATCAATGTTGAGATATTGAGTTTTCCTTGATAAGATTTTTTTTAACTTATTATAAAATAAGGGCTTCATTGGGTGTAGAAGATAAAGAAACTAAGATTCCCTAGTTTAGGTTATGTGATGAATACGGCCCATCCTGTTTTCTAATATAGATACACAGACAGGAAATCCCTTTTCCGCTAAACAAAATGGAGGGCATTCATTAGCAGCTTAAATGTTTCCCAAATGAGAACAGTATGTCCAGTAACAGTATGTCAGAGGATTTATTTCTCAGTTCTTTAGTACAATCTACCATTCCAGCAGTGAATAGGCATCATTCACTCTAAGACGGAGGAATGATTAGATTTGCATTTGGAATTGTAGTGAATGCAATTTGACTGGGGTGTGCATTAACGTAACCTTTAGAAAAATGTTGGTATTTACTCTACAAACCATTTATTAATGCCAGTTATTCATCATTGTCCCTCTTAGGAACTATGGGGAAAAAAGTCTTTCTAACATAATAAAAAAGACTAGAGTTAAGGATTAATACATCTAGCATACACTCTCTCTAATTATGCTTATGGGGTCATTTGTTCTGTGAAAACTCAACCTCATTTATTGGACGTTTTTAGAAAGTTATCAGTTCCACAGACAAATTTTTGTATAATTGACATTTATAACTTGATGCACAATCTTTATTTTCCTTTTACCTACTTTTAATTAAAATTTTCTTCGAAGATACTATTTATTGGCCTAACTTAAACTGGGACCACACTTATAACAGATTTTGCTGAATATTGACTTATTTCTTCATTTATCGGTCAGTGAGTATTACGAGGATCATCATGCTACGGTAATGATTATGTTGATCTTCAAGACAGTTGTGCCCTCAGGGTCTGTGAAATTGTGCAGTGCAGATAGCCCTAAACTCAATGCTTTAAGAAAATTATGCCTTTTGAGAAAAAACGTCTATGACTCAGTAAGGAAAAGCAAAACAACTCAGTAGAAAAAATAAAATAAATGAGAAGGCATTTCACAGAAAAGGAGTAACAAATGGCTTATAAGTATATGAAAAGATGCTCAATTCCATGGCATCAGAGACATGCAAATTAAAACCACAATGAGTTTCACCACTACCCTAAGAAGTCTGACAAAACCAAGTGTTAGTGAATATAGGGAGCTGTAAGAAGTCTTTTATACTACTAGTAGAAGTGTGAATTTGTACAACCCTGTGGAAAACAGTTTGTCATTATGGGTGAAATGAAATATTCACATCCCTGACCAGTTGCTGTTGAGTAGACTCAGACTCATGGTGACACCATGTGTGTTAGAGAAGAACTGTGCTCCACAGGGTTTTCAATGGCTGATTTTTTGGAAGTAGATCACCAGGACTTTCTTCTGAGGTGCCCCTGGTGAACTCGAACCTCCAGCCTTCTGTTAGCAACTATTTGCACCACCAAGGGACTCCAGGCACCTCCAACCAGTTGCCATTGAGTCAACATTTTTTCACATCCCTACACCCCAGCAATTCCACTCCTAGGTGTGAACCTTAGAGAAAACCTTACACGTGTATAACAGAAGATGTATGTTAGAATCTTCCTGACAGTGTATTTTATAATAGCAAAAAACTGAAAACAACTTAAATGTGCGACAGGTGCAATAGATAAATTGGGGTGTACTCATGCACTGAAATCCCATCCAGCAGTGAAAATAAACGTATTATAACTATATGCATCAGTTGGGATGAATCTTATAAATGATGTTGAAAAAGAAAAGGAAGTCTCAAAAGTATACACGCAAATATTATTCCATTTACATAAAGCTAAAAATCTGGCTAGGTGAAACATACATTTTGTAGTGGTATATAAACCTGGGTTCAAGTATAAAGAAAAGCACAGAAATGATTAACAAAAAATCCAGAAGTGTAAGTAGGGGGTATGATCACAGAGGGACACATGGGGGTGGGTAGTTAAAGGAATAGTGATGCTCTATTTATTCAGTCTCATTTCATTCAACTAGTATTTACTAAATGCCTACTATGTGTCAGGCACTGCTACAAGTACTCAGGATACTATAGCAAACAAAATAAGGAATCTTGCCTTCATGGAGCATATAGTTGACAAAAAAAGACAAAAAATAAACAATTGAATGTAATAAATTATTGAGTTATTAGTGAGTTAATAGTAATAAGTTCTACAGAAAAAGCAAAAAGTTGAGGGGACTAAGGGAATCAGAGTGGGTGTATAGATTGTGGAATTAAATGGGATGAGAGGAGTAGGCTTCAATGAGAATGTGACATTTGAGCCAAGACTTGAAGTGAATAAGAGTGAGTCAGATGGATATCTGGGGGAGTAACATGCCAGGAAAGGAAATAGCCAGTGTAGTGGTCTTAGGATGGCATCTTTGGGGAACAATAGGGAGGGCACTATGGCTGGAACAGAATAAGAAATATGGACAGAGAAGTGGGGGTACCAGTAGGACCATGTAGGCCATTTTATGCTAGGTCAGGGGTCAGCAAATATTTTCTATAAAGGACCAGATAGTAAATATTTTAGGCTTTCTGGGCCTTAGAGTGTCTGATGTAACTACTCAACTCTGCTGGTGTAGTATGAAAACAGCATAGACAATATAGAGGCAGTCCCCGGGTTAGGAACGAGATCTGTTCCTAACTGTGTCTTTAAGTCTTTAAGTTGAATTTGTAGATTAAGTTGGAACAGGTGCATACAGTTCTTATTTAGCCTTACTTTAGTGCAAGAAAAGGCTCAAAGACTTTTCAATTATTTAAAGTCTGCACATGCAGCAGTGAAGTTGCTTGTGATGAAAAATCTTTTGTGAGTAGGGGTTGGTTCAGTGGTTTCAAAGTGAGGACAAATTTACATAACATTAAAGGGCAAGTATGAGTTGTCTGTAAATTGGAAGTTCATAATCCAGGAACTGCCTGTATAACAAACTGGTGGTGTTGTGGTTCAATAAAACTTTATTTACAAAAACAGATGGCTAGTGGATTTGGTCCACAGGCTGTAGCTTGTCAACCCCTGTGCTAGGTGAAATGAGGAGCCATTACAGGTTTTTGAGCAGAAGAGTTCTAACTTTTGTTTTAAAAGGATCATCTGGCTCTTGTATTGAGAATAGATTATAGGATGGCAAGAGGGAGCAGGGAGACCTTCTCTTGCAATAATCAGGTAACAGATGATAGTGGCTTAAACTTAATGGCACAGTGGAGATAGACAGAGGGGTTCATTTCTCTATTTTTGAAAGTAAAAGTAACCGGATTTCCTGATTGATTGGATGTGGATGTGATAGGAAAAGGAGTCAAGGATGAACGGAAATTTTTCTGCCTGAGCATAATTTGAGGAAAGGAACAAACAAACAAACAAAAAACCCAAACTCATTGCTGTCGAGTCGATTCTGACCCTTTTGTATTTTTAAATAATTTAAAATTTTATTTTTAAAATTGTATATTTTATATACTTTTATGTCTGGTATATTTAGCTTTTTTATTTAGTTATTTTTTTAAGAGAACATGTTCCGGCCTAAGCCTGGGCCTTTTTTCAGCAGCCTACCTGACCAAATTGTACCTTCTTGTCCTGTTTCACTAGTACATTTTGTTTTTATTGACTTGTTAATCTTTAAGACAGTTGTATTTTTTTCCCAAGCATATGAGCTGCCAGAAGTAACCCAAAATGACTAGACTTCTTTGGAAGAAGAAGCAAAATGTCTAGGATAGATGGAAACTAAAGATTCAAGAAGAGATGTCTCTCATGGACATTGTGATTTTGTCACC
>NW_004443939.1:37043650-37059346 GCF_000243295.1 Trichechus manatus latirostris | reverse complement strand
CAGCCGAGGTGCTTGCAGAGGGCAAAGGAAATACAGAAGGGGTGGTGGAAGAAGGTAGTTCTAAATACCAGTTACGGCTATGTGACCAGTTGCAGAAACGGGGACTGTAATTGTTATAAGTATTTCTACTTTGTATGTGTGCATCACATATTTTTGTTTCCTTCACTTATAAAATATAAGCTGTAAATGGGGCTAGTGCATTTCCGATTGTACGCCGTGTTAGTTACATCATGTTAGGTGCAAGTATGACTTTCTCATTGTCTTTATTTAGAAATTATGTATGGTTTAAGGAGATGTGTACATGTGCCAAGTTGACAAGGGGTGGACTGTGATGGTTAAGATTGTGTGTCAACTTGGCTGGGCCATTATTCTCTGTGTTTTAATGTAATCACTCCCATGATTGAATATACTGTGAGTAGCCAATCAGATGGAAGGGAGTCTCCTCGGGGGTGCGGTCCGCATCTGTATATGAGTAGATTTTCTGGCTTTTTGCTCTCTCTGGATCCTGTGGCTCTTCCTGTTGTCTCATCTCCCGTTCTTGGTGCTTGAGCTGACAGGTTATCTGCTGAACTTGGGATTTGTTGATCTGCACAGCCTGTGAGTGGGAGCCCTGCTCTCCAACCTTCCGATCTTGGGCTTGCCAGCTTCTACAGCTGTGTGACTTGGGAGAGGCCTTTACCCTGATCCACGGACTTGGGAAGTTCTAGCCTCTACAATCACGTGAGCTGTTTCCTTGAGATAATCTCTCTCTATATGTATTTATTCACTTTACTGGTTTTGCTTCTCTAGAGAACCCAGCCTAAGACAGCAGATGAGAAACAAACATCCAATTTATGGCATAGGTCTTAACCAGGGTTTTCTCCAGAGCATGAGTCAGCTGTGAATGAAATTCTTAGGAATATTGAAAGATATTTAACAGTTTATTTACAATACTGAAGGATATTTACATGAGCCAGTTGCATATGAAATTCCTAAGAATATTCAAGGAGATTTACGTAACAGTAGGGCTTAGTTTTCATATGTCCACTCAAATTATATTAGTTGTCCTAAAGCAGTTTTAGAAGTTAAAACTGTCATTATTTCTACTATGAAGCTTAACAATTCAGAGTGTTGAGGTAGAAAGAAAATAGGTTTAGAAGCCAGAATGACTTAGGTTTGAAGTCTGGTCCCTCTAATTGTGGTTGTCAAATTTGGGCAAGTCACGAGCCTCACTTTTGTAAAATTTGTAAAATTTTGTAAAATTTGTAAAATTACTCTAAGTCAAGTTTCTTTTTCCAGTCAAGTTTCTGGTTCTGAATTCAAAGAGTAAGCCCTGGTAGTGCAGTGGTTAAGCTCTCAGCTGCTAACTGAAAGGTCAGTGGTTTGAATCCACCGTCAGCTCTGGAGGAGAAAAGACTTGGTGATCTGCTCCCATAAAGATTACAGCCCAGGAAACCCTATAGGGCAGTTCTACTCTGTCCTATGTGATTGCAATGAGTTAGAATTGACTTGGTTTTGATTTGGGGAGTCACATTCCTTAAGCTCACTAAGCCTCAGTTTCTTCATTTTTAAAATGAGGGATGATAATAGGACCTACCTCATAGGGTGCAAGAGGCTGGTAGAGAAGGTGTTTTAGTTCCTCTATGAGTAAGACAGTATAAATAATCCTCATGGTGATATTTGTGCATCAAGGAGATGAATTTATTGAAATGATTTTAAGCTTAGGATAGCTATGGCTATAAATCTGAATGTAGATCACACTGACATGTGTAATATGCATGTATGTTGCATTACAATCTGCTACTAGGCTAAAAATGCTATAGAATCACATTCCAGGGAGAGAATAGGCGTTTTCTCTATGCTTCTTTGCTTTTTGTTTCAATTTTCCTGTTTCTCAGAGATGTTGAATATGGGGCATGTTCTTGGCAAAGAGAATATAATGACATTAAAAACAAACAAACAACCCCATTGCTGTGGAGTCAATTCCAACTGATAGTGACCTCTAGGGCAGATTAAAACTGCCTCATATGGTTTCCAAGGAGCAGCTGGTGGATTCAAACTGCTTACCTTTTGGTTAGCAGCCTGAGCTCTTAACCACTACACCACCAGGGCCCCCCAAAATGACATATTGGTCTGTTAAACTCTCTATCCTGGGTAGAATTTTCTGGAGTCTAACCAAATGTCAAACATGAGATAAATACTTTATCAGACGTTGATAGTCCTTCCACCTGTACTCCTTCCCCTCCCCACCTCACTGACTAACCCCAGCTCAGTTTGGAAGGGGAGCATGAGCTGAACAAAGACTGATCTAGTCCTAGGAGGCCCATAGGCCTGCTCTAGTATCATCTCATCTGAAACACTTCCAGGATCCATTCAGAGGATACTTACAGGGTTGGGATGAAATTTTTCAAACCCTAGAGTGTCTCTACCTTTGTGGGATAGAGATGTACCCTTCAGGAAACTGAACCAAGACAGTCCCACCCAGAGTCATCCTATATTAAACTATACCAAACAGCCCTTTTGCCTCTGAGCTCTGCCTCGGTGTTGGCCTTCCATGACCCTCTAACCTGCTTCCTCCTGCCCTGCCTGGCCTGTGTTTTCAGTCCTTGTGCTTACGGGCACAAATGCCTTTTGTATAGAAAGCTGTAAAAAGGCAGCTCCAGTGTCACTTGTCATTATTTTCGCAAGGAGAATTCTGGCTCTCGCTAGAAGTTGCGGGTTTGATGGTTTCCCAGGACTTCTCACAATCACTTTTTCTTTCACAGTTTAATGCTACTCTGTGCTCTTTTCTGCCTGACTGTTACATTAATTAGGAACTGTGTTGTCACAGTGACTTTTTCTATTTTTGATATTTGCTTAGGCTAAAATATCAGACTTGTTCTGGCATGGATCTGGCCCAAATTAGAGAGGAAGGCAAGACAGTGGTCAGGAACAAATCCCAAATTTTCAAAATTCTACTAATCTGCCAAGTTTAGCATTTCTTCAGGAGTGAATGACCAGGCTCCCGACTCAAGATGTTGGGGAGAAAGTTAATTTCCTCTTCTGGATCTAAGATCAGATTGCATTTATCTAGTGTGTCTAATTAAACTAACCACTACCGAACACCTACTATGTGCCAAATGCTATGCGCCAGGGATGCAAGATCAACAAGACACTATTCCTGCCCCCAGGGCCTCATTTCCTCTCAGTCATCAAGTTAAGAAGAGGTCAGTTCTATCAGGGGAAATCACAGTCCCCACACTGTGCTCACACTTTTGACAAGCTGGATTCTGAGCATGTGTGACTCAGAATACGTCTGGTGTTCATTCTCCACAATGAGAACTGCTAGCCCTTCCATGGTGGGAGCAATACCTCTGGGGATTTCCCAGTATCCAGGACCCTACATGTAGGAATACTTCCACCTGACACTTGCTTTGCACTTTAAAGTTTATAAAATATTCTTATAATTACTACCCCTGTGATGTGGTCAGGGCAGAAGCTATTATATCCATTTTACTAATAGCAAACTTGAGGCTCAGGTACTTCACATGACTCTCCTGAGGTCAGGCAGTGAGGAAAGAAGTGACAGAGTGGAACTAGAACTAAGGTCCTGAAAATTTCTCCTGTTTTTCCTGCTATAATTTATTTGAACTCAATAATCTGATAATAGTAATTAAAACCATTAATAATATTCTCATATATGTTTATGAGGGATAGATTGAGGAAAACACCACTTTAATAACTTACTACTCATATACTAATTAATAGTAATTATACTAATATGGAGCCCTTGTGGCACAGTGGTTAAAGCGCTTGGCTGCTAACCGAAAGGTTAGCGGTTCAAAGGCACCAGCTGCTCCACAGTCTGCTTCCATAAAGATTACAGCCTTGGAAACCCTATGAGGCATTCTGCTCTGTCCTATAGTGTCACTGTGAGTCCAAATCGACTTGATGGCAATTTTTTTTTTTTTTTAAAGTGTGAAATAATACAACTTCGTAGTTAAAAACCCACTTTGGGCAAATTGCTTAATCTACTAAGCTTCTGTTTCCTCACCTGTCAAATGGGAATAATATCAGTACCTATTTCATAAGTAATAAATATGCAAAATAACAGTTACGATTATTACTATCATCATTATAGTTATACTGAGACAAACCCACAAAATCAAATCGTAAGCAACGTTGGCTACTTTGGTGGGTCCACAAACCTTTTGGAGAATACTAAAAGTCAAACGTGAAGTTTTTCAACCAGGATCCGTCCTTGCTCCTCTCACTTTGGAAAGATGTTTGCCCAGAATGTATTACTTTTGAGGAATTCAGAGAAGAAGAGGGTGGCAGTGAGGAAAGAAAAAGAAAATTAACAGCAGCTTCGCTCTATCAGGCTAATTTCTTTCTTTCTTTTTTAAGTTTTTATTGTGGTGAAATACATACACAACAAAACATTTGCTTTTTCAACCATTTTTACATGTACAATTCAGTGACAGTGATTAGGTTTCACCATGTCATCATCACCACTATCCGTTTCTGAATTTTTTCATTAAACTTAACAGAAACTCAGTGCCTCTTAAGCAGTAACTTCGCCATTTCTCCTTCCCACCTGCCCCTGGTCTCTATGCATTTGCCTATGCCAGATATTTCATTTAAGTGGGATTATATAGTATTTGTCCTTTTGTAAAGGCAAAGTTCCTTTTTTAAAAGGCACTATGTCATCTTGAATGATGTCTCAATACAATGACATGTTTGGATGTTTTCTTGTGTTATGGGTTGAATTGTGTCCCCCCCAAAAGATAAGTTCAAATCGTAACCCCCAGTTCCTGGAAAATGTGATCTTAGCTGGAAACAGCATCTTTGCAGATATAATTAGTTAAGTTAATATAACTTAAGTTATGATAGGCCCTAATCCAATCTGACTGGTGTCCTTATAAGAAGAGACACAAAGGGAAGACAGCCAAGTAAAGACAGAGGCAAAGGTTAGAGTTACGCTGCCACAAGCCAAGGAATGCCTGCGGCCGCCAGAAGCTACAAAAGACAAAGGAAGGATCTTCCCCTAAAGCCTGTCAACACCCTGAATCTGGACTTCGAGTCTCCACAAGTGTGAGTAAATACATTTCTGTTGTTTTAAATGACTCAGTTTGTGGCAATTTGTTATGACCGACCTGGGAAACTAATATACTTTGCAAAAGAAAATAGATACCTCTATAAATGTGGGTGCTGAGGTAAAGGCTGTGAACTGACTGAGTTAGGAGCAGTGATTTGATGAGCATTCAGAGCTAGGACCAATAGTTCAACCTCTGTCTGGTTCAAAATATCCTAGGGCATATACTGTGTGTGAAAAACTGCCTTAAATACAGAACGCTAAACAGTCTTGGTCTTGGGGAGCCCTGGTGGCATAGTGATTAAGAGCTATGGCTGCTGACCAAAAGGTCGGCAGTTCAAACCCACCAGCCGCTCCTTGGAAACCCCATGGGGCAGTTCTACTTTGTTCTGTAGGATCACTATGAGTCAGAATCAACTCTATGGTAGCAGGTGAACAGTCTTGGTAATTGACATTGAACATAACTCATGGACTTCCATGTAACCCATAGCTTAATATATCCCATGCATAGACCCTAAAAGAAGGTAAAATAAGACAAAACTTACTGGAAAAGCGTTCAGATTAATTTTCCTCTGAAGTTATTTTGGATTGTAGAACTGAAATGTCAAAGCACTACAGGCCATTTAAAAAACAATTAGTAAATGTTCATGAACAGTAGGGACCGGATAAGTTACTTTGCATAGTTTTTTCTAATTAAGGGATCCGAACAAATTGGAAGCATTTTGATTCTTCAGAGAAGTATTTTTGACCTGCACTTTGCAGAAGGGGTGGGCATACTGTGGTTTTGAAAGGGCCTGACCAACAGCCACAATTATGTTCTGGTTTGATCCAGAAGTCATTCCTTAAGAAGCCACCTACAATATCAGAGGGGTCAAAGTTTATTTGTATTGAATAAAAATGAGGCATGTTAGAAGCTTACACATATAACCTTTTTTTTTTTTTTTTAAATGAAGGAACCACAGTCTTTTCCATTTCCTCTCTAAAGCTGAAGACTGGGAAACTCATCAAAAAGACAAATTCATTCATTTTAAACATGTTCTATAACTCAGATCAGGAAATGAAATGGAAAAACCATTTCTGCCATCAGGCTTGTAACAGTTGTGGTAGCATTTTACTATTTAGTATGTATTATTGGGGACATTTAGCTTCATGTGGCTTCACATTCAAAAACATTAATCTGCTTGCACGTGTTGTCATATTTGGATATTTACAAGGTTGTTTCATGAACATTTGTAGGCATTCATAACTTTATATCAAATTATAAAAATAATCTGCTCAGTGGCATACATTATAATGAAAAGTATAATTTTGCAAAGTATTTTCCTGAAGGAAGCAAACATATCTATTTTCCTGTTTTCTTTTCACATCACTTACAGTATCTAGAAATTTCCAAAAGCATTTTCATGCCATACAAAGAGGTTATTTATGTGCCAAGGCATCCAGTCTAATTAGCCCTAATCCCCTTAAATTAGGCAGCTACTTCTTTTGTGCCACACTGTACATACGCTACGATGTAATGACAGATGTCTCATTTACATAACTTGATGCATTCATTATTTTGGTTTCAATTTCACTTTCCTGACTAAACTGTACAAAAGCCATGCTCTTGCAATGTTTGTTTCCCGTGTTCCCCATTGACCGTGTTCCTCTAACCCACTTTGTGAGAGATCAAAGTCAAAATGCATACATGTAGAATATGACACTGTTGCAATTTGTCTGAATTCTGCGGTGAAAATATTCACTTCAGAATTCACCATAAAGTGAGGCAATATCCAAAAATAAGCTTTGGAAATGCCCTTGCCAGAATTCCTATGGAAGAAAATCTAATATTTGTGCCTGTGAGTGGGACACAGTGGTTGAAGAAAGGTTCCTGGAATAGATGGTCAATATGTTTGTTGAACCGAACCACTGGTATCACCTAGGACATCTAATAGTGATTACAACAGAGAAGACAGGTCTGGGAAAAATAAAGTGCCTTAAAAAGAAATGTGGGACATTATAACATGAGGACATTGGTATCATCCCATGGTTTCAGCTTTGAAGACATGAGAAAAAATAACTGGAAGGCATAAGGGAATTAAAGTTTTTCATTTGATAGTGAATGTGGACAAACATATATAGAGAGAGATTTGGTTTATAAGTATTTTTATCATCTTTCCTTAAAAATAGAGGTGTCCTGGTAGTACAGTGCTAACCAAAAGGTCAGCGGTTTGAACCCACCAGCCACTCCGTGGGAGAAAGATGTGGCAGTCAACTTCTGTCACGGATTGAATTGTGTCCCCAAAAAATATACGTCAACTTCGTTAGGCCATGATTCACAGTATTGCGTTGTTGGCCTCCATTTTGTGATTGTAATTTTATGTTAAAGAGGGTTAGGGTGGGGTTGTAACACCCTTACTAAGGTCACATCCCTGATCCAATGTAAAGGGAGTTTCCCTGAAGTGTGGCCTGTACCACCTTTTATCTTACAAGAGATAAAAGGAAAGGGAAGCAAGCTGAGAGTGGGGACCTCATACCACCAAGAAAGAAGCACCGGGAGCAGAGCGCATCCTTTGGACCTGGGGTTCCTGCATGGAGAAGCTCCTAATCCAAGGGACGATTGACAAGAAGGACCTTTCTCCAGAGCTAACAGAGAGAGAAAGCCTTCTCTTGGAGCTGATGCGCTGAATTTGGACTTGTAGCCTACTAGACTGTGAGAAAATAAATTTTTCTTTGTTAAAGCCATCCACTTCTGGTATTTCTGTTACAGTAGCACTAGATGACTAAAACAGCTTCCATAAAGATTTCAGCCTTGGAAACCCTATGGGGCAGTTCTACTCGGTCATATAGGGCACTATGAGTTGGAATCGACTCATTGATAACGGGTTTGGCTTTTTGTTTTGTGTTTTCCTTAAAAATACTACATTCTTTCAGGAGTTACTTCTCACTAGTACACCCTCAAGAAGATAAGTGTTCTCAGCTTCAACAAGATATGCTACTTCCCAAAGTCCAACAGAAATGAACTGATCAATATGATAATAAAACTCAAGTTTTACTGCTCCGTTTCCCTTGCCTTTCTCCAGGAAATTTATATTTGGATAGGTCAATTTTCTAATTTCTCTAGGTCTCTCTATATTATGTTTTATTTAGGCAAGTGCTAATTAGGAAGAAGACAATTACATTATCACATTCAAACATATAGAAGTTAAGATGGTGGTCATGGAAGCAGTAGTAGTAATAATTAGCCAAATTCTTCCTGAGTCTCAATCAGTCTCTCCCCTCATGTGAATTTTAAAAATGTCTATAAGGTGTACAGTATGTTCTAGCCCCTTACAGCACAATTTTATCTTACTTAGAATTAGGCTTTGGGACAGCCTACTTCTGTGGTTAGCAATTTTGTTTTTAACTGAAGTATGATTTACATATAGTAAAGTGGGCAAAGTATAAAGTTAGAGCTAAAAGGACTATAACAAAACAAATAGCTATGTAATCAACATTTAGGTCAAGAAATATAACATTGCCAGCTTCCCAGAAACCCCCCTTGTACTCTTTCCCAACCACTACTCCCTCTTTCCTCCTCACGGGTAAACATAAATACTAGCACTGTAGTTTAATTTTACCTGGTTTTAAACTTTATATAAGTGGAAACACACAGCCTATTTTGTGATTGGGCTTTTCACTCAGTATTATGGATATGAGATTCATCCATATAGCTGCATTGGGTTCATTTTCATTGTTATGAGGTATTCCACTGTGTGAATTTAACAAATGAATTTCTTTTCTCTGCTAAGATAGACGTTTGGGTTGTTTCTAGTTTTTATCCATTATAAAGAGTGCTGCTAATGAACATTCATGAATGAGCATGCATATCTATTTGGTATATACCTAGGAATGGAATTGTAAGGTATAGGATAAGCCTACATTCAACTTTAGTAGACAATGTTAAAGTTCTCTAAAGTGGTTGTACCTATTTATACTTCCACTAATAGTGATGAGAGTTCCCATTGTTCCATATCCTTGTCAAAACTTTGTATTATCAGTCTTTTATATTTTGTTAATTCTTCTGGTATTTAGAGATATCTATTGTGGTTTTGGAAACCCTGGTGGCGTAGTGGTTAAGAGCTGCGGCTGCTAACTGAAAGGTTGGCGGTTGGAATCCATCGGGTGCTCCTTGGAAACCCTATGGGGCAGTTCTACTCTGTCCTATAGGGTCACTATGAGTCGGAATTGACCTGATGGCAATAGTTTTTTTTTTTTTTCCAGTTTATTGTGGTTTTAATTTACATTTTTGTGATGAATAATGAAATAAAGTACATTTCATATCTTTACTGACCACTTGGATATCTTGTATTGTTAAGTGTCTTCCAACAACCTGAGGGAACATGGAAGTAGATCTTTCTCCAGTCAAGCCTCCAGATGATAACACAGCCCAGATGACACCTTGACTGTAGCTTTGTGAAAGGCCTGGGCAGAGGACCCAGATAAGCTGTGTCTGGACTCCTCATCCATAGAAACTATGAGATAGTAAATATATGTTGTTTTAAGCCTTGAAGTTTTGTGGTAATTTGTTATGCAGCCATAGCAAGCAAATACACTTTCTATGTCCTTTGCTATGTCCCCATCATTCTTTGAGCACTTCTTTATTTCATGGCCCACCACAATATTCTAGACTCAGCTTCTACTTTTCCTAAACAACCATGGAATTAGCCATTTCTCTGAGGAACTTTGATTCTTTTTAGTGGAGAATGGATTTTAGAAAACAAGATCTGGGTGCCAGGTGTGCTCAGTACTATTGGGATGTCTTGTTCCAAGTCTTCTCATTGGACAGAGCTAGAGGCTATGCATATGTGCAAACTTGTGTGCACACATTCACATCTACATCTATATTTCTCTATGAATCTATATATATTGAAAATCATGGGCACGTACTGAAAACTCCCATTTTAATCCAGCACCTGGAGAAGGACATCATGCTTGGTAAAGTAGAGGGTCAGTGAAAAAGAGGAATACCCTCAATGAGATGGATTGACACAGTGTCTGCAACAATAGGCTCAAACGTAACTATCATGAGAATGGCACAGGACCAGGCCGTGTTTCTTTCTGTTGTACATAGGGTCGCTATGAGTCAAAACCAATTGGATGGCACCTAACAACAACGACAACAATCCAGCACCACAAGGCTTATTTAGTTTTATTTTCTTTCCGTGTTTGTAACTCCCATCTCTGACAAAAGAAACTTGACTCCTATCATAATTATTTATTGTATAAATTCCTCCTATCTGTAATCAATATGTCATCATCTTCATTATTTTCCTTTCCCCTTCACAGATGCCCTCCTAACCCTGCTTAGTCTCTATCACCCAGTGCTAAGCCAATGACCCTAAACCTAACCAAACTCATTGCCGTGGAATTGATTCCAACTCATGGTGATCGTGTGTGTTACAGAGCAGAACTGCTCCTTAGGGTTTTCTTGTCTGTAATCTTTATGGAAGCAGTTTACTAGACCTGTCTTCTGGAGCCTCTGGGTGGGTTTGAACCACCAAACCTTTAGGACTCCCTCATAAACATCTAGTTTGCTAGGCCTCACCTAATGGATTGTGAAATAATTTATTCAAGGAGGAAGAAAGGCCTAGTTATTTTTTATTGAGTGCCAGACATTGTATATGAAAAATTATAGAAATAATTTGAGGCCCATAATAATGTTGTCTTCTCCCAGAGAGTATTTACATTGTTGCAGGCTGTTAGTTAGGGACCCTAGCAATGCCAGTTCACCTTAATACAAACTTGTAATTGAAATTATTTGAAACTGGGCTTCCATCACTGCAAAGTCTATTTCAAGTTGACCCTTTCCCCTAGTCTCTAATGCAAAGCTTCCCTCTTTAGAAGTCCCTGGACTCCAATTTTTGTCCCCTTATTCCCATAAGGAGCCTTGTTGGTGCAGTGTATATAGCGCTTGGCTGTTAGCCAAAAGGTCACTGGTTCAAACCCACCAGCCTCTCCACTGGAGAAAGATGTGACAGTCAGCTTCCATAAAGCTTTACAGCCTTGGAAACCCTATGGGGCAATTCTACTCTGTCTTATAGTGTCATTATGAGATGGAATCAACTCGGCAGCAGTGGGTTTGGTTTGAGTTTGGAATCCCATGAGGCTGACAAAAGCTCTCATGGTTCTCAGTAGCCTCTCCCAGAACTGGAAGATACCACTAGCGGGGGGAAGAGGCCTCAAGAGCCAGGCTCAGCTCTCTGAATTTCCTTCCACTTCCAGATCTTGACCCCATAATTATTCATAACCTTGTCAACTCCCTGATGGATGTATTCAGCAATTTTCAAAGTATATTTTCTCCAGGTCTTTTAGTTATTATCAATAGGAGGGTTGATTCAAGTTATTTAGTCTACTGTTACTGGGAAAAAATCCCCAATTGGTAGCTTTTAATTTTCAAACTAATGTATATTAAATACTTACTATAATCTTAGCACCATTTAAACACTTTACATGTTTTATTTATTTAATTTTTACAAGCATTTTATGAGATAGGTACTGTTATAACCCCATTTTACAGCTGAAGAATCAGTTTAGTGAGATTCAGTAGCTTGTCCTAAAATCACACAGCCAACAAGCAGAGGTTGACCTGGGTCTATCTGACTCCAAAGCCTAGAATTTATAACACTGACCTGTACTATTTCCCACCATCAACTTTTATAGCCTAGGAATTAAGCACTGTAGAGACAGTCTTAGTTATTAGTGTATATAAACACTTTTAAAGGGAAGGAGAGAGCAAAGAGACATTTTCCTTATTTGCTTAAGTGACTCTGAGGTAGGGCTTAGAATAGCACTAAAGTTTGGGCTAAAATTGTCACATTTATTTCTTCCTGTTATCCAAACAAGGACTATGACAGATTTAAAATAAAATTCAATTAAAAGACTTGAATGGGGAAAAAAGTCACCACCCTAAACATACCTTTATATACTTTGTGGTATAAATTAACTCGTATTTCAGAAGCTTGAGTTTCCTCCTCCTGTGGCAGGAACCTGTCAGTTCACATAAAGTTGAGCACCATGGCCGGATGTCATAGAGTCAGACAGGCAAGATGTGTCTCACTGACGCATCTGGACAGCAAACCTTAAATATGGCTTTCTTTTCTCAAAAAAAAAAAAAGAAATCCCAGCCACATATGTTTTTGCTTTTCTCCTCAGCATCTGGTGTGTGACAACAGGGCGTGTTATTGCAGGTAGCAGTTCTCAGGAGAGTGGAAGCACTTTTCAGGAGATCTGAGGGGCCCTAAAATTCTTTCAGGGATGATGAGTCAGGTATTTTGATCCCACATACTTTTCTAAAATATATTTATTCTGTACTCCTTCTATGTAAAAACTAGAATACAAGGTGACTAAATTTTCTTGAAAAATTTGAGATTGTATTCCTTTTCTAGAAATACTTCATGTTTCCCTATCAGCATAATTTTATTGGTGAGGCCATGAAGCTAGTCTTCTGGACTTCCAGTTTCTCTCTGGACCATTACCTTTATTGTATCACCTTGAATTTTAAAATGTAACATCTGCTGTTTCTTCAAGGAAGTCAGAGCTCTTTCCAAAAAGACAGCCAATCTTCCTCAGTAGGTGTTTGTGAAGTTCGTAGAAAGTAAAGAGCTGATGAATGTTGATTGATTCCTCCTTGTAGAGCCATTAGATGCTGCCCCAATTACACAGCCAAATGTGAAGTAACTAGAAACAGTCTTTTACTATCCTAGGCTCTTTTTGCATTGTACTTTTATCTACTTAGTCTCTGTTTTTTTTTTTGCTCCAACCAGCTGTTAATATTTCTCCAAAGCAGATTCATTTGGTTTGTAATATTTAATCATGGTCAAGTTGCATTCTGTCTGGACTTCAGCGCTAGCAAATAAATGGATATAGAGACAACCCCACAAGAGGAATGTGTGAGCCTTTATTTTCTTTCCGCTGGTCTAGATTATTCTGGGAGATGTAGCACATTAAGTCATCAATACCCCTGTAAACCACTTACTGTGAAGTTGATTCCAACTCATGACGACCGCATGTGTGTCAGAGTAGAACTGTGTCTCATAGGGTTTTCAATGGCTGATTTTGGGGAGGTAGATCACCAGGCCTTTCTTCCGAGGCACCTATGGGAGAACTTGACCCTCCAATGTTTCAGTTAACAGTAGAGCACATAAACTCTTTGCCCCACCCAGGGACTCCCAATATCTCTGTAGAGCTGCTTTTTTATTGAACTGAGCATTAGTGTAGTCAGGTCTAAACTGAGAAAGTTGAGCGCTATAGGTAAGACAACAACAGAGTACCCCATCAAACCGATTTTCTTTCAGTATACTTTCAATAATTACTGAATATGGTGAAAAACTGATTTCTAACAATGGAAGAATGCTACTGACTTTATGTTTAAAGTAAGGAATTTATAACATGCAGTTTTTGAAATTAGACAACATCTTGGGAGGCATATTAAATTATTTAAAATGTGAATGAAATTAATCACTCCTTCCTGGTAAACAACTTCAAGCCATGAATTATTCAGATTCAGAATTTCATTCTCAGGTGCTTGAGAGATGGATGGTCTCAGAGCTGGTGGTAGAGCTATAATTGTACTGTAACAGTTACTCGTATACACCAAAAAAGACTAAATTAGGTTAGAGATAAAGTGCTTGTCATGGACTGAATTATATCCCCCCAAAAATGTGTGTATCCATTTGGCTGGGCCATGAATCCTAGTACTGTGTTGTCCTCCATTTTGTGATTGTAATTTCATGTTAAAGAGGATTAGGGTGGGAATGTAACACCCTTACTAAGGTCACATCCCTGATCCAATGTAAAAGGAGTTTCCCTGGGGTGTGGCCTGCACCACCTTTTATCTTACAAGAGATAAAAGGAAAGGGAAGCAAGCAGAGAGCAGGGGACCTCATACCACCAAGAAAGCAGCACCAGGAGCAAAGTGAGTCCTTTGGACCCCAAGGTTCCTGCACAGACAAGCTCCTAGTCCCAGGGAAGATTGATGACAACCAGGAACTTCCTCCAGAGCTGACAGAGAGAGAAAGCCTTCCCGTGGAGCTGACGCCCTGAATTTGGATTTGAAGCCTACTAGACTGTGAGAAAATGAATTTTTCTTTGTTAAAGCCATCCACTTGTGGTATTTCTGAATAGCAGCACTTGATGACTAAGACAATGCTTTTATTTATTTGTTTTTTTCTTTATATTTTGACCCAAGGGTGCATTTTTCTCCAGCAGATTCCCATTTGGTGAGATCAATTTATGTTTTACCAGATGTGCACAAAGTTATATATATAAAATATGAGTCAACTGGCCCTGGATTTCCAGTTTATCATAAACAACATTTTAATGCTCCTTACAATCTAGCATGCTTAGCAGGTTGACCCTTTATTTCAACTCTGTGTGTGATATTATCAGCTACCCCAAGGCCTGAATAAACTTATCTTTATTAGTACTTTTTTTTATGATATTAAACTATGTCCTCTTTTTAAGGACATGGGATCAATCCCATTTTAGTCTTAATTATAAGAATTGCTGCTAAGCAATTGGTCTGTTTTTATCTTTTAAACAGTATGAACTGATTAGACTTCCCTTTTTGTACTTGCTACTAAAACATTGAGTTGAATTAATAACCTACTCACAGCAAGCTCATAATGTAATATTTTTTACATTAATCTAATTCCTGGCTTCATTTTATGTTCTTGCCATTGTTTTTCTTTCCTACTTTCACCTAAGCCATCTTGCTTTATTTTAGGAATCCTCATAAACTGCCCGTAATCCTTTCTGGAATGAGAAGAGGCATATATAAATAAGTCACCACAGTTGCCAGCTTAGTAAAGAACTTGTTCATTAGATTTTCAGAGAACAGAACGGAGTTCTAAGGGAGCATAACATTGTTTCGTGAGAAGCTGAAGGGGGGCTAGGGAGGCTTCCAGGGGATGGGGAGAAGGGTTTGGGTTTCTGAGCAGCAGGGTGAAGGGAGATAAATCAGCAGAGGGAGAAGGACTCTGAAATTGAAGCTGGCACAGCACAGATGACAAACTTGACCAGTTTCACAGTTCTGCAGAGGGTGGGCCAGTGGAGATGCAGAACCCTCAGGTAATTTATTGCTGGAAACACTTGTGGAAAATTGTTGTATGCCTCAATTCTGGCATCTACACTCCCATTTGTTTTTACTTCTTTCTAAGACATACCCCTGAGGTTGATTATATTGAATTACCTCTAATGTAACTGGCTCATTATCCCCCTTCTCTGACTCTGCCCTTCTCACTGACAGAGTTGGCAGTATCTGTCTTGTCTCCCTGTTAAGAGTAGACTGAACCCACAGGGGATCCCTGACCCAAGCTGGGCAGATCAGATTCTCTTTTATATGAGGATGGAGATGGGACTGAGAGGTAGTAGTTGTACTCTTTTCATTCCTTGTACAAAAAGAGGTGAGCTGAGGGTTCCATTCTCTGTACTTGTTACTAAAACATTGAGCTAAATTAACAACCTGATAGCTCTGCTTGTCCACAGAGAAGAGAAAACTGTTCTGCAGTGAGAGGTAAGAATGGTAAGAATAAAACAGAGGCACACAGAAGAGCAGGAACAGGATACCAATGGAGTCCCAGAGATGGGCCTTCCGAATTCCATCCCCCGTGAGGTCCAGGTTC
>NW_004443939.1:37038470-37043209 GCF_000243295.1 Trichechus manatus latirostris | reverse complement strand
TAGGGTTTCCAGGGCTGTAAATCTTTACGGAAGCAGACTGCCACATCTGTCTCCCATGGGGACGAACCATCAACTTTTCGGTTAACAGCTAAGCACTTAACCGTTGTGCCACCAAGGCTCCTTACAGTATATACAGTAAGTTCAATAAGCTATATATGCATGAATGTGTATATATGTATGTGTATATGCACGCAGATACATGCACACATATACATATATATTTCAAATACATGTGTAGTGAATGAGAGAGAAAAAGAAAATAATGTGATGACTTGAAGGATACTAAAAGACTAAGAGTGGTTATCACTCAGGTAAGATGATTATCATTAAAATTTTTATTGTCCCACTTTTTTCCTATCTGCATGTATTTGAGTAAAAATTATAAACATCCCTGAATGTATTCCAGTAAAGTTTTCAAACAAGTAAAAAATATGCATTTTTGCAGAGTCTGCCTGCATACACGTATCATTGTAAACCACAGTGAAAAATGAAATCAGTAATGAACTAATTAACATTGAAGTATATCTCCAAATAAGTGGATGAGTACTGGACAACTTTAGAAAAAGAGTAATTTAAAAGTACTTTTCAATGTAACACTTTTCCAAGTAAATGACATCGTTAAATAATATAGATGAGTTTTGTTTTGTTGTGTCATTCAACGAATATTTATTGAGGTCTTTCTGTATGCTAGGCACTGTTCTCCACCACTTGTCTGTCAGTTTGTTGAACTGTGGTGGCTTGCCTGTTGCTGTGATGCTGGAAGCTTTGCCGTCAGTATTTCAAATACCAGCAATGTCACCCACGGTAGAGAGGCTTCAGCGGAGCTTCCAGAGTAGGATAGACTGGGAAGAAGGACTGAGTGATCTACTTCTGAAAACTGACCAATGAAAACCTTATGGATAGCAGCAGAACATGGTCTGATACAGTGCCAGAAGATGAGCCCCTCTGGTTGGAAGGCACTCAAAATATGACTAGGGTACTGTTATGAGCTCTCAGGGTACATCAGTGAATAAAACTGACAAATTTTCCTGACCTCATAAACTTACATCCTTCTAGTGGCACTCTTTGTTGGGAAAGTAGACACCACCTTTAAGTGTCAAGTCCCCTGCTCCATCCTTTCATACATTCCCATGTACCAGTCAACGTGCTGGGCAGAGGGAATACAAAGCTGTTATGACATAATTCTGGCACTAAAGAATCTAATTGTCTAAGCTGTTGTTGTTAGGTGCCTTCAGGTTGGACCCGTAGAGAGCCTATATACAATAGGAGAAAACACTGCCCAGTCCTGCACCACCCTCACAATACTGGTTATGTTTGAGCCCACTGTTGCAGCCACTGTGTCAATCTATCTCGTTGAGGGTCTTCCTGTTTTCACTGACCCTCTACTTTACAAAGCATGATGTCCTTCTCCAGGCACTTGTCCCTCCTGATAACATGCCCAAAGTAAGTGAGACGTCTTGCCATCCTCTCTTCTAAGGAGCATTCTGGCTGTGCTTCTTCCAAGACAGATTTGTTCATTCTTCTGGCAATCCATGGTATATTCAATATTCTTTGCCAACACCACAATTCAAAGACGTCAATTCTTCTTTGGTCTTCCTTATTCATTGTCCAGCTTTTGCATGCATATGAAGTGATTGGAAAATACCATGGTTTGGGTCAAGGGCGCCTTAGTCCTCAAAGTGACATCTTTGCTTTTTCACATTTTTAAGAGGTCTTTTGCAGCAGATTTGCCCAATGCAATACATGGTTTGATTTCATGGCTGCTTCTGTGGGCGTTGATTGTGGATCCAAGTGAAATGAATTCCTTGACAACTTCAGTATTGTCTCTGTGTATCATGATGTTGCTTATTGGTACAATTGTGAGGATTTTTGTTTTCTTTATGTTGAGTTGTAATCCATACTGAAGGCTGTAGTCTTTGATTTTCATCAGTAAGTGCTTCAAGTCCTTTTCACTTTCAACCAGCGAGATTGTGTCATCTGCATAACACAGGCTGTTAATGAGTCTTCTTCCAATCCTGATGGTGTGTTCTTCTTCCTACAGTCCAGCTTCTGAGATTATTTGCTGAGCATACACAGATTGAGGGAGCATACAAATGAGTACAGGGGAAAATTCACAGTTATTAAGGTAGGGGTAAACATAGCGGCAATGGTAGTACCTAAAAGGCAGACCCACCGAACTTTGTGAAGTGGATAGGCAATATCAAGGAAGAACTTATTGCTAGTTGGAAATACTATCTAAACTGAGGCCTGAAAGGTAAATAGGAGTTATCTGGGTAAAGAGGTTGCAAGAAGGGCATTTTAGGAAGGGGAAGCAAGGGGAAACAGGACATGTGCTGGGGAATGCAAGTAGCTCAGTAAGGTTAGAGCTCAGTTTACAGAGCTAGATGTGGCAAGAAGTGCCTTGTTATTTAAGAAACAATACTGTGCAGTAGTCAAGAGCATGATGTAGGAAGCCAGACTCTGACACCTTTTAGCTGCTTGCCTCAGAGCAAGTTCCTTAACTGTCCATTGCATCAGTTTCCTCACCTGTAAAATAAGATAATGGTATATAACTCATGGAGCTATTGTAAGGATTCAATGAAACGATCTATGTAAAGTGCTTAGAATAGTAAGAGTTCAATAAATGTTAACTATTGATTATGTCATGGAGCCTTATTATATGCCATGATAAGAAACTCAATGTTCCTGTGGCATCTATACAGTTTCAAATTCAAGTTAATAGCTAAATAGTATTGTCCAGCCAGAGGCAACTCTGAGGTCTGCAAAGCCTTCAGAGAAGGTTACACATATGGGCGTATTGTATTTGTCCAAAGTCACCTGAATTTGTGTTTTTATATAAAGAGTTGGTCTTGTCTCTCCATGGAAAGATATTTTTGTAAAGGTCATAATCTTGTTTCATTAAATCACAATTGGCTGATTCATTTTATCAGTGACTAATATGTTGCTCATATAAAATGCTTTATCTTCTATTACTGTGGTTTTGTTCTGAGAGATGGAGTAATTCAACCACTCCATGTGTGCCTGGGATTTGATTGATAGTAGCTACTTATGGTCCAGTGACACTAGGAGTTAATCAATCATGCTCCTTGATGAGTACGATTGTCAAACACTTCATGGATTTTGGTTTCTTGGTTTGTAGGTTTATGATCATGGTTTCATGGAACATCCCAGTTAATTGACCTAATATTGTGTTTAGGGCTTCTGTTCTATCTCCTAGTTTGTTGCATAGTGCCTGAGGTCTTAAAAGCTTGCAAGCAGCCATTCAAGATACAACTATTGGTCTCTATTTGCCTGGAGCAACAGGGGAAGAAGGAGAGTCAGGAATTGGAGGAAGAAATGGAATGTGTGGCTAATTGCCTTCATGAACAACTGCCTCCTTTGCCATGAGACCAGAAGAAATGGATGGTTCCTGGCTACCATTACTAAACATTTCAATGAATGATTCTCTAAAAGAATGCTGCTCAAAAGGGAGAAAATGGAGAACACAATTTGAAATTCCCATTGAATCCAGACTTTTTGGAGCCATGGAGGTTGAATGAACCCTCAAAACTATTGCCCGAGACAATTTTTAAACCTTAAGCCAAAATATCCCCTTAAATCTTAAAACCAAATAATAGTTTAGATTAACTAGTAAAGAATGTTTGCCTTGAGCATTGTGCACTTTTAAGAACTATCTATATGGGATCAAATTGACAATAGCAACTCAAAAGATTAGATAGGAAACTATGAGGGCAGTGAGTTTATGTTAATGGGGGAGGAACAATTTGGAAAAGGATGGTGAGAATAGTTACACAACTTGAAGAATATAATCAATGTCACCGAATTGTATGTGCAGAAATTGTTGAATTGGTATATGTTCTGCTGTATATATTCTCAACAATATAAAAAAAAAACTATTTTAAAAAAAGAAGAATACGGATTGCAGTAATTGCTCTTGCAATGAAGTAATGTTATGGATTTTAGATTTTATGTAGCTGTAATAGTTTTTTATTTGTTCTAAATAAATATCTCGCAATGGCCAGTTCAATATATTTTGCTGATGACATATCCTCAAAACATAAATAACCCTTCCTTAATAAAAGCTGAAATTATATGCCCTATATTACATAGCTTATGCAAAGAACGTGTGTATGAATAATACGAACTTGTTCACATGCATTGGTGGAGTCATTCTTACCATGGTATAGTGAAGATCCCATATCCATAGGATTCTACCTGATTGGCTATTTTAATTCACACTAGAGTCATCTCTGTGTCTGAAGCAGGTACCCAGTGTTTTTCTTTGAGTTTTAGCTGGACATGGTTACCCAGTTAGCAACTACGTTTTCCAGCCTTCCTTGCAGCTAAGTATGGCCACATGACTAAGTTCCAACCCCTGGGATGGGAGTGGCAAGGATGTATGCAATTCCCAAGTCATGTCCTTAAAAAGATACTGCTTGCCCTCCACTTCCTCTGGGAGAGGATGTGGTTGTAAGAGCTAACTTAGAGCAGTAGATGAAGGTTACACCCTAGGGCGTGGGGAAGCAATAAAATAGAAAGAACCTTGATCCCTAGACAACCACAAGCAGTAGAATCATGACCCCACCCCACCCCCAAACCACCTAACAGTTTAAACTTTCACATCAGAGAGAAATAAACTGCTCTGTTTAAGCTACACTTACTTTGGCTTTTTTAAAGAAACCCTAACCAATACCCCAAATAATACAGTGCCCAGAATACTTTAATTGTAATGTGTTGTG